>NC_133130.1:141742162-142055250 GCF_048418815.1 Hemitrygon akajei
TATATTCGGTAGAGGGAGATAGAGATTACTTTTTTATTATTATTTTTATTACTTAACTAGACAGAGCTGTATTCACGCCTATACTTTTCTTGGGGCTTGCGTCGATTGACATCGACTTGTTTCTGGGCTTTGTAGTTTAGGTGTTTTTTTTCCCCTTTTTTATCCCCATTATGGAATCCCGGAGCATACGATGATTATTTATATTGTTGTTTATCTCCGCCATTTTCGATCACTTTATCCTGACTTGTGTCAAACTACTTTTTTTAGATACAAAGTTTCATGATGACATCTAAACAGTTAAATGTTTAAACTTGGAATGTTCGCGGTTGGAATCACCCTGTAGTGTTCTCGCTCAGGTGTAAGATAATGCTGAACTAAACACCGAGGTAAACCGTAGTCAATGCAAACAGGGTCACAGTAAGATTAACCGTTTACTGTTCACTCTTCCACATTAACGTATGGTGAAATCTGTTGATACAACAATACAAGATTTGTACAGTATTTGTTCCCTTCTTGATATCACATTTACATTGTAAATACTTACAAAAGTAAACTACAATGACTACATTGTGTTAAAATGCAGCATACAGTCAGAATCTACCTACACCATTGATTGCTTTAATTGCTTTAACAATCACTTTAACAATCACTTCAACACAAACTATCCCGACTCTTTAACTAACGAAAACATAATCCTTATCAACCGTCATTACTTTTAACGGAATCAGCGTTAACATTTTAATTCAGCACATCGATTATCTATGAACTTACGGCGTTGCTTCACTATGATTTCTGATACGTAGAGAGACAACTTTTCTTGCGCTGATCCCACATGTGTGAGCCCCCTCCTTCCGTTTCTCCAAACTGGTATTTTCCCACAAGACGTGGCAAAACTGGATGTGACGTCATCGGATGCCGCGATATAATAATATCGTCTTAATCACGTCTTAATAAGCTGGTAAGGAAGGCGGGCTCTGTCGTGGGCAAAGTACTGGAGAGTTTAACATCGGTAGCTGAGCGAAGGGCGCTGAGTAGGCTACGGTCAATTATGGATAACTCTGAACATCCTCTACATAGCACCATCCAGAGACAGAGAAGCAGTTTCAGCGACAGGTTACTATCGATGCAATGCTCCTCAGACAGGATGAAGAGATCAATACTCCCCAATGCCATTAGGCTTTACAATTCTACCGCCAGGACTTAAGAACTTTTTAAAAGCTATTATTAATGCTTTTGAGATAAAAGTGATTTAGATGCATATCATATTTTTTACTGAGTTAAGTATTGTATGTAATTAGTTTTGCTACAACAAGTGTATGGGACATTGGAAAAAAGTTGGAATTTCCCCATGGGGATGAATAAAGTATCTATCTATCTATCTATCTATATATCACAGACAACAAAATTTACTTTAAACAATCCTAACTTTAACTAGAAAATACTAACAAATGAATTACTAAGCGAAATTATTATAAACTAAATGAATGCCATAAAGGCAACACACTCCCCGCTTGACCTTCGTAAGGTCACAATGAACGTAATACAAAATTTCAGTCTCTAGATCAGTCATTAGGTAGAAGTAGAATGACTTATGTAACTGGCCTTTTGTAAATTTTCACATCGCCTTGGTCGGTAGTTTTCAACTCAACCTTCCTGACATGTCCATCCCTACTAGGGAATGTAGCAGTGATTCTGGCCATTGGCCAGCAGTTGCGGGCGATCTGCTTGTCCCTGAGCAGGACTAAATCAACAACTTGAAGATTCCTGCAGGGTTCTGTCCACTTTTGTCTGTGTTGCAACAAAGGTAGATATTCCTGTCTCCAACGAGACCAGAACTGATTTGCCCGAGCCTGGACCTGTCTCCATTGCTTTGTGTACAAATCCTTGTCAGAGAAGTCCCCTGGTGGAGGGGGAGCTCCTGCCTTCTGCGTAAGGAACATTGATGGCGAGAGTATGAAGGGGTTTTCCGGGTCAGAAGACACGGGTAGGAGTGGTTGTGCATTTATAATGGCTGTGACCTCTGCTATTAGTGTGCACAGTACCTCGTGGGTCAATCGGGTGTGTTGCTGCATCTCAGGTTTCCTTTTCAGGGTTTTTTGCAAGGGCGTGAACCGCTTGACTGCCTGCTCTTTGTTGTTTGGCAAGCACTGGCGTGGTTCACCAAAAGGTAGTGGAGCGACCCCATTATTTGCTTTGTCTCTGAAGACCTTGGTGTCCTTTGTTTCTAAGAAAATGGCGTCTTGAGCTGGTGGAGCAAGTTTATTATCATGCTCCATTTGAGCAAAGACTGACTGACCCAGCGTCTCGTCAGTTACTTGGCGCTTGTTTTTTTATTGTGTTTTCAAATAGTTACAGAATAAAAGTGTATGAAAAAGAAAATATGTGTTACCCATCCCCCCTCCCCTTAACCCCTCCCCCCTAACATCCCTATAGAAAAAAAGAAGAAAGAAAGAAAGAAAAAAAAAGGAATACCTGGATATTGGAAGATCCCCACATGCTCCATGGAGTTCGCAATAACTTTAGTATATATATTTATTTCTTTCCCCAAGTAACCAATTATTTCATCTTCGGAGCACCTATATATTTAATCCTATCTTTTGTAAATAAGGGCGCCAAATTTTCAAAAATGTTTCATATTTATCTCTTAAATTATAAGTAATTTTTTCAAGTGGAATACAGCCATAAATTTCTTTCTTCCGACGATCTATACTTAAATATGTATCCGATTTCCAAGTAACTGCAATAGCCTTTTTGGCTACTGCACTTTGTGCTTGTTAAAGTCTTGTCGTGCTTCCTTGATACACATGGAACTTGTGCAGGGTTGAAAAATTGAATGGCGGCCACTCTCTAGCACATTGGTCTTGAGTGTGTTAACCGTCGGTTTGTGTTCATTGCCAGGGCACACCTCTCCTATCACCACCCAGCCCAGATCCAGGCATTGCGCAAAGGGGGCGTCGTGTGGTCCATTGACCTGCTGCCTAACCTTGTGTACCCGGAGAACATCCCTCCCTAATAGCAGGAGTATTTCTGCTTCTGGATCCAGCTCTGGGATGTGTTTGGCGATGTGGTGGAGATGTGGCTGGTGTAGCACTGCACTTGGCGTCGGGATCTCAGTGCGGTTATTCAAGATTTCATCGCACTCTAAGAGTGGAGGGAGACAGATGACGACTTTACCATCCAGGGACTCAATCTGGAAGCCTTCTGCCTTCTTTCCATAAGTTTCCACGCTGCCTGAAGAAGTTCTAAGGTAGTATGGGAACTGATTACTCTCAATGTGGAACAAGTTAAAGAACTCTGGACTGACTAGTGAGCGATTGCTCTGATCGTCCAGAATTACATAGGCTTTGATGGCTTTGTCTTTGGCTCCCTTAGGGTACACCTTAGTGAGGCAGAGCTTTGAACAAGAACGGCTTGACTGAGCTTGACCGCAAACTTCTGTACAGCTCGAGCTGACAACAGTTGTCCTGGAGTGAGCCTCTCCCTCCCCGCCATCCTGTTGTGGGGGTGAAGGAGCGTTGTCGGTTTGCAGTGACGGGCCAGGATGCATGGCCCCATCGCGATTAGTGCTATTACATTCCGGGCACCTCACAGCGATCGTACACTCTCTAGCAAGGTGAGAGGTATAGGAACAGCATTTAAAACATATTCTTTTCTCCTTGAGAAAGGCCATCTTCTCTTCAAGGGGTTTTTCCCTAAACGTTCTGCATTTTTTGAGGGGGTGTGGTTTGTTATGCAATGGGCAATTCTTGCTAGGGTTGTTGTTAGTTGTAAAGGCTTCAGTCTTAAGCACTGAGACGGGTTTATTAATGTTGAAAGTATTCGAAGAGGATTTATCTGGCTTGGTGTAAATTGTACTGCTTCCTGGACCCATGAGGCTAGGGTCGTTTCACTTCTTCGCCTCCTTGCACACAAACCTAGTGAAATACTCAAAGGGAGGAAATCAACCATTGTGTTCTTCCTTGTACTCTGAGGCAACAGACACCCACCTGTCCTGCAGCCCAAATGGAAGTTTGTCCACGATTTGTCTAATCCCATATGAAGTATCTAGGTATAATAGACCAGTTAAATAGCCATCTTCTTTGGCGCCTTGAATCTCCATGAGTAAATCTCCGAGCTCTCTTAACTTAGTGTGGTCCTTGTTTGACACCTTAGGAAAATTTTCCAGACGTCAGAATAGTGCCGATTCAATAATTTCAGGGGCTGCATAGCACTCCCGAAGTCTCTCCCATGCTTTGCGTAAGGCTAGCTTGGGGTTGTTAATGTACACTGAACGTATGCATCTCACCTGTTGGCATGATTCTTTTCCCAGCCATTTCGTCATAAGATCCAACTCTTGGGTTGCTCTGAGCTGTGGATAGCGTTGGCGAATGAGGAGTACCATGCACGATAATTTTCAGGTTTATCGTCAAACTGATATAGTCCTGAAGTGATGAGATCTAGTCGTGCTAAATACTGTGCCATGGGTTCAACTGCAAGTGGCATGCTGGCTGGGGGAGTATGTCGGCGGGTATATGACTGAGGGTGTACATCTGTTATGGAATTTGCTGTTCTGAATTCAGCCTTTGCCTCTCTTCTCGCCAAATCTAGTAAGTTTGGTGTCGACAAGTATTTGTCATCAGCCCTTTCATTCTTGAATTCATCACGGAGTTGCAAGGGTAAATTGTCTTCCTCGGATGGATGTGATGCAATTGGGCCTCTCTGAGAGTCCTCATGAAATGGGATGTTAGCATATAAGTATGGAGAGGAAGAACAAATCTTCAAGTCCATTTGAGATCGGACATAGTCACCTGTGCGTTCCAATCTGATCTTTTCTGAAGTAGATTTTACGTCAACCAGAACATGCATTTCTTCAGCATTTTCTATTATCTCTGCTTCCCTGGCAGCTTCTGCTTCTCGGTGTAGCGTCAGCACTTCTAACTCTGACTCTATCCTTACCTTTTCCAACTGGTTTTCGGCTTCTCTGGCAGCCGCTTCCTTTTCTCTGGCAGCCTTTTCCATTCCTCTGGCAGCCTTTTCTATTTGGTTTTCGGCTTCTCTGGCAGCTGCTTCCTTTTTCAATTTTGCTTCTTGTTCGGCGTACAACGCTCGCACCTTGGCGGCTTCTGCCTTAGCTCTTGCATGGGCAGCCTTACTTGTTGATGCCCTACTGCCCCTGTCGCTGGATGGCAGCGACTTGATGCTGGATCGAGTTGTCATTGCAGCACTTGAAACACCTGATAATGCCGCCTTTTCACTGTAGTGTTCTCGCACAGGTGTAAAAGAACTCTGAACTAAACACCAAGCTTAAACCAGTCACTGAGGCAGTCCCAGTAAGATTAACCGTTTACTGTTCACTCTTCCACATTAACGTATGGTGAAAACTGTTGATAAAACAATACAAAATATACACAGTATTTGTTTCCTTCTTGATATCACATTTACATCATAAATACTTGCAAAAGTAAAACTACAACAACTATATTACATTAAAGTGCAACATACAGTCAGAATCTACCTACGCCATCGACTGCTTTAAATACACTTCAACACAAACTATCCACAACTCTTTAAATAACAAAAACATAAACTTTATCAACCGTCATTACTTTTAACAGAATCAGCATTAACATTTTTAATTCAACATATCGATTATCTCATGAGCTTACGGCATTGCTTCACTGATGTTTCTAGTGCGTAGAAAGAAAACTTTTCTCGCGCTGATCCTGCACACATGAGGCCCCTCCTTCCCGTTTCTCCAAACCGATATTTTCCCACAAGACGCGGTGAAACCGGGTGTGACGTCATCGCATGCCGCGATATATCACAGACAACGAATTTACTTTATACAATCTTAACTTTAACTAGAAAACGATATCAGACAAATTACTAAAGCAAAAATATAATAAACTAAACAAATGCCATAAAGGCAACACACCCATGATGGGCAATCTTTATGATAAATATAATAGGACCAGAAAGTAATATTCCTTATATTGGCAGCCCAATAGTTAAACCTAACATTGGGTAGGGCTAGTCCACCCATCTCTTTATTTCTTTGTAAGTAAACTTTACTTAAATGAGCTTGTTTATTATTCCAAATATAAGAGGATAAAATTGAATCTAAAGAATCAAAGTATGTCTTAGGAATAAAAATAGGTAAGGCCTGAAAAAGATATAAAAATTTAGGAAGAATCTTCATTTTAATCAAATTAATTCAGCCAATTAAGGATAAAGAAAGAGGGGACCATTTAGAAAGCATCTTTTTCACATAATTCAATAAGGGGTTTAAGTTTTCTTTGAATAAATTCTTGAAGTTTTTAGTAATTGTTACACCTAAATATGTAAATTGACTTGTAACAACTTTGAACGGAAATTTGGCATTTGATGACATTAGTCCATTAAAGGAAATAGCTCACTTTTATGTAGGTTCAGCTTATATCCTGAAAAAGAACTAAACTGGGAGATTAAAGAAAGAACCAAAGGTAAAGAAGTTTCAGTGTTAGAGATAAAAAGTAAAATATTATCAGCGTATAATGAAATTTTATGAGACATACCTTCCCTTAGTATACCAGAAATGTCCTTAGCTTCTCGAAGTGCTATTGCTAAGGGTTCTATAGCTAAAGCAAAAAGTAAAGGATTAAGAGGACATCCTTGTCTACTTCCCCGCTGTAATTTAAAGGGCTTAGAAATTTGGGAGTTAGTAATAACCTGAGCGGTAGGTGACAAGTAGATTAATTTAACCCAAGGAATAAAATTAGGCCCAAAATTAAACTTTTCTAAGGTCTTAAAAAGATAATTCCACTCAATCCTATTAAAGGCTTTTTCTGCATCTAAGGCTAATATACACTCTGATATTTTCTTGGATGGTGAATATATCACATTCAATAACCGACATATATTAAAATGTGAGGAACGTGTTTTAATAATTCCTGTCTGGTCATGTGATATAATAGATGGTAGAATATTTTCAAGTCTTCGAGCTAAGATTTTGGCTAAAATTTTTGCATCAACATTTAATAAAGAAATTGGTCTGTATCAAGAACATTCAGCTGTATTTTTATTTTTTTTAAGAATAAGAGAAATAAAAGCTTCATAAAAAGATTAGGGGAGTTTACCTGATTTAAAGGACTCTGATAAAACAGAGGATAAATAAGGTGTAAGTAACGTAGTGAAAGTTTTATAAAACTCCCCAGGAAAGCCATCAGGTCCTGGGGTCTTACCAGAATGTAAAGCACGTACAGCCTCAGCCACTTCTTCATTGGAAATCGGCTGATCTAACTGTGTTAGACTATCAGCAGACAATGTAGGAATGTTGATATTACTGAAAAAAACATTCATATAGGTATCATCTGAAGAAGAGTCAGACTGATACAACTTAAGGTAAAAGTCTTTAAATACGTTGTTAATTTCAGAATGGTCGGATGTCTTAGTTCCATTATCTTTAAAAATTTCTGTGATTTGACGATTAACTGTAAAAGATTTTAAGCGATTGGCTAATAAACTACCAGTTCTGTCACCGTGAATGTAAAATTGAGTTTTATCTCTCAACAGCTGTCATTCAATTGGGTAAGTCAGCAGAAGATTATACTTGGATTGGATTTCAATACGCTTATTATATATACTTGGATCTAGAGACAGGGCATACTTTCGATCAAGATCTTTTAATATCGCTGCTAGGTCAGACCTTTCTTTGTCAGCTTTTTTCTTGAGATAGGTAGAGTAAGAGATAATTTCTCCACGAATATATGCTTTAAAAGTATCCCAGACTATATTACCAGCAGTATCTCCTTTAAAATTTTCTTTGAAGAAAGAAGTAATATGGTTTTCCAAAAACTTTAGAAAATGTTTAACAGATAACAATGATAAGTTAAAACACCAACTTCTATTTGGTACAGAGTAAACAGGTGATCTTAAAGCCAGAAGCACAGGTGCATTATCAGACAAAGCAATCTCTTTATAATCACAGGATCGTACCAGCGGAAGCAAGTTTCTATCTTTAAAAAAATAATCAATCTGAGAGTACATATGATGAACCTGAGAGAAATATGAATATTCCTTTTCTTGGGGGTGTAAAAAATGCCACACGTCAAGAATACCACATTGAGATAAAAAAGATTTAAAAAGTAAGACTGATTTATTAGTGACAGGGGTTTTACTTGAAGAGCAGTCTAATATAGGGTCAAGCCAAAAATTAAAATCTCCACCCATCACTAAGGAATACCGATTCAAATCAGGCAGAAAAGAGAAAAGACGTTCAAAGAACAAGGAGTCATCTGTATTTGGAGCATACACATTCGCAAATATGATTAGTTTATTCCCAAGACTACCCGAAACAATAACAAAGCGCCCATTTGTATCAGAAATTACATTATGTTGAATAAAGGATAAATTCTGATCAAACAGGATAGAGACGCCTCTCGATCTAGATTGTGAGGGTGAGTGAAAATGTATACCCTTCCATCCTTTGAAAGAACGTGAAATATCATCTTTACGAATATAGGTTTCTTGGAGAAAGATTATATGAGTTTTAAGTTTCTGGATATAAGAGAAAATCTTATTTCGTTTAACAGGGTTATTTAGACCTTTCACATTAAAACTGAGTATATTAATAAAAGAATCCATCAAGTATCCTTTAGTAATGTATAAAAGGTAATCACAGACATGTAGATAGTAAATAAGTAAAACAGTAAAAACATCCAATCAGCTTCATAGAAGAACCCATTCCCCCCCTCCCCCCAAAGAGAGAAATCAGCCAAGGGAGGCTGGAGACTAATTCTAACATTCCCAACCCAAAACTCCGGTGGCTCCAGAAAATATATATGTATAGATGCGCTGAATAAACGATTGTAAATATATGTATACAAAAAAAAATCAAAGTAAATAAGTTTGCTATTTACGATAAAAAAAAACCATGGGAAAATATAAGTATTAGTCTCGGTAAAAAAGGAAAGACAGATAAGGAAAATCAAATATGGAAAATCAATAAGTAAAACAACATATACTCGCGGTTGCAAAAAAAGAGTAAAGAAACAAATAGAAGATAATTAAAAAGGGAAGCGGTTTAAATAGCTTCCTACATAACACTGAGAGAATATAACGTATTGTTTAAAAAGAGCTGTGAAAAACAGCAAAAGAGAAAATGGATGCAGTCTGCCTGAATATTTTGCATAGTTTGAAAGTTAACAAGGCGCCAGTTACTTAGTGAAACAAATGATTAAGACTTCGTAAAACAAAGAAACCGTGTTATCAACAAAATGCCAATTACTTCATTGAACACATGAAATTAAAACATTTAACATAAAACAACTTAAAGTTGAATTTAAGGATGGAGACTTGTTGAATCATTTCAGTCAAAGTCTCTAAAGTAGTCTCTTTTTTTGACAGCTTTCTACTCATGGTGCTCTCACCGAGACAGGTTTAAACAGCAAAGTAAGCAAATAATTTCGGAGCACGTAGCTAGTGCAACCTACTCCATTACAGCCACTGGAAGTCCTCGGCAGGGGGGTAATCTTGATCAAAATATCTTCTCTGTCTCCAGTAGGCCTCGGGGTGAGCGCACTATGCACCCTCTCAGTTTCAAGCTCCATAGTCGAAGGAATCTCTAGCATGTCCTGCAGCAACTTTCGTGCAATCTCCAGTCCTTCGGGAACATTGTATATCCTTATCTTTCCGCTGTGATCTTGCCTCCTGGTCAAGCAGTTTACTTTCTTGTTGATTTAATATTTTTATCATCTTACTTAGCATCCATTTCACGTATTGCACGTGATCTTCTACCTTCTCAATTCATGTCTTTGCCACCGTTCTTTTTGATTGACGTTGGCGAGCTCTGACTTGATATCATTTAGTTGCTGCTTTATATCTTTTTGGAATCCTCGTATCTCTTCCAGAATTTTTATCATATTTTCCACTTCGCCTGCATGAGGCCCATCGTCAGGCTCGCTACCACGTGTTCGGGTAGAAGAGCTGCTTGCTGCACTCCTCTCATTCACAGGCTCCACAGTGATGCTTTTCTTATCTCCATTCTTTTTCCCCATTCTTGCCCCACTTATCAATTCAGATATTTTCAAAAGATCTTATATTTGATGGATATAAGATCTCCTCTGCGTTTTTCCAGAGGAGCTATTGACTTAAGCTGCCATTGTGGACGATGAGATCACCGGAACCTATGGTAGATGTTCTCAATTGTGGGCAATTGGGTGCCGATAATCTGCTGGGCAGTTTTCACCACAAGCTGGAGTGCTTTGCGATCCAATACGAGACAATTGCCATACCACACTGAGATGCATTTGGTGAGTATGCTCTCTATGGTACAGCGGTAAAAGACATCAGTATCCTGCTTTCTTGATGCTCGACAGGAAATAAAAGTGTTGTTGCGCCTTTTTGATCAGGATGGAGGAGTTCAGAGACCAGGTGAGGTCCTCGGAAATGTGGATATCAAAGAATTTGAAGCTTGATACATACTCCACTAGAGATCTGTTGATGTAAATGGGGACGTGATAGGGACATGCTTGAAGTCCACAATGATCTCCCTAGTCATCTGGGTGTTAAGGGCCAGGTTGCTGTCAGCACACCACGTGGCCAGGTGCTGGACCTCTTTCCCTGTAGGCCATCTCATCATCCCCCCTGATCAGGCCAATCACCGTGGTGTCATCTGCGAACTTGATTATGGAGTTAGAACCATGTACAGGAATGCAGTCATAGGTGAAAAGTGAGTACAGAAGAGGGCTCAGCACTCAGCCTTGAGGCACACCGGTGTTCAGGGTGATAGTGGAGGTGTCATGGTCCGATCCATGAAGTCCACCTTCCGGCTCATGGTGCAGTCTGTGGACTTCAGACTCCAGATCTTCTAGCTGTCCCTTGTCTCATTTGGGGCTTAATCATAGGCACCTGATTCTCATCTTGGGGCCGGGAATATAAGTTGCCCTGGGTTTGAGTGCAGGGGCTGGTTTGTCTTGTCAGTATCCTGTCCTTGCCTCTGTGTGGGTTTGTCTCGGCAGTATCCTGTCCTTGCCTCTGTGTGGGTTTGTCCTGTTGGTATCCTGTCCTGGCCAATGTGAGGTAAGTCAGGCCATCCTTGCCATTACCGTATGGTGGGATCTATCCCTTCCAGTCCTTGCCTCTGTTGGGCAAGTCAGGCCATCATTGCTGTTACCCTGAGGCTACACTGTTCCCTTCTGTCCTTCAGAAGCCCTGCTGGCCACCCGCACCTGAAGCTCTGCCATCTACACTTGCCTGAAGCCCTGCCCTGCAACCTGTGTCTGGAACCTTGCCTCGCCTCACCTCACCTCGCCTCTGCCTGGAACCTTGCCTCGCCTCACCTCGCCTCTGCATGGAACCTTGCCTCGCCTCACCTCACCTCGCCTCTGCCTGGAACCTTGCCTCTGCCTCACCTCGCCTCTGCCTGGAACCTTGCCTCTGCCTCACCTCGCCTCTGCCTGGAACCTTGCCTCGCCTCACCTCGCCTCTGCCTGGAACCTTGCCTCGCCTCACCTCGCCTCTGCCTGGAACCTTGCCTCGCCTCACCTCACCTCGCCTCTGCCTGGAACCTTGCCTCGCCTCACCTCACCTCGCCTCTGCCTGGAACCTTGCCTCGCCTCACCTCGCCTCTGCCTGGAACCTTGCCTCGCCTCACCTCGCCTCTGCCTGGAACCTTGCCTCGCCTCACCTCGCCTCTGCCTGGAACCTTGCCTCGCCTCACCTCACCTCGCCTCTGCCTGGAACCTTACCTCGCCTCACCTCACCTCGCCTCTGCCTGGAGCCTTGCCTCGCCTCACCTCGCCTCTGCCTGGAGCCTTGCCTCGCCTCACCTCGCCTCTGCCTGGAACCTTGCCTCGCCTCACCTCACCTCGCCTCTGCCTGGAACCTTGCCTCGCCTCACCTCACCTCGCCTCTGCCTGGAACCTTGCCTCGCCTCACCTCACCTCGCCTCTGCCTGGAACCTTGCCTCGCCTCACCTCACCTCGCCTCTGCCTGGAACCTTGCCTCGCCTCACCTCGCCTCAGCCTGGAACCTTGCCTCGCCTCACCTCACCTCGCCTCTGCCTGGAACCTTACCTCGCCTCACCTCACCTCGCCTCTGCCTGGAGCCTTGCCTCGCCTCACCTCGCCTCTGCCTGGAGCCTTGCCTCGCCTCACCTCGCCTCTGCCTGGAGCCTTGCCTCGCCTCACCTCGCCTCTGCCTGGAGCCTTGCCTCGCCTTGCCTGTGTCTGGAGCCTTGCCCTTTTTGGAACTGTCTGTCTGTGTCCACGCCTTTGCTAGGTAGGTCTGGCCATTTTGCCACTACCTAGTGTTGGAAACTGCCTCTCAGTGTCCATGCCTTTGCTAGGTTGGTCCAGCTGTTTTGCTGATACCTAGCATTGGAAACTGTCTCATTGTGTTCAGCGTTCTGTGTAATGAGTTCCAGCCATTCGTCCTGTATCCAAGGAAGGGTCCCAGCTCTGTGTTCTGTGTAATGAGTCCCGGCCCTACGTCCTGTACCCAAGTATCAAGTCCTGGCTCTGGTGTTCCAAGTATCAAGTCCTTGCCCAGTCCCGGAGTCGTTGTCTCGTCCAGAGCCTGTGGCATGTCCAGTGCCCTTCCTCCCTCTCTCCCCTTGCTTCCTTCTCACGCCTAGTCCTGTTCCTGGTAGTTCAGTGTCTGTGTCTTGCTTTTGGACCCACTCCCAATGCCCCACTTATGACATGAGGAGGAGAGGTTGTCTAACTTAACAGATTGGGATCTGTTAGTCAGAAAGTCCAAGGTCCAATTGCAGAGGGATGAGCTGATACCAAACTGGCAAACTTTGGTGATTAACTTGGAGGGGGTCACATTATTGAATGCTGAACTAAAGTCAATGAACAGCATTCTGACATAAGAGTTGGAACTGTCCAGGTGCGTCAGCGCAGTGAAGTGGCGTGGAGATGGCATCCTCTGTTGACCTGTTGGTGCGATAGGCAAATTGATGGGGGTCCAGGGTAGTGGGCAGACAGGATTTCAGATCTGATAGAACCATAGAATGGTAAGACACTTGGCAGTGTGGAGGATCAGAGGGAATTTGGGGTCCAAGTCCATAGAAAGCTCAAGCAGCAGCGCAGGTTGACTCTGTGGTTAAGAAGGCGTATGGTGTATTGGCCTTCATGAATCGTGGAATTGAATTTAGGAGTCGTGAGGTAATGTTGCAACTATATAGGACCCTGGTCAGACCCCACTTGGAGTACAGTGCTCAGTTCTGCTCATCTCACTACAGGAAAGATGGGAAACCATAGAAAGGGTGCAGAAGAGATTTACAATGATGTTGCCTGGATTGGGGAGCATGCCTTATGAGAAGAGGTTGAGTGAACTCGGCCTTTTCTCCTTGGAGTGACGGAGGATGGGAGGTGACCTGATAGATGTGTATAAGATGATGAGAGGCATTGATCGTGTGGATAGTCAGAGGCTTTTTCCCAGGACTGAAATGGCTGCCACAAAAGGGTACAGGTTTAAGTTGCTGGGGAGTAGGTACAGATGAGATGTCAGGGGTGAGTTTTTTATGCACAGTGGAGAATGCGTGGAATGGGCTGCTGGCAATCGTGGTAGAGGAGGATATGATAGGGTATTTTAAGAGACTTTTGGATAGGTACATGGAGCTTAGAAAAATAGATTGCTATGGGTAACCCTAATAATTTCTAAGGTAGTGACATGTTTGGCACAGCTTTGTGGGCCAAAGGGCCTATATTGTGCTCTAGATTTTCTGTATTTCTATGATTGGAGTGGTGTCACAGCAACAACCTTGCATTCAAAATCAGTAAGACAAAAGAGTTGATTGTAGACTTCAGGAAGGGCAAGATGAAGGAACAGATACCAATACATATAGAGGGATCAGAAGTGGAGAGAGAGGGCAGTTTCAAGTTCCTGGGTGTCAGATCTCTGAGAACCTAACCTGGTCCCAACATATCAGTGCAGCTATAAAGAAGGCAAGACATCAACTATACTTCATTAGAAGTTTGAAGAGATTTGATCTGTAAACAAAAATACTCAAAAAAACTTCTATTGATGTACCATGGAGAGCATTCTTACAGGCTGCATCACTGTCTGGTATGGGGGGTGTGTGGTGGGTGTCTACTGCACAGGACCGAAAGAAGCTGCAGAGGGTCATAAATCTAGTCAGCTCCATCTTGGGCACTAGCCTACAAAGTACCCAGGACGTCTTTAGGGAGTGGTGTCACAGAAAGGCAGCGTCCATTGTTAAGGACCTCCAGCACCCAACACATTCAACTGCTGCTACTAAGTTAACAAATTCCATGACACATGCTGGTGATAATAAACCTGATTCTGATTCTGAAATCCACGCAACTCACACAACCTGTTAGAGGAATACAGAGACCAGGCAGTACCTACGGAAAAGAGTACAGTCGATGTTACAGGCAGGGACCATTTGGAAGGACCCTTCGAATGTCAACAGTACTCTTTTCCATAGATGCTGCCTGGCCTGTGAGTTCCTCCAGCACTTTGACGGTGCCCATTACAGTGAGAGACCAAAGCTGCAGCAGGGCGGAACGGACACAAGTTACCCCGGTGCAGCTGGCAAAGTCAATAACAGGAGCCAAAAGTAGCAACGAATTCTCAGGGAAAAAATGGGGAACAATTGTTTAATGCACTTATTTTTTTTTATTATTTTTAAACTTGCTTTACTTAGATTATATAAGCACACAGGTAAGGAAGAAAGCTGAGGTGATTAGGAGTCTCAGACTCGCACTGAGCCATGAGCAGAGATTTCCAACTGTGCAGCAGAAATTTCACTGATTAAAGCATCACTGGCAGTTCTGTATTGTCAGCACACGTAGATGAACAGCCGGTGTTGTAGTTCAGAGTTTCAGCATTCATTAAAAGGTCCTTCTCTCAGAGGAGAATGGGGTCGATTAAACTGCGACAGAGACAAAACAGATTAGTTAACCCTCCTATTGCATTTTTGCTCTGTATTACACAAGGTCTGTGTAATGAGACCCACAGTTCCGTATTACACCAGGTCTGTGTAACGAGTCACACAGTTGTGTATTACAGTAGGTCTGTGTAATGACTCCCACAGTTCTGTATTACACCAGGTCTGTATAACGATTCCCACAGTTCTGTATTACACCAGGACTGTTTAACGAGAAATCTGTGTATTAACAAGGGAACAGAAACTGAATGAGACTTTCTAAATGCTGCTTCCTGACTGCATGGACATTGATTTGAAGACCTCCACAGAACAACAAGGAAGTCCACCGATGTTAAACAGTGGGTTGGTATCTGCCCTAGAGGCCCTCTGGAGTTGAGCATCACAGGAACATTGGATGGACACCACAACGGAACATGTTTGAAAGTTGCAATGAGAAGGGAAGTGTAAGCCATGTGGCCACAGACCCATCAGTGGAATAATACGCTGTAGACCAACAATGCTATGGTAGTGATCGATCTAGTCAATTGCCCACAGCTGCTCTCGGAGTTATTCCTCTTTGATCCAAGGTGGATGACCTCAGACTTTGCCACATTGCCTTCCATCTGAATGAGCTTTGCCCACGAATGACCTCTATCAGTATTCTGTTCCTAGCTATTCCACCCTCCAGTAACCATTTCCTTTGCCCCATAACTTGCTGCATTCCTCACACATTTACCCTTCGGTAAATATTTAAATGAAATGTTCAGCTCTGGGTTGGGGGAGCTGCGAATGTCCAGTACTTACCGGAAGGTCAGTAGATCATTCAGCCAGAACAGCAGGTTTGCTTAATTTCTGAATTGCATCCTCTGAAATAAGAGGTAATATTATCCATTTGACAAATTCAATTTAGATTTTTTTTCGAAGTTGCAGTTTCTTTAATCGATGAGCCTGACACTTGCATTTCTGGAGATACCTGCAGTTTGTCTGGGCTACTGCATACACCGCGGTAGCACATGAGCAAATACTACAACTTCCTCGCGTGATCTCGGATCGAAAAATGACCCGTTGATAATCTGAGTCATCACAATGCTCCGACATTTCTACCATCAGTCACGGACTACGAGCTTCATTCCCGTGTGTAAAGGAGAAAGAGGATTTGTGTTGAACAAGACTTCAGTTCATTTAACAGTTTCATAGAAAAGGCACTGGAAACTTCCAGAAGTGAGAATATCCCAGTTCCCATAAATATCTCCTCTCCACGTTTCTGTGAAACTTCCACTGGGCTCATTGCTCAGACAACATGCAAAAAGAACCCTATCACCCACCAGCCAATAAATGGCACACCCTAAACTCCCGATACCCTTCATTAGATTGGATCCATTCCCCCGCATCAAGTTGATTACAGAAATCTCCAGTCCTGTCATGATGCTGATCTCCATTGCCCCAAATGCCCATCCTTAATCCTCACATCCCTGTCGATTTTCATTCATTCAGATTTCAAAGGAAATACTTACTGATTTTTTTTCCGACGTTCCTGATAAAATCCCAAAAGTCTCTACGTCTCAGCAGCTGTTCATCTGTTGGCCAATGAAACGAGAGACAATGTGAGACGACACACGTTAGTGTTCAGAGTTCTGTATTTGCTACACGGGTCACTGTGTGTCACTGAGCACTGGGGTTTGCACAGTAACAAAGCAAATTTAGAGCCACACTGACATCAGAAAATAGATACTCACACATTTCATTCTTCCTTTAGCAGAATCTTTAAATAAAACACCAGAGTATGCCCAAGAATACCAGTGTGGTCCACTCTTAACTAGCCCTCTTCCCCCAGTGCAGGGATCAGTACAGGGGCATTTCAGGATGGAGAAGAAATGCTGACATTGCTCTCTGTGTCACCTGGCGGCAATAAACAAAACTGACACACCTGAAGATTCCGTATTCTGCCCAGACCAAAGATCACAACTGGACCAGGAGGAGACTGCTCAGCCCCTCTCCCATTCAGTGGGGTCCAGGCAGCCCGTGCATCTCACTCCCCACAGATTGAACTAACAAGATGCAACTGACGTCACTCTCAGGATCAAACTAATCCAGCTTCCTTCCTTACGACATTCAACAGAGAACAGGACATGCACTTTGGCCCACAATGTAGGGTGGACCTGTTAACCTACTCTAAAATCAATCTAACCTTTTCCTTCCCTCCCACATAGCCCTCCATTTTTCCTTCATCCACGTACCCATCTAAGAGTCTCTTAAATGCCCTGACCATCACATCTTGCAGGGCCTTTCCTGCACTCACTTGAGAATATGGTCCCTCATATGAGCCTTTTGCTCTGGGACACTGTCTCCAAATGTCCACTTGACCTTGCCCCTTATCAGCCTAAATGTGTCTATCAATACACCACTCATCCTTCTACACAGTAAAGAGAAAAACCCTGGATTGCTAAACCTTTCCACAAAACACATGCTCTCCAAACCAGGGTGCATCCTGGTAAAACTCCTCTCCACCCTCCCTAAGGCACTCACATTTATTAGGAGGGATCCTGAACTGAGCATAATATTCCAATTCCACACTGTACCACCTCACACTTTTCTGATTGAATTCATCCATCACTTCTCAGCCCAGCTTGGTATCCGATCAATTTCCTGCTGTAACTGGCAACAAACTTCTATACTACTCGACCAAACTTTGTGTCATCTGGGAATTTACAAATCTACCCTGACATTCATCAGGACCCTCTCACTGAAAATATTCATTGCGAATCTCCCCTGCCCACTCTGACTCCAGGCACATGTTTCTGCTTCTATCCCTGATCTGTCCTAAACTGACTTTCTCCTATACTCACTCTAGTTATCCTTCTGCTCTTCACGTATGTGCGGTACACCATGGGCATTTCGTTAATTGTACGTGCCAAGATATTCTCATGCCCCATTCCAGCACTACTAGGACCATTCCTAGTTGACTTCACAGTTACCTTGTAACTTTCTAGGGCCATGTCTGTTCTTTCATTCTTAAATCTGCATCTTCAACCTGTTTCCTCCTGTATTTCTCTTTCATCCTCTTGATGGTCAACATATCTTGTCAACCATGGTTCCTTCACCCTATGATCGTTTCCCTGTGTTAATGGGTCAAAGCTATCCAGAAATTCTTTCTGTCAATCACCCACACACTAGGAACAATTAACCTTTTAAGCCGAACATGCATGTGACATGGCAGGAAACTGGAGTGTCTGGAGGAAGCCCAGGCCATCAGTGAAATGATACAAACCCCACACAGAGACCACTGGAGGTCAGGATCGAACTCGGTTCATGAAACCATGAGGCTTCAGCTCCACTAGCTGTGCTAAGCCACAGTTTCAGAGGGACCAACCTCTTCCTGAAGATATTGTGCCATTGCAGACTCTTACCCCAATTTCCATTCAGTGGTTTGCGAATCCCGTACTGGGAACCAAACAGCTCCCGCAGTGCCTCTTCTGTAATAGACAGAGAGCAATGTGTTGTGTTCAGTTGAGCTGATTGTTTCTACATTCTGCATCTGTGATTGTTTCTACATTCAATACAGACACCTGGGAATCTTTGCTGTTTCCTCATTAGATTACCCTGAACCTGCTGCACAGACTGAAGCCATTTAGACAACAGTTGAGTGTTTGACACATCTCCCTCCCCAGCCCCACCCTGCCTCATCTCCCCCCTCAGAATATTGTTCTAATCCTTTGTCTCTCCAGCTTCAGGTTAATAACATCAATGTTACCTGTTGTCGTAGACGCTGCTCCCAGAGTAGAGCCAGGGAAGTGGTGGGAGGGGAACCTCACCCGTCACTGTCAGCACAGGGAGAGACAGAAGGGGATGTGAACACTTACCCAGTTCTCGCATGTCGATCTCCCTCAAGGCAGAGTCGGACTCGTACTCCTCATGCTGGGCCTCCTCTGGAATAAATACAACAGGCTGTAAGGTATCCTGACCACTCAGAGTTGACTATTTCAGCAAAGGCTGCCTGTCCCTCTGTTTAATGTTCCCATTGAGCTGAATCCAGAATGGACAATGTGTGCATGGTATAATGGAATGCTGTGTAATGAATAGATGGGAATGTGGTGAAAAGACACAGTGTCTCTGCCAGGCTGGTGTCTTATTAGTGAACCAGCACCAACCTACACGGCAAAATTAGTCAATATCACCAGTGTCCTGTGGACCTGCATCTGTGACTCTGATGTCATTTCAGTATCCAGCACCTGTTGTCAGGCCTGCACAAGCTGGAACCACCTAGTCTCCACCCAGATAACAGGAGTCACCTACCACTCATCACTAACTCATCAACTGCAGCCTATTTAAACCCAGCTCCCATCCACAACACTTGTAATTTCATATGAACCAGCCAGCCTCAACTATTTGTTCCTCATCATCTATTACCTTGTTTCCATGTCAGTGTTGAGTGTCAGTTCTCTCTTGTTTTGTGGCCCCTCATAGAATGTGATTTTGCAGTTTATTATTAACATCATTGATCCCCACAAAATAGTCTCTGCTGCTCTGCATTTGGGTCAAGTCTCCTCTACAATTCCTGACACCCACACACCTCCAGCAATGGACTGGGTCATCTGTTAAAGAATGACTTCTTTTTAATTTTATTTTCCACAAATTGTGTGTCCACTTCCTCCACCCCACCCTCTGAACTGTTTCACTTGGATCACCCAGAGCCCTTTGTAAAGATGGCTGTTCTGTCCTCTTGTTTCTAAAACTTGGGCAGTGCAGGAAGTTCAATGTTCTTCTCAGGTTTGACAAAAGAGAGAACCTATCTTTGAAGTCTGTGGTCTCTGCCCCACTGTTGAACTGTAAACTCCCTCTCAATCCATCCATTGGTCACATGTCCAGTAACTTTATCCCTTCCATCAATTCCACCAGAAATGGAAACATTATTATGGACAGACTCTCCTTTTTCCCAAAACTCTGAGAGCAACAAATAATTTGTCTGATTACTAACTTGTGCTGTCTGGGTGTTATTGAGAATTTCAGATAGTTCAGTGACTCCATCCATCTGAATGATAAATTAAGTTGAGATTTGTTGGAAGGATGAGCTATTGTTTCACCTGAATGCGTTAAGCACTGCTGAACACACTGAGATTGGAGCAGCAGAGACCTAGACTGTGACTTGGGAGGTGCATCTACATTCTCTCATCACCTCTGCCCGCCATGCTCAATTCCTGAGGATTCAATACTGGGCTAGTTCTTGGCTGAGACTAGAATGCACAGGAAGAGAGAATCGGTGTTGGAGTCACTTACCTGCCCCAGCAGAATGGAGGGCAACCACAGACAACACGACCAAAAGCCCGAGAAGGGAGAATGCCTTCATTATTGCAGCTGTGATGTCGAGTGGTGAGCTGTGGTTCTTCCCGTCTTTTAAATATTCTCCTATCATCACATCACAGAGCTGTTCCACCCCACCTCCGCTTCCGGAAATATCTTTATCATTTGTCACTCTGGTAACCACAAGGTTGGTGTTTTGGATTCCGGGTAATAATCAATTGAGATAATATCACACCTCAAATGTCACCCCACATAATGTATAAGCTTTTATTGTTCTTCCATTTCTTATGTGTGTTCCTGTTATTCAAATGAAGAAAGCAGCTGATCTGAGAGAGTCAGGGAAATACGAACAGACCCAAGAGTGTAGTGCTGCTGAGGGAAGAGGGGGAAATGGTGATTATAATAGTCCCAGGTTCACCAAGGCTTCAGACACACATGAGGTGAAATCATAGAAGTTTGTCTCACACTAAGACCACCTCTGGATCAGTTCCAGCACTTCTCCCTTTCCTGTCCCAGTGTTTCTCACTTTTCCCAGATTCATTCTCAGGTTCCCACTTCACCACAGGTTCTCTCCATCCACCCTCGTGCCCACCTCTGGAATGCACTGAACGATCAGTCAATATGTGTTTGCTGCCCTGACCTTGATCCTGACATCATTGACAGCTCGTCATACTGAAGGAAAGCAGTTAGTGGGCTCAGAACCGACCTCTTCACCCCACATTTGTTGATCGGCCTGTGTACCCACTGTGATATATCCCTTCTTGCACCAGTCTGTGATCCAATGGGACCCACCTTCACCAGTTCTGTTTCCTCCCCATCCCCCATCTATCCACATTCACACTGCACCAGGGCACAGAGAACATTGGGACCTGTGTGACCCAGGACCAAACTTCAAAGCCCAGTGATCAGAACTGCATATACTGTAAATATTGAACAGTTCAGGCAGTATCTGAGGTGTGAGAGAGATGTAATGATTCTGGTCTACATCAACAGATCTTCAAAAACCAGATCCTTTTCAGCTCCAGGACCAAGTATTTCACCCAAACAAAATCAGGAACTCTAAATTACTTTTCACCATCTCAGATAAAAAGATTCCTGATCAAACCCAATGCTTTTATCTGGAGACTAGTCTCCTGCACTTGAGGAAATCCTGTCCCATATATTCTCTTGTATTTTTCTACAACACCGGAAGACTATTGGACTCAAAGTGTAACTGCTGGCTATCTCATTAATCCCGTTACACCCATTTCGCTGCAACATAATCACTGTCTCTCACAATTCCAGCAATTCACCCCAAATTATCCTTCTCACCACTTCCACCAGGGGTGATTTTCAGGAACCAATTAACTTCCCAGCATACACTACTCTGGGATCTGGGAGGAAACCAGATCACCAGGAGTAAACCACAGAGTCACTGACAGATGGTACAAATCCACACAGACAGCACCATGGGTCAGGATCAAACCCATCTCTTTGGAGTTGTGAGATTAAAGAACGAATGTCAGTCACTGAAACCATCACTGCTTCCTGTTGTGTTACATTCACTTGTATGAAATTTTAACCAGATGTTGGTCTTCATCTCTCTGTAGTTTTCTTCCATCTTGCCCCTACAGCCTCTGACAGATTTCATTTCCAATACATTCCTCAGCTGGCAACTCGGACCTCTGATCAGAATGAATCCTCTCCCACCCCTCTCCGTCCACCCCACTGGCTTTGGTGACTGACCAGGAAGAGCCTGTCTCACCAACCCTGCTACTCTATTTCCCTCCACCTTTCAAATGCTCTCATTTGTGAACATTTCCCATCCTCCCTCTGCTCACCCCTCCTACTCTGCCCCTCGGTGCCTCTGTGATTCTCTGTCTGATACCCTGCAACATGTGACACCAGTGATGCTGTGTCAATGCCCACTGTCAGTGCTATTCATAGATTTATGAAAATCAACGCCCCACCATGAGGAGTTAAAACTTTCCCACAAAGTGCAGAGGAACCCATCTTCTGGAACCAAGCAGTTTCACTGTGTGAAGACCAGATTTTCCCTGTGTGACCTGAATGATGGAGGGCCAATGAGATCACTGGATGGTTCAGTGTGAAAGATCCCAAACGATGCTGCAGGGTGTTCATTTGCTGCCGGGCAATTTACATTTGGACCTAGTTGTAATTAGACTGGAAAGTTGATCATAGAATTTACAAGGAGATGAAACAGGGAACACCATGCAGGTCACACAGCATCTGTGGCAACAGCAGAGTGGGTTAAATTTTCATGTTGATGACACGTCATCATAATTGGTTCCACAGATTCTAAGAACGAATGTTCCTGGACTATTGTTATTTTTCACTGACATGAGGGACTTCAACTCATTTTAATCGTGTGTTGGGAGGCTAGTGTGTTTGATGATAGCAGAATGCGAATTTTTCATGAGTAAAATGTCTCCATAATCTTTATCAGTTAATGTTTATAATGAGTTATTCATTCTGAGTTCACTTCAGCTGAACTGAGGAAAGAAAACTAAGTTAATTTTTTGCATAAATTTGATTGGAAAGCTGAGATATGTACAATCTGTATTGAACTTATTCAGTATTAATTTGTGCATCCGGTGTTGTATGTCAATGGACCAATGAGAACACAGTTGTGTATCTGTTTGAATAACCCATGTTCTGGAGTGTTTCTGTCGGATGAAAAAGAATGTTGTTATAAGACTGTATATGAATGCTAATAGTGCAGTGAATTTAATAAGATCAGAAGGCCATAAGATATAGAAGCAGAATTGGGCCATTTGGCCCAATGAGTCTGCTCTGCCATTTCATCATGGCTGATCCATTTTCCTCTCAGCCCCGTTCTTCTGCCTTCTCCCCATGTCCCTTCATTCCCTGACTAATCAATAATCTATCAACTACTGCCTTAAATACACCCAATGACTTGGCCTCCGCATCTTCTGTAGCAACAAATTCCACAGATTCACCACTCTCTGGCTAAAGAAATTTGTCCTCATCTCAGTTCTAAATGGATGTCCCTCTATTCTGAGGTTGTGTCGTACATAAGAACATAAGAGATAGGAGCAGGAGTAGGCCAATCGGCCCCTCAAGCCTGCTCTGCCACTCAACAAGATCATGGCTGATCCAATCTTAACTCTAGTTTTCACCGAATCCCACAAGGCAACAGTGCCAACCAACAGGGCACCATGCCGCCCATTTTATTTTATTATTCATCCCGCCCAAACCCATGTGATCACCTGGGGGAAAAAAACCGAGTTGCCAATTGAGGAGAAAAAATCTGGAAAATTCCTCTCCGACCCATCCAGGCTATCGAAAACTGGTCCAGGCGATCACATGGCTGATTTAGACCTAGCCTCATGTCCACTTACCTGCTCGCTCACCGTATCCCCTAATGCCGTTTTTATCCAGGAAAATGTCTATCTCCGTTTTGAATTTATTGAGTGTAGTAGCTTCCACAGCTCTCTGGGGCAGTAAATTTCACAGCCCCACTACCCTCTGAGTGAAGAAATTTCTCTGCATCTCAGTCCTGGAACGGCATCCCGTTATTTTAAGATTATGCCCCCTACTCCTAGTTTCACCCATCATTGTTGTCTCCCGCCATAGGAAACATCCCCTCCACATCAACACTATTGAAGCCTGTAGGTTCCAATGAGATCCCCCTTCTTTCTTCTGAATTCCACGGAGTAAATGGTGACGAGCCATCAAATGCTCAAGTGTTGGCTCGTGGCCAGGTGGTTAAGGCCTGGACTAGCGATCTGAAAGTCATTAGTTCGAGCCTCAGCCGAGGCAGCGTATGTGTCCTTGAACAAGGCACTGAACCACACACTGCTCCTGCATGTTTATAGCCCAGTGGCGGCGGCTGATGCAGAATGGACAAAGCAAGACAAGACAAATGCTCAGATGATAGGGCTTTCACTGCTGCAATAATTTTCATGAATGCTCCCTGAACACTTTCCAATATCAGCACATCCTTTCTTCAATACGGGCCTGAAACTGCTCACGATACTTCAAGTAAGGCCTCACCAGTGCTTTATACAACCTCAACATTACATGTTTGCTTTTATATCCTAGTCCTCTTTAAATGAACCGTCACATTGCATTTAACTTCCTCACTACCAATTCAAACAGTAAATTAACCCTCAGGGAATCCTGCAAGATCACTCCTAAATCCCTTCGCACCTCAGAATTTTGAATTTTCTCTCCATTTGGAAAATAGTCTGTGCTCTTAGTTCCTCTACCACAGTGCATGACAATACAATTCCCGATACTATGTTTCGTCTGCCACATTTTTGCCCATTTACCTAAGTCTTTCTGCAGCCTCTCTGCTGCCTCATAACTATCTGCCCTTCCACCTATCTTGGGATTGTCCACAAACTTGGCCACAGAGCCATCAATTCCTTCATCCAAATCATTGACATATTACAGAAAAAGAAGCGGTCCCAACATGGACCCTGTGGAACACCACTTATCACGGGCAGTCAAGCAGGAAAGGTCCCCTTTATTCCAAATCATTGGCTCCTGCCAATCAGCCATTCCTCTATCCACGCTAATAACCTTCATGTAATACCGTGCGCTCTTAACTTGTTAAGCAGCCTCATGTGCAGCACCTTCCAAAAGCCTTCTGAAAATGCAAATTCTCACAATCCACCAAATTTCCTTTGTAGATTCTGCTAGTTATTTCTTCAAAGAATTCCAACAGATTTGTCAGGCAAGATTTTATATTCAGGCAATAATTCTGACTTTGGCAAGTGTCTCGAAGTACTCCAAAACCACATCCTTAACAATCAACTTCAAAATCTTCCCAATCACTAAGGTCAGACTGATCTCCATTGCCCCACATGTCGATCCTTAATCCTCACATCACTGTTGATTTTCATTCATTCAAATTTCAAAGGAATTACTTACTGATTGTTTTTCAGTCATTCTCGAGGAAATCAATTAACCATTCATGTTTCTGCTGCTGTTTGTCTGTTGGCCAATGAAATGAGGAATAATGAGAGGTGACGCACGTTAGTGTTCAGAGCTCTGTACTTGCTACACAGTCACTATGTGTCACTGAGCACTGGGGTTTGCACAGTAACAAAGCAAATTTAGAGCCACAGTGACATTAGAAAATAGATAATTCCACATTTCATTCTTCCTTTGACAAAATCTTTAAAGAAAACACCAGAGTAAGCCCAAGAATACCAGTGTGTTCCACTCTTAACTAGCCCTTTTCCCCCAGTGCAGGGATCAGTTCAGGGGCATTTCAGGATGGAGAAGAAATGCTGACGTTGCTCTCTGTGTCACCTGGCGGCAATAAACAAAACTGACACACCTGAAGATTCCGTATTCTGCCCAGACCAAAGATCACAACTGGACCAGGAGGAGACTGCTCAGCCCCTCACCCATTCACTGGGGTCCAGGCAGCCCGGGCATCTCACTCCCCACAGATTGAACTAACAAGATGCAACTGAGGTCACTCTCAGGTTCAATCTAATCCAGCTTCCTTCCTAACAGCATTCAACATAGAACATTGTACAGTGTATGCTCTTTGGCCCACGATGTAGAGTACAACTTTTAACCTACTCTAAAATCAATCTAACCTTTTCCTTCCCTCCCACATAGCCCTCCATTTTTCCTTCATCCATGTGTCTATTTAAGAATCTCTTAACTGTCCCAAATAATACAAATTCTACATTGACAGCAGTGGACATCAGGATCAAACACGGGTAATGAAACCATGAGGCTTCAGCTCCACTAGCAGTGCCATCCCCACAGTTTCAGAGTGACCAGCCTCTTCCTGAAGATATTGTCCCATTGCAGATGCTTACTCAGATTTCCATTCAGTGGCTTGCGAACCTCGTACTGGGAACCAAACAACTCCTGCAGTGTCTCTTCTGAAATAGACAGACAGTGATGTGTTGCCATTGAATTGAGCTGATTCCTTATGTTTCTACATTCAAAGTGGATAGCAGGGCATCTTTGCAGTCTCCTTGTTGAATTACCCTGAACCTGCTGCATGGACTGAAGCCATTTGGACAACAGTTGAGTATTTGACGCATCTCCCTCCCCTGCCCCACCCTGCTTCATGTCCCCCATCAGAATATTGTTCAACTCCATTGTCTCTCCAGTGTCAGGTTGAAAACATCAATGTTACCCGTTGTTCTAGATGCTGCTCCCAGAGTAGAGCCGGGGAAGTGGTGGGAGGGGAACCTCACCCGTCACTGTCAGCACAGGGAGGTACAGAAAGGGATGTGAACACTTATCCAGTTCTCACATATCGAGTTCTCTCAGGGCAGAGTTGGACTTGTACTCCTTATGCAGAGACGCCCCTGGAATAAATGCAACAGGCTGTAAGGTATCTTGATCACTTAGTGGTGAATATTTCCTAAACAGCTGACTATTTCTCTATTTAATGTTCCCCACTGATCTGAATCCAGAATGGACGATGAGCAAGTGGTATAATGGAATGCTGTGTAATGAATAGATGGGAATGTGGTGAAAAGACACAGTGTCTCTGCCAGGCTGGTGTCTTATTTGTGAACCAGCACCAACCTACATGACAACATTAGTAAACATCACCAGTGTCCTGTGGACCTGCATCTGTGACTCTGATGTCATTTCAGTATCCAGCACCTGTTGTCAGGCCTGCACAAGCTGGAACCACCTAGTCTCCACCCAGATAACAGGAGTCACCTACCACTCATCACTAACTCATCAACTGCAGCCTATTTAAACCCAGCTCCCATCCACAACACTTGTTCTTTCATATGGACCAAACAGCCTCAACCATTTGCTCCTCAACATCTATAACCTTGTTCCCATGTCAGAGTTGAGTGTCAATTCTCTTTTGTTTTGTGGCCCCTCATAGATTGTGATTTTGTAGTTTCTTATTAAAGTCTTTGATCCCCACAAAATGGTCTCTGCTGCTCTGCATTTGGGTCAAGTCTCCTCTACAATTCCTGACACCTGCACACTTCCAGCAATGGTCTGGGTCATCTGTTAAAGAATGACTTCTTTTTAATTTTATTTTCCACAAGTTCTGTGTCCACTTCCTCCACCCCACCCTCTGAACTGTTGCAGTTGGCTCACCCGGAGCCCTTTGTAATGATGACTGTTCTGTTCTCTTCTTTCTGAAACTTGGGCAGTGCAGGAAGTTCAATGTTTTTCTCAGGTTTGACAAAAGAGAGAACCAATCTTTGAAGCCTATGATCTCTGCCCCACTGTTGACCTGTAATCTCCCTCACAATCCATCCATCGGCCACATGTCCAGTAAATTTATCCCTTCTACCAATTCCACCAGGAATGAAAACATTATTGTTGACAGAATCTCCTTCTTCCCACCACTCTGAGAGCAACAAATAATTTGTCTGATTACTACCTTGTGCTGTCTGGGTGATATTGAGAATTTCAGATAGTTCAGTGACTCCATCCATCTCAATGATAAATGAAGTTGGGATTTGTTGGAAGCATGAGATTCTGTTTCACCTAAACACATTCAGCACTGCTGAACACACTGAGATTGGAGCAGAGGTGTCATCCTCCTTTACTGACCTGGAGAATGGCAGCAGAGACCCAGACTGTGACTTGGGAGGTGCATCTACATTCTCGCATCACCTCTGCCTGCCATGCTCAATTCCTGAGGATTCAATACTGTTCTGGGACTTGGCAGAGACTAGACTGCACAGGAAGAGAGAATCAGTGTTGGAGTCACTCACCTGCCCTGGCAGAATTGAGGGTGACCACAGACGATACCCGAGAAGTGAGAATGCCTTCATTATTGCAGCTGTGATGTCGAATGGTGAGCTGCCATTCATCCTGTCCTTCAAATATCCTCCTATCATCACATCTCAGAGCTGTTCCTCCAAATCTCAGCTTCCAGGAATATGTTTATTGTTTATCAGGTTTGTTCTTGGGGCTCCCTGTAATAATCAATTGAGAAAATGTCACATCTCAACTCTCCCCGCAAAATCTAAAAGCTTTTATTGTACTCCCATTTCTTCTGTGTATTCCTATTATTCAAATGAAGAAAGTGGCTGATCTGAGAGAGTCAGGGGAATATGAACAGTCACATGAGTGTAGTGTTGTAGTGTTGAAGAAGGGGAAAAGATGATTCAAATAATCCCAGGCTCACAAAGGCTTCAGACATACATGAGGTGAAATCGTAGAAGTTTGTCTCACACTGAGACCACCTCCGGATCAATTCCAGCACTTCTCCCTTGTCTGTACCAGTGTTTCTCACTTTTCCCAGACTCATTTTCAGGTTCCCACCACCACAGGTTCTCTCCATCCGCCCTCGTGCCCACCTCTGGAATGATCTGAACTCTCAGTCAATATGTGTTTGCTGCCCTGACCTTGATCCTGACATCTTGGACAGCTCGTCATTCTGAAGGAAAGCAGTTTCTCAGTTCAGAACCAACCTCTTCACCTCTTCACCCCACATTTGTGGATTGGTCTGTGTTCCCACTATGATGTATCCCCTCTTGCCCAAGTCTGTGATCCATTGGGACCCATCTTCACCAGTTCTGCTTCCTCACCATCCCCCGACAACCCACATTCACACTGCACCAGGCCACAGAGAACATTGGGACCTGTGTGACCCAGGACCAAACCTCAGACCCCAGTGGTCAGAACTGCATATACTCTAAATATTGAACAGTTCAGGCAGTATCTGAGGTGTGAGAGAGACGTAATGATTCTGGTCTATATCAACAGATCTTCAAAAACCAGATCCTTTTCAGCTCCAGGACCAAGTATTTCACCCAGGCAAAATCAGGAACTCTAAATTAGTTTTCATCATCTCAGATAAAAGGATTCCTGATAGAACCCAATGCTTTTATCTGGAGACTAGTCTCCTGCACTTGAGGAAATCCTGTCCCTTATATTCTCTTGTATTTTTCTACAACAGCGGAAGACTATTGGACCCAAGGTGTAACTGCTGACTATCTCACCAACCCTACATCTCCATTTCCCTCCACCTTTCAAACACTCTCATTTGTGAACATTCCCCATCCTCCCTCTGTTCACTACTCCTACTCTGCCCCTCGGTGCCTCTGTGATTCTCTCCCTGATACCCTCTCATCATAATTGGTTCCACTGATTCTTAGAATGAATGCTCCTGGATTATTGTTATTTTTCACTGCAGTGAGGGACTTCAACTCATTTTAATCATGTGTTGGGAGGCTGGTGTGTTTGACGATAGCAGAATGCGAATTTTTCATGAGTAAAATGTCTCCATAATCTTTATCAGTTAATATTTATAATGAGTTATTCATTCTGAGTTCACTTCAGCTGAACTGAGGAAAGAAAACTAAGTTAATTTTTTGCAAAAATTTGATTGGAAAGCTGAGATATGTACAATCTATATTGAACTTATTTAGTATTACTTTGTGCATCCGGTGTTGTATGTCAATGGACCAATGAGAACGCTGTTGTATATCTGTTTGTATAACCCATGTTCTGGAGTGCTTCGAAAGAATGTTGTTATAAGACTGTATATGAACGCTAATAGTGCAGTGATTTTAATAAGGCCAGAAGGCCATAAGATATATAAGCAGAATTGGTCCATTTGGCCCAATGAGTCTGCTCTGCCATTCCATCATGGCTGATCCATTTTCCTCTCAGCCCCATTCTTCTGCCTTCTCCCCATGTCCCTTCATTCCCTGACTAATCAATAATCTATCAACTACTGCCTTAAATACACCCAATGACTTGGCCTCCACATCTTCTGTGGCAACAAATTCCACAGATTCATCACTCTCTGGCTAAAGAAATTTGTCCTCATCTCAGTTCTAAATGCATGTCCCTCTATCCTGAGGTTGTGTCATCTCCCACCATAGGAAACATCCTCTCTACATCAACACTATTGAAGCCTGTAGGTTCCAATGAGATCCCCCTTCTTTCTTCTGAATTCCACTGCGTAAAAGGTGACGAGCCATCAAATGCTCAAGTGTTGCCGCGTGGCCAGGTGGTTAAGGCTTTGGTCTAGCGATCTGAAAGTGATTAGTTCGAGCCTTAGCTGGTGCAGTACGGAAAAGACAAGACAAGACAAATGCTCATATGATAGGGCTTTCACTGCTGCAATAATTTTCATGCATGCTCTCTGAACACTTTCCAATACCAGCACATCTTTCGTCAATACGGGCCTGAAACTGCTCACGATACTTCAAGTAAGGCCTCACCAGTGCTTTATCAAACCTCAACATTACATGTTTGCTTTTAAATTCTAGTCCTCTTTAAATGAACCGTCACATTGCATTTGACTTCCTCACTACCAATTCATACGGTAAATTATCCCTCAGGGAATCCTGCATGATCACTCCCATGTCCCTTTGCACCTCAGAATTTTGAATTTTCTCTCCATGTGGAAAATAGTCTGTGCTCTTAGTTCCTCTACCACAGTGCATGACAATACAATTCCCGATACTATGTTTCATCTGCCACAATTTTGCCCATTTACCCAAGTCTTTCTGCAGCCTCTCTGCTGCCTCATAACTATCTGCCCTTCCACCTATCTTGGGATTGTCCACAAACTTGGCCACAGAGCCATCAATTCCTTCATCCAAATCATTGACATATTACAGAAAAAGAAGCGGTCCCAACACGGACCCTGTGGAACACCAGTTATCACTGGCAGTCAAGCAGGAAAGGTCCCCTTTATTCCAAATCATTGGCTCCTGCCAATCAGCCATTCCTCTATCCATGCTAATAACCTTCATGTAATACCGTGCACTCTTAACTTGTTAAGCAACCTCATGTGCAGCACCTTCCAAAAGCCTTCTGAAAATGCAAATTCTCACAATCCACCAAATTTCCTTTGTTGATTCTGCTAGTTATTTCTTTAAAGAATTCCAACAGATTTGTCAGGCAAGATTTTATATTCATTAAATAATGCTGACTTTGGCAAGTGACTCCAAGTACTCCAAAACCACATCCTTGACAATCAACTCCAAAAACTTCCCAATCACTGAGGTCAGACTGATCTCCATTGCCCCACATGTCCATCCTTAATCCTCACATCACCGTTGATTTTCATTCATTCAAATTTCAAAGGAATTACTTACTGATTGTTTTTCAGACCTTCTCGAGGAAATCAATTAACCATTCATGTTTCTGCTGCTGTTTGTCTGTTGGCCAATGAAATGAGGGACAATGTGAGATGACCCACATTAGTGTTCAGAGCTCTGTACTTGCTACACGGTCGCTATGTGTCACTGAGCACTGGGGTTTGCACAGTAACAAAGCAAATTTAGAGTCACACTGACATCAGAAAATAGATACTCCCATATTTCATTCTTCCTTTGACAGATTCTTTAAATAAAACACCAGAGTATGCCCACTAATGCCAGTGCCCACTAATACCACTGTTAACAAGCCCTTTTTCCCCAGTGCAGGGATCAGTTCAGGGGCATTTCAGGATGGAGAAGAAATGCTGACATTGCTCTCTGTGTCACCTGGTGTCAATAAACAAAACTGATGCACCTGAAGATTCCGTATTCTGCCCAGACCAAAGATCACAACTGGACCAGGAGGAGACTGCTCAGCCTCTCACCCATTCAGTGGGGTCCAGGCAGCCCGGGCATCTCACTCCCCACAGATTGAACTAACAAGATGCAACTGACGTCACTCTCAGGATCAATCTAATCCAGCTCCTTCCTCACAACATTCAACATAGAACATAGAACAGTGTATGCTCTTTGGCCCACGATATAGCGTGGAGCTTTTAACCTACTCAAAAAATTAATCTAATCTTTTCCTTCCCTCCCACATAGCCCTCCATTTTTCCTTCATCCATGTATCTATTTAAGAATCTCTTAAATGTTCCATCAGTGTAATGATACAAATTCCACACTGACGGTACTGGACATCATGATCAAACATGGGTAATGAAATCACGAGGCTTCAGCTCCACTAGCAGTGCCATCCCCACAGTTTCAGAGTGACCAGCCTCTTCCTGAAGATATTGTCCCATTGCAGACTCTTACCCAGATTTCCATTTAGTGGTTTGCGAACCTCGTACTGGGAACCAAACAACTCCCGCAGTGCCTCTTCTGAAATAGACAGACAGTGATGTGTTGCCATTGAATTGAGCTGATTCCTTATGTTTCTACATTCAAAGCGGACAGCTGGGCATCTTTGCAGTTTCCTTGTTGGATTACCCTGAATCTGCTGCATGGACTGAAGCCATTTGGACAACAGTTGAGTATTTCACACATCTCCCTTCCTTGCCCCACCCTGCTTCATGTCCCCCATCGGAGCATTGTTCTACTCCATTGTCTCTCCAGTGTCAGGTTAAAAACGTCAATGTTACTCATTGTTGTAGACGCAGCTCCCAGAGTAGAGCTGGGGAAGTGGTGGGAGGGGATCCTCACCTGTCACTGTCAGCACAGGGAGAGACAGAAGGAGATGTGAACACTTACCCAGTTCTCGCATGTTGAGTTCCCGCAGGGCAGAGTCGGACTCGTACTCCTCATGCAGGGCCTCCTCTGGAATAAATGCAACAGGCTGTAAGGTATCCTGACCACTCAGTGTTGACTATTTCCTAAACGGCTGTCTGTTTCTCTGTTTAATGTTCCCCACTGAGCTGAATCCAGAATGGACGATGAGCAAGTGGTATAACGGAATGGAGATAATGTCACATCTCAACTCTCTCCGCAATATCTAAAAGCTTTTATTGTACTCCCATCTCTTCTGTGTATTCCTGTTATTCAAATGAAGAAAGCAGCTGATCTGAGAGAGTCAGGGGAATATGAATAGTCACAAGCATGTAGTACTGTAGTGTTGAAGAGGGGGAAATGGTGATTCAAATAATCCCAGGTTCACCAAGGCTTCAGTCACACACGAGGTGAAATCATACAAATTTGTCTCACACTGGGACCACCTCCAGATCAATTCCAGCACTTCTCCCTTTCCTGTCCCAGTGTTTCTCACTTTTCCCAGACTCATTCTCAGGTTCCCACTTCACCACAGGTTCTCTCCATCCACCCTCGTGCCCACCTCTGGAATGCAGTCAGTATGTGTTTGCTGCCCTGACCTTGATCCTGACATCACTGACAGATCGTCATACTTAAGGAAAGCAGTTTCTCAGTTCAGAATGAACCTCTTCACCCCACATTTGTGGATCAGTCTATGTACCAACTGTGATATATCCCTTCTTGCCCCAGTCTGTGATCCAATTCGACCCACCTTCACCAGCTCTGCTTCCTCTCCCATCCTGTGTCTCCCCACATTCACACTGCACCAGGCCACAGAGAACATCTGGACCTGTGTGACCCAGGACCAAACTTCAAAACCCAGTGATCAGAACTGCATACAGTGTAAATATTGAACAGTTCAGCCAATATTTGAGGTGTGAGAGAGACATAATGATTCTGGTTTCAACATCTTACCATATCTTCAAAAACCAGATCCTTTTAGGTCCAGGACCATGGAATTCAACCCAAACAAAATCAGGAACTCCATCTACTTTTTCATCATCTCAGATTAAAAGATTCCTGATCGATCCCTGTACTTTGCTCTGGAGAGTCGCTTCCTCCATTTGAGGAAATCCTGTTTTCGCAACTCCTGTCCCATATATTTCCTTGTAGTTTTGTACAACACCGGAAGACTATTGGACCCAAAGTGTAACTGCTGGCTGTCTCAGTCATCCCATTACACCCATTTCGCTGCAACGTAATCACTGTCTCTCAATGTCCAACTATTCTCCCCAAATTATCCTTCTTACCACTTACACCATGGCTGATTTACAGGAACCAATTAACCTCCCAGTCTGCACATCTCTGGGAAGTGGGAGGAAACCAGATCACCAGGAGTAAACCACAGAGTCACTGGGAGTGGAACAAACCCACACAGACAGTATCGTGAGTCAGGATCAAACCCGTCTTTCTGAAGTTGTGAGATTAACGAACTAACATCAGTCACTGAAACCATCACTGCTTCGTATTGTGTTACATTCATTTGATAGATAGATACTTTATTCATCCCCATGGGGAAATTCAACTTTTTTCCAATGTCCCATACACTTGTTGTAGCAAAACTAATTACATACAATACTTAACTCAGTAAAAAATATGATATGCATCTAAATCACTATCTCAAAAAGCATTAATAATAGTAGCTTTTAAAAAGTTCTTAAGTCCTGGCGGTAGAATTGTAAAGCCTAATGGCATTGGGGAGTATTGACCTCTTCATCCTGTCTGAGGAGCATTGCATCGATAGTAACCTGTCGCTGAAACTGCTTCTCTGTCTCTGGATGGTGCTATGTAGAGGATGTTCAGAGTTATCCATAATTGACCGTAGCCTACTCAGCGCCCTTCGCTCAGCTACCGATGTTAAACCCTCCAGTACTTTGCCCACGACAGAGCCCGCCTTCCTTACCAGCTTATTAAGACGTGAGGCGTCCCTCTTCTTAATGCTTCCTCCCCAACACGCCACCACGAAGAAGAGGGCGCTCTCCACAACTGACCTATAGAACATCTTCAGCATCTCACTACAGACATTGAATGACGCCAACCTTCTTAGGAAGTACAGTCGACTCTGTGTCTTCCTGCACAAGGCATCTGTGTTGGCAGTCCAGTCTAGCTTCTCGTCTAACTGTACTCCCAGATTTTAGTATGAGATTTTAGTCCCCATGTTGGTCTTCATATCCCTGTAGACTTCATCCATACTGCCCCCAAAGCCTCTGACAGATTTCATTTCCAATACATCCCTCAGCTGGCAACTCGGACCTCTGATCAGAATGAATCATTACCCACCCCTCTCCGTCCACCCCATCGGCTTTGGTGACTGACCTGGAAGAGCCTGTCTCACCAACGCTACTTCTCTATTTCCCTCCACCTTTCAAACCCTCTCATTTGTGAACATTTCCCATCCTCCCTCTGCTCACCCCTCCTACTCTGCCCGTCAGTGCCTCTGTGATTCTTTGTCTGATACCCCGCAACATGTGACACCAGTGATGCTGTGTCAAAGCCCACTGTCAGTGCTATCCTCTACATAGCACCATCCAGAGACAGAGAAGCAGTTTCAGCGACAGGTTACTGTCGATGCAATGCTCCTCAGACAGGATGAAGAGGTCAATACTCCCCAATGCCATTAGGCTTTACAATTCAACTGCCAGGACTTAAGAACTTTTTTTTTTTTTTTTTTTAAAAGCTATTATTAATGCTTTTTGAGTTAGTGATTTAGATGCATATCATATTATTACTGAGTTAAGTATTGTATGTACAACAAGTGTATGGGACATTGGAAAAAATGTTGAATTTCCCCATGGGGATGAATAAAGTATCTATCTATCTATCTATCTATTCATAGGTTCATGAAAATCAACTCCCCACCACAAGGAGACAAAACTTTCCCACAAAGTGCAGAGGAACAATCTTCTGGAACCAAACACAGTGAGCAGTTTCACTGTGTGAAGACCAGATTTTCCCTGTGTGACCTGAATGATGGAGGGCCAATGTGAGCACTGGATGGTTCAGAGTGAAAGACCCCAAATGATTCTGCAGGGTGTTCATTTGCTGCCGGGTACTTTACACTTAGTCCTAGTTGTAAATAAACTGGAATGATGATTTTAAAATTTACGAGGAGATGAAGCAGGAAACACTTGGCAGGCCAGGCAGCATCTGTAGCAACTGCAGAGTGGGTTAAAGTTTCATGTTGAAGACACGTCATCATAATTGGTTCCACAGATGCTAAGGATGAGTGTTCCTGGGATGTTCTTACTTTTCACTGCAGTGAGGTGTCTAAACTCACTTTAATCATGTGTTGGGAGGCTGGTGTGTTTGTGGATAGCAGATGCAAATTGTCCATCAGTGAAATGCCTCCACAATCTTCCAGATAATGCTTATAATGAGTTATTCATTCTGAGTTTATTTTAGCTGAACTTATGACATAAACTAAGTTAATTTTGCATAAGTTTGATAGGAAAGCAGAGATATGTACAATCTACATTGAACTTATTCAGCATTACTGTTTGCATCAAATGTATATTAATGGACCAATGAGAACAGAGTTGTGTATCCGTATGGATAACCCGTGTTCTGGAGCGCTTCTGTAGGGTGAAAAAGAATGTTGTTATAGGACCATATCATCATCAGCAGCAGATGCCATGCTCTGTTTGAGTTTTGACTTCCATGGCCCACACACTCCTGTTTCGGGTTAAGTGGATCAATTCATTCATATTCATTTCTATTTGTCTGGCTGCTGTCTCGATCATCATTTGTCTTTGCCTTCCTCTTGCTTTCTTCCCTTCAATCTTTCCCATAATTACCGTGCATTCTTAATCCTCTTTCCTAATCACATGTCCAATGAAGTCACATTGTCTTTTCATGATCTCATACATTATTTCTCTTTTTGTGCTTGCTCTGTTCATGACATCCTCATTAGATATTTGTTTTGTCTATGATATTCTTTGCATCCTCCTCAAAAACCACATCTCTGCTGCTTCAATTCGTTCCTCATGTTACTAGATATTGTCCAACATTCTGAGCCATATAACATAGCTGGATGAACATAATATTTCAGTGCTCTGAGATGGTTTGTCATACATAGTTTAGTGTTGGTCAGTATACTCTTCATTTACATAAATATGTCTTTTGCCATGCCTATTCTTCTTTTGATGTCCATGTTACACCTGCCACTTGCCAGCTTCCCAAGTAGCAAAAGTTCTGTACTTGTTTTATGTCTTCCCCAATCTCAGCCTGCAGATAGGATTCTCCTTCTTTTTGGATAACACCATACATTCTGTCTTTTTGCAATCGATAGATAGATCCATTTTTGCACTTTCTTCAACAACTATATCAATTAAGTTTTGCAGTTCTGTCATAGGGTGGACGCTGGGAGCAGACCCAAATGCAAGACACAGACACTGAAGTACTAGGAACTGGACTGTGCTAGAGTTAGGGAAGGGACAGGACACAGACTAGGAGCTGGGACAGGAACACAGACTTGGGCTAGGGAAGTGGGACAAGGACAAGGAACTGGAAACTAGGAGCTTGGAGTCTGGTCTTGACTTGGGCTGGGACCCTGGAACTAGGCGAGGACGTGATGTGGCTAAAGGACTGGACATAGCTAGGGTTCCTTGAGGCTTGGCTACGGGACAAGACAAGACATGGGTATTTTCGAGGCTTGGCTGCAGGACCAGGTGAGGCTTGGCTGCAGGACCAGGTGAGGCTTGGGTTCTTTGAGGCTTGGGTATGGTGTCTGAGCTGGAGACTGGGCAAGGACCCAGAACCTGGGTCTTGACTCAGGCTTAGTCTCCAGAACTAGGGAAAGTCATGACGTGGCTACAGGACTGGATGAGGCTTGGATTCTTTGCCGTTTTCCTGGGTAGGACAAGGAACACCTGGGCTGGGCAAGGCACAAGGACAGGACGAGACATCGAAACCTTGACTTGGTCTTGGGAGAACAGGAACACAGGGACATGGAACACAGAGCTGGGACCCCTCCTTAGGAACAGGACTTGGGGCCGGCGCTCCATACAGAGTCAGGACCCCTCCTGGGGAGCAGGATGTAGGGTCGGGACTCATACACAGAACAGAGAGAGACGGTTCCCAACACAAGGTAGCGGCAAATGGCTGGACCTACCTGGTGAAGGTGTGGACACAGAGGCAGTTCCAAACAACGATAGACAGTTCCTTGTCTAGAAACTGCAAGACTCCGGTTTTGCTCCAGTGGTAGAACTTGACAGCGATACAGGTGAGGACGCAGGCAAGGCTTCAGGAGGAAGATGAAGGGAAGGGAAGGGAACAGTCCAGCCTCAGGGTAACAGCAAAGATGGCCAGGCTTAGTCAACGGAGGCAAGGACAGGAAGGGACAGATACAACTGCAGGATAATGGCAAAGACGGCCTGACTTACCCCACAGAGGAGAGGACAGGATATTGACGAGACAAACCAGCACCCAGACTTGAACCCACAGCCACTTATATTCCCAGCCCCAAACAAGCATCAGGTGCCTATGATTAAACCCAACTGAAACAAGGGACAGCCAGAAGACCCTAAGTCCGGAGTCCATAGACCAGACTGTGAACCGGAACGTGGATTTCACGGACCAGACCATGACAAGTTCTTGATCCATACTTGTAATTAACACAGTGTCATCCACATATCTAAAATTATTGATGTTTTCACCTCCAACTTTGATTCCCAAGATGTCTCTTATTTTTTATAATATTGTTTCATTGTACAAATTAAACAAATCAAGGGAGAAAACACACCCTTGTCTAACAGCAGCACAGGGGCGCCGCAGGGAACCGCAGGGACATTGGAAAAGAAGTTGAATTTCCCCATGGGGATGAATAAAGTATCTATCTACCTCTCTTGATTTTCATAAACTGACTCACTTCTCCATCTATTCTTACAGCGGCAGTTTGTTCCCAGTACAGATTTCTGATTGGGCAGAGGTCTTTTGAATCTTGATCTATTGTTTCCTGTAATATTTTGAATAACTTATTGTGCTTCACTTCATCAAATGTAGTCAATAAAACAAGCAAACAAATCTTTTTGCACTTGAATAGCTCGTTCTGACAGCACCCTTAATATCAAAATCGCGTTTCTTGTATCTTTGTCTTTACCAAAACGACATTGTTCTTTACCTATTTCAGCTTGTATCTTACTTTTAGCACTTGTCATCAAAAATCTTAGAAGTATCTTAGTGATATGACTCATTAAACATATGGTCCTATGTAATTCACATTCTGTTGCTCCTGGTTTCTTAGGAAGAGTGATAGGTACTGAGTTTTTCTACTCTTCTGGTATTATTCCAGACTCATAAATGTCATTGATTAAATCAGTAAGTTTTTCAATTCCATAATCTTCAAGGGTGATAATTTGTTCTATTACTAATTCATCAGGACCTGCTGCCTTTCCTTTCTTCGTCTTATTTATCGCATTATGAACTTCAGATTTTAATATAAAGTAAAACTTTAAAAACTAAAGAAGCAAAAGCTTGAACAATCTCTTGACTACTGGCAATTAATTAAAGAAGAAAACTTAAGGCAAAAAATTACAATTGAAGTAAGGAATAGATTTCAAAGTCTAGAAACAGAATCTTTTGAATGTGATACCAATCATATAGAAATGAAGTTTAACTCTCTAAAGGATGCCTTGGTAGAATCAGCAAAGTCAGTGTTTCCTAAAAAAGAGAAAAGCACAAAGAATAAATGGATGACAGATGAAATCAAAAGTCTAATGGAAGAAAGCAAATACTATAGAATAGAAGTCCTTAGATAAAAAAGTGAAAAGCTTATGTCAAAAAGTCAAAGAAGAATGGTTAAACCAGGAACATGAGCAACTAGAACGAATCCCGATTACTGATCCAAAAAGGGCACATCAACAGATCAAGAATATCACTGGTAAATAGCTCCTCTGTTTCTCAGGTGAATGTTTGAAAGCAAAGGACAGTACCATTATCATGGGAAAGGATGAGATTATGAACAGATGGACTTAATATATTCAGGAGTTGTTTGAAGACATTCAAGGCAAAAAAATAGCGATTCAGAAGAACATTGAAGGTCCAAGAATTTTAAAATCTGAAGTTCATAATGCAAAAAGACCATATATGAAGGCTAATAGTGCAGGTAATGTTATAAAACCAGAAGGCCATAAGATATAGGAGCAGAATTGGTCCATTTGGCCCAATGAGTCTGCTCTGCCATTTCATCATGGCTGATCCATTTTCTGCTCAGCCCCAACCTTCTGCCTTCTCCCCATATCCCTTCATGGACTGACTAATCGATAATCTATCAACCACTTTCTTAAATACAGCCAATGACTTGGCCTCCACATCCACCTGTGGCAACCAATTCCATAGATTCACCACTCACTGGCTAAAGAAATTTGTCCTCATCTCTGCTCTATTCTGAGGCTGTGTCACCTCCCAACATAGGAAACATCCTCTCCACATCAACACTATTGAAGCCTTTAGGTTTCAATGTGATCCCCCTTCTTTCTTCTGAATTCCACTGAGTAAATGGTCAAGAGCCATCAAATGCTCATCTGTTAGGGCTTTACCTACTGCAATAATTTTCATGAATGTCCCCTGAACCCTTTCCAATATCAGCACATCCTTTCTTCGATAAGGTCCTAAAACTGCTCACAATACTTCATGTAAGGCCTCACCAGTGCTTTATAAAACCTCAACATTACATGTTTGCTTATATATTCAATCCTCTTAAAATGAATGCTCACATTGCAGTTGCCTTCCTCATTACTAATTCAAACTGGAAATTAACCTTTAGGGAATCCTGCATGAGCGCTCCCAAGTCCATTTGCATCTTGGCATTTTGAAATTTCTCTCCATGTGGAAAATAGTGTGTACTCTTAGTTCTTCTACCACAATGCATGACAATACAATTCCTGATACTGTGTTCCATCGGTCACATATTTGCCCATTTACCCAAGACTTTCTGCAGCCTCTTTGCTTCCTCAAAACTATCTGCCCTTCCACCTATCTTGGGATTGTCCGCAAACTTGGCCACAGAGCCATCAATTCCTTCATCCAAGTCATTGACATATTACAGAAAAAGAAGTGGTCCCAACACAGACCCTCTGGAACACCACTTATCACTGGCAGTCAAGCAGGAAAGGTTCCCTCTATTCCAAATTATTGGCTCCTGCCAATCAGCCATTCCTCTAACCATGCTAATAACCTTCATGTAATACCATGGGCTCTTAACTTGTTAAGCAGCCTCATGTGCAGCAACTTGCAAATACACAAACTCCACCAATTTTCCTTTAGCCATCCTGCTGGTTATTTCTTCAAGGAATTCCCACAGATTTGTCAGGCAGGATTTTCTCTTCAGGAAATAATGCTGACTTTGGCATGTGTCTCCAAGTTCTCCAAAACCACATCCTTAACGATCAACTCCAAAATCTTCCCAATCACTGAGGTCAGACCAACTAATCTATAATTTCCTTTCTTTTGCCTCTCTCCCTTCTTGAAGAGTGCAGTGACATTTGCCATTTTCCAGTTCTCTGGAACCAGACCAGAATCTACTGAATCTACAGAATCCACATCCTAGCTAGTGTTTGGAGGCCTGTATATAACAACCATCAGGGTCTTTTTACTCTTTGCAATTACTTTATTCTACCCACAAAGATCCTACATCTTCTGATCCTGTCACCTTTTTTTAAGGAACTACTTTCATTTTTACCTACAGAGCCACACCACCCCCTGACTACCTGCTTGTCCTTTTAAAATAATGAGTATCCTTGGATGTTGAGCTCCCAACCATAATCTTTCAGCCACAAATCAGTGATGCCCACAATGCCATACCTGCTGATCTCTAAGTGCACTACAATATCATTTATCTTATTTCGTATCAGTGCATTAGTGATGCCAAATTAAAAAGGGTAGCAAATACGGTACTGAAAGTGTTATATCTCAATAAATCAGGTGGATGATCTTGTTGTACTATTGCAGATGATCAGATATGATGTTGTGGCCATCACTGCATCGTGGCTGAAAGATGGTTGTAGTTGGGAGCTGAATGTCCAAGGTTACACATTGTATCAGTGTGATAGAAAGTTAGGCAGAGGGGGTGGCATGACTCTACTCGTAAAGAATGGCATCAAATCAAATTATATAAGATTGGAAGATGTTGAATCTTTGTGGGTTAAGTTAAGAAACTGCAAGGGTGAAAGGACACTGATGGCAGTTATATTCAGGCCTCCCAACAGTAGCTGGGATGTAGACCACAGATTACAACAGGAAATAGAAAAGGTGTGTCAAAAGGGCAATGTTATGATAGTGATAGGAGATTTCAACATGCAGGTTGATTGGGAATATCAGGTTGGTAATGGATCACAAGAGTGAATTTGTTGAATGTTTACGAGATGGCTTTTTAGAGCAGTTTGTCATTGAACTTACTAGGGGATCAGTTATACTCGAGTGTGTGTAATGAACTGGAGGTGATTAGGGAGCTTGAGGTAAAAGCACCCTTGGGAGGCATTGATCACAATATGATTGAGTTCAACTTGAAATATGAAAGTAAAATCTGACTTAGCAGTATTTCAGTGGAGTAAAGAAAATTACAGTGGTATGAGAGAGGTTTTGGCCAAAGTAAATTGGAAGGCGATGCTGGCAATGACAGCAGAGTAACAATGGTGTGAGTTTCTGGGGAAATGAGGAAGATGCAGGATAGTTGTATTCCAAAAACAAAGAAATACTCAAATGCCAAAATAGTAGAGCTGTATCTGACAAGGGAGGTCAAAGATAATGAAAAAGCAAATTAAAGGGCATACAGCAAAGCAAAAATTAGTGGGAAGACAGAGGATTGGGAAGCTTTTTAAAACCTAGAGAGCAACTAAAAGAGCCATTAGGAAAGAAAAGATGAAATATAAAAGTAAGCTAGCAAACAATATCAAAGTGGATAGTAAAAGTTTTTTCAAGTATGTAAAAAATAGAGAGATGAGAGTAGATATAGGACTGCTAGAAATTGAGGCCAGAGAAATACTAATGGGGTCAAGGAGATGGCAGATGAAGTAAATGAGTATTTTGCATCATTCATTACTGTGGAAGACACTGGACCAAATGTTGAAGTGTGTCAGGGAAGAGAAGAGAGTGCAGTTACTATTCCAAAGGAGAAGGTGCTCAAAAAACTGAAAGACCTTAGAGTACATAAGTCACCCGGGACAGATGAACAGCATCCTTGGTTTCTGAAAGAGGTAGCAGTCGAGATTGTGGAGGCATTAGTAATGATCTTTTAAGAATCATTGAACTCTGACATGGTTCAAGAGGACTGGAAAATTGTAAATATCACTGCACTCTTCAAGAAAGGAGGAAAGCAGCAGAAAGGAAATGATAAGGCCAGTTAACCTGGCCTCAGTGGCTGGAAAGATGTTGAAGTCAATTGTTAAGGATGAGGTTATAGAGTATTTGGTGTCACAGGATAAGATAGGACAAAGTCAGCATGGTTTCCTTGAGGGAAAATCTTGCCTAATGAACCTGTTGGAAGTCTTTGAGGAGATTGCAAGTAGGATAGATGAAGACGTTGTGGCAGATGTTGTATATTTGGACTTTCAGAAGGCCTTTGACAAAGTGCCACACATGAGGCTGCTTACCAAGTTAAGAGCCCATGGAGTATTAGGAGAGTTATGGGCATGGTTAGAGCACTGGATGATTGGTAGGTGGAATAAAAGGATACTTTTCTGGTTGGCTGCCAGTGACTAGTGGTTTTCCCCAGGTGTTGGTGTTGGGACCGCTTCTTTTTATGCTGTATATCAATGGTTTAGGTGATGGAATAGATGGTTTTCTTGCCAAGTTTGCAGATGATATGAAGATTGGTGGAGGGACAAGTAGTGTTCAGGAAACAGACAGGCTGCAGAAGGACTTAGATGATTAGGAGAATGGGCAAAAAAGTGGCAAATGAAATACAATGTTGGAAAATGCATGGTCATGCACTTTGGTAGCGAAATTAATGTGCAGACTATTTTCTAAATGGGAAGAAAATCCAAAAATCTGAGATGCAAAGGGACTTGGATCTCAACAGAACAATCTTGTGCAGAACAATCTAAAGGTTAATTTGCAGGTAGAGTTGGTGGTGAGGTATGCAAATGCAATGTTAGCGTTCATTTCAGGAGGTCTAGAATCCAGGAGCAGGGATGTGATGCTGAGGCATTGTAAGGCACTGGTGAGGCCTCACTTTGAGTATTGTGAACAGTTTGGGCTCCTCATCTAAGAAAAGATGTGCTGGCATTGGAAAGGGTTCAGAGGAGGTTCACAAGGATGATTCGGGGAATGAAAGATTTATCATACAATCAATATTAGATTGCTCTATGTCTATGCTGGAATTTAAAAGGATGAGGAGGGATCTTACTGAAATCTTTTGAATATTGAAAGGACTAGATGCAGAAAGAATGTTTCCCATGGTGGGGGAGTCTAGGACAAGAGGGCTCAGCCTCAGGATCGAGGGGTGCCAATTTAAGAGAGGGATGCGGAGAAATTTCTTTAGCATGGTGAACCTGTGGAGGTCAGGCAATTGTGTATATTTAAGGCAGAGCTTGATTGGTTTTTAATTGAACATGGCATCAAAAATAACTGGGAGAAGGCCACGGAGTGGGGTTGAGGAGGGCCAAAAAACAATCAGCAATGATTGAATGGTGGAGCAGACTCAATGGACCAAATGGCCTAATTCTGCTCCTATGTCTTATGGTCTTATGGTATAATACATACGTTCAAATATAACACCTTCAGTCCTGTATTCATCACCCTTTTTGATTTTTCCCCCTGTTAGACTGCAACTCATCCCACTGACTGCAATTGTCTGCCTATCCTACTGACAGGTCTGTCCTTTACCCCTCCTGACAGACATCCAGGTATCTACCTCCTGCAATCTAGGGGTAACTACCTCCCTGTAGCTCCTATCTATCACCTCTTCAGTTTCTGAGCCGAAGTTCATCGAGCTGCAGCTCCAGTTCCTCAACACATTCTCTGAGGAAGGGTAGTTCGGTACCCCTGGTGCAGATGTGGTTATCTGGGAGGTTGGATGTCTCCCAGAATTCCCACATCTCACACAAATAACATATTGCAGCCCCTGGAGACATTCTCATTACTCTAACTGAAAACTAACAGACAAACAATGAAGAGACAAAAACAAGAAACTTATCAGATACATACTTTACCCAAGCCTGAGAGCCAATGCTTCCCCACTCTAACACTGGTCCACTGCAACAATGGCCGCTCCCCTTGTCCCCTGTCTTACTTTTATTTGCTAATGACTCACTGTTTGATCTAGGCAACATGGCAATTCATTGTAGACAGTCACAAGAGATAGCAGATGCTGGAATCTGGAGCAACAAACAACTCCCAGAGGTGGAGGGGCATCTGTGAGTGAAATGTAATTGCTGGTGTTTCAGTTCTAACTGTTCTATTCATTCTATAGATCAGGTGTTAATACAGAATTGTGGGACTTGTTATACTGACCTGGTGTAATACAGAACAAAAGATGCAACAGGAGGGAGAACATATCTGTTATGTCTCCTGTGCAGTTTGATCGACCTGATTCACATTGGAGACAAGGACCGTCTAATGAAAGCTGAAACTACAACGCCAGCTGTTCATCTACCTGTGCTGACAATAAGAAATTGCCAATGATGCTTTAACAAGTGAAATTTGTGCTGCTGAGTTCAAAATCTCTGCTCATGACTCAGTGTGATCTGAGACACTGAATTACGTCAACTTTGTTAAAGTACAAAATGTGAAAACCAGCTCTAATGATTATGAATTGATGTTTTAAATTACAGTTCAGGTCAGTGGCCTAAAACATCAAACATTTCAGTCCCACAGGTCCATAAGGCAAAAATTAGTGTGAAGTTTGAGAAAGTCAGAGAGTAAGTAGAAGATGCTTACATGGACGAGAACGTTGGACAGCAAACCGGAGGAACCTGGACTAGGACTTGGCCATGGAGCCTGGACTTGGACTTGGACAGGGAACCTGGACTTGGACTTGGACAGGGAACCTGGACTTGGACTTGGAAACGGAAATGGAGACGGAGCCTGGACTTGGATTTGGACAGGGAACCTGGACTTGGACTTGGACTCGGACACAGACACGGAGCCTGGACTTGAACTTGGAAACGGAAATGGAGACGGAGCCTGGACTTGGATTTGGACTCGGACACGGAGCCTGGACTTGGATTTGGACTCGGACACGGAGCCTGGACTTGGATTTGGACTCGGACACGGAGCCTGGACTTGGATTTGGACTCGGACATGGAGCCGGACTTGGACTTGGACTGAGACATGGAGCCTGAAGTTGGACATGGAGCCTGAACTTGGATTTAGACTCAGACACAGAGCCTGGACTTGGATTTGGACTCGGACATTGAGCCCGGACTTGGACTTGATCTCAGACACAGAGCCTGGACTTGGACTCGGACATGGAGCCTGGACTTGGACTTGATCTCAGACACGGAACCTGGACTTGGACTTGGACATGGACATGGAACCAGGTCTCAGCAGGACACGAGACGACAAAACCAAACAAAGCCAGACACTTTGTATCTTGACTCCGAGTAGTGGGAAATGGCCAGCAATCCTCGGCTGGACAGTAGACGATAAAACCCAACAATGACAGACAATTCGTATCTTGGCTCAGAGTAGTGGCTAACAGCCTGCAATCCTCGGCAGGATACGAGATGCTAAAAACAAGCCACAACAGACATTTTGTAACTTGACTCAGAGTAGGGGCCACCAGCCAGTAATTCACAGCTGCCCATGAAAATGACAGAATTCACAAAGCAACCCCAGACACCAAAGCAACTAAGAGTCCACTATTCTTGGCGGCCCAAAACGTGCTTTGCCGCAGTAACTCAGGGGACGGTCCAGTCCCGAGTTGATGTAAGCTCGAGTTTTTATGCTGCCAGTTCAGATGAAAATCAAGCGCCTTAATCAAGAAGCTAGGTAAAACACAGGGAGAAGGAAATTAACAGAAGTGAGGAATCAATGGACTGGACTGTGACACATAAGGAGGGAAGGGATGAAAAATGAAGGTAAAGTGGTCACTAATATCAAAGAGCATACCAAAAGATTTTTCAGATATACTGTATAAAGAGTAAAAGAGAGGCAGAAGTAGATACCGGACAGTTGGAGAGAAAGTAATGGGAGACAAGTAAAAGGCAGACAAACTAAGTTACTCCACTCTTCAAGAAGCGAAGGGGGAAAAGCATGGAAACTGTAGAGTCGTTAGTCTGAGCTCAGTGGTTTGGAAGATGTTGGAGTCAATTGTTAAGGAGGAGGTCTCAGGGTATTTGCACACATGATGAAATAGACCAAAGTCAGCATGGTCTTCTGAAAGGAAAATCTTGCTGGACCAATCTGTTGGAAATCTTTGAGGACGCTACAAACAAGATAGGTGAAGGAGAAGTGGTGGATATTGTGTACTTGGATTTTCAGAAGGCTGAATCCAAATTATTCATAATAGTCACAAAGAGCAGGGTCAGGGAACAGATCCCTGTAGAACATCAGTAGTCACTGACCTCCAGGCAGAAATTGCTCCCTCTACAACCAAACTCTCCCTTCAGTGGGCAAATGATTTCTCATTCCACAGAAACAAGTTTTCCTGGTTCCCATTCCCCCTGACTTTCTGAATGAGCCAACCATGGTGAAAGACATCAAATGCCTTACTAAAATCCATATACTGTGCACTACATCCACTGCTCTATCCACATTCTCAAAGAATTCAATCATTGTAATGAGGCATGACCTGCCTCTCACAAAGCTGTGTTGACTATACCCAGAATATGCTTCTTCAAATGCTCATAAATCCTGTCTCTGTGAGTCTTCTCCAATCATTTGCCAACTACTGAAGTTCGACTCACTGGTCTACAATTTGCAAAGTTATCCCTATTCTCTTTCTCAAACAGAGAGGGGCAGCAAATTTCTTAGACATCTGGTGCTCTCCAGTCATCTGGTATTGCTCCTGTGGCCAAAAAAGACACAAAAATCATCTCCAAAGTCACAGCAAACTCTTCCCTCACTTCCCATTGTGACCTGAGGCATATCATGTCTGCTTTGGGACTTAAATATTTTCATGTTTTTCCAAAGCACATCCACCTCAACCATGCCATATCAGTCTGTTTTACATTGCTTTCAAAAACATCAAGGTCTCTCTCACTAGTGAACACAGAAGCAAAGTATTCAATAAGGATCTCTTGCATCCTCCAACTCCTCGTATTTTCTTAGAGCGTTGAGGAACACCATTGTACCCGTGGAGAAACTGTGGGCTCCCCAAGCAATCACACCCATTCTGCTGTGAACTACTTTCTCTCACATGGACATCACCCTCCACCCACTTACACAATGGTAATTACAGGAACCAGTTAACCTCCCAGCCTGCCCATCTCTGGAATGTGGGAGGAAACCAGGCACTCTGGGGAAAACCACACTCACAGGGAGACAGTGCAAACCTCACACAGACTGTGCCATAGCTCAGGATTGAACCCGTCTCTCTGGAGCTCTGAGTCAAAAAACTAATGTTAGTCTCTATGCCGGTCTGCTTCCAGTTGGATTACATCCATTTATTTAAGATTTCAGTCCTGGTGTTGGTCATAAGCTCCTGGCTGTATTCACCCACTCTGCCTCCACAGCTTTGGACAGTTTTCATTTCCACCACATCCCCCAGCCCTGCAACTCTGACCTGTGATTCATTGTGTCCACCATAGACCCCTGTCTGTTCGTCTCAGTGTCTTAGGTGACTGACTGTGAAACAGCCTCTCTTACCCATCTTGCTTCTCCACTTACCTGCATCCTTCAAAATCTTCTCATTTGTGTCCTTCCAACCTCCTTAGACTCACTCTGCTCTGACGCTTGGTGTGTGAACAATTCTCTCTCTGATACCCTGTAACACTGTAATACCTGTGGTTCTGTGTAAATGCCAACTTTCAGTGTTCGTCATTGCCTTGTGAAAAACAAATCCCAAACCATGAGGAGTCAAACCTCTCTCCCAAAGTGTAAAGGGAGCACCTTCTGGAACAGCGGTCTAATGAGCTGTATCACTGTGTGAGGAAACACATTCTTCATGTTTGGTCCTGAACAATGGGGGAGCAGTGAGTGCACTGGGCAGCTCACATTGAAAGATTTTGAACAATGATGATGGGCATTCATTCCCTGCCTGGTATTTACATTATGCTCCTGCTTGTAAATGAATTGAAATGTTGATTGTTAAAACTGAAAAGAGACAAACCTGTAAACTCTCATCAGGTCAGACAGCATCTGTGGCAACAGCAAAGGGTGTTAAAGGTTCATTCTGAAGAAATGTCATCAGAATTAATTCCACTAAACTGCTGAATATTCCGAGCATGTCTTTGTGTCACTTCAGTGAAGGTTCAAATCCCACCTACATCCTGTGTCGGGAGGCTGGTGCGTTTCATGATAGCAGAATGCAAATTTCCCATCAGTGAAATGTCTCCATAAACTTTATCGGGTAATGTTTCTGATGACTTTTTCAATGATAGAGTTCATTTCATCTGAACTGTGGGAATAAAACAAAGTTAATTTTGCATAAATTGTTAAGAAAGCAAAGGTAAATACAATATGTATTGTTATCTCAGCTGTTCTGTGTTCACCAGATGTGTATGTCAAAGGGCCAGTGAGGACACTGTCAGGTATCTGTATGGATAACATGTTTTCTGTAGTGTTGCTGTAAAGGTCACAAAGGTCCCTGTTTGAGGACACTTTACGAATGTTCATAGCACTGTTAATCTTTTATCTGGATCTGGGTGAGCATTAGCTGGAGAAGCAGTGAGTGAAATTGCATTGTGTTCTGGCATACTCAGTAATGGCCAGTGCAAATCCGTTACCCCTGCGCATCAAAAAATGGTCAAGTGGAGATTTTACAGTTGGCCCTTTCACTGGAACAACCTGGTTACCGCTTCTGTTGGAGCAGCGTGGGTGAGTGACTCTGTGTATTCTGTCAATGGCAGCACATTCCAAATGCAAACCAAAGCCAGTGCAAACACTGAGGACTGGGAGAAATTCAGAGTCCAGCAGAGGAGGACAATGGGCTTAATAAGGAAAGGGAAAAAAGATTATGAGAGAAAGCTGGCAGGGAACATAAAAACTGACTGTAAAAGCTATTATAGATACGTGAAAAGAAAAAGACTGGTCAAGACAAATGTAGGTCCTTTACAGTCAGAAACAGGTTAATTGATCATAGGGAACAAAGATATGGCAGACCAATTGAATAACTACTTTGGTTCTGTCTTCACTAAGGAGGACATAAATAATCTTCCAGAAATAGTAAGGGACCGAGGGTCTAGTGAGATGGAGGAACTGAGGGAAATACATATTAGTAGGGAAGTGGTGTTAGGTAAATTGAAGGGATTAAAGGCAGATAAATCCCCAGGGCCAGATGGTCTGCATCCCAGAGTGCTTAAGGAAGTAGTCCAAGAAATAGTGGATGCATTAGTGATAATTTTTCAAAACTCCTTAGATTCTGGATTAGTTCCTGAGGATTGGAGGGTGGCTAATGTAACCCCACTTTTTAAAAACGGAGGGAGAGAGAAACCGGGGAATTATAGATCAGTTATTCTGACATCAGAGGTGGGGAAAATGCTGGAGTCGGTTATCAAAGATGTGATAACAGCACATTTGGAAAGAGGTGAAATCATCAGACAAAGTCAGCATGGATTTTTGAAAGGAAAATCATGTCTGATGAATCTTATAGAATTTTTTGAGGATGTAACTAGTAGAGTGGAAAGGAGAGAACCAGTGGATGTGGTATATTTGGATTTTCAAAAGTCTTTTGACAAGGTCCCACACAGGAGATTAATGTGCAAACTTAAAGCACACGGTATTGGTGGTATGGTATTGATGTGGATAGAGAATTGGTTGGCAGACAGGAAGCAAAGAGTGGGAATAAACGGGAACTTTTCAGATTGGCAGGTGGTGATTAGTGGGGTACCGCAAGGCTCAGTGTTGGGGCCCCAGTTGTTTACAATACATATTAATGATTTAGACGAGGGAATTAAATGCAGCATCTCTAAGTTTGCGGATGACACAAAGCTGGGCGGCAGTGTTAGCTGTGAGGAGGATGCTAAGAGGATGCAGGGTGACTTGGATAGGTTAGGTGAGTGGGCAAATTCATGGCAGATGCAATTTAATGTGGATAAATGTGAGGTTATCCACTTTGGTTGCAAGAACAGGAAAACAGATTATGATCTGAATGGTGGCCGATTAGGAAAAGGGGAGGTGCAACGAGACCTGGGTGTCATTGTACACCAGTCATTGAAAGTGGGCATGCAGATACAGCAGGCGGTGAAAAAGGCAAATGGTATGTTGGCATTCATAGCAAGAGGTTTCGAGTACAGGAGCAGGGAGGTTCTACTGCAGTCGTACAAGGCCTTGGTGAGACCACAGCTAGGGTATTGTTTGCAGTTTTGGTCCCCTAATCTGAGGAAAGACATTCTTGCCATAGAGGGAGTACAAAGAAGGTTCACCAGATTGATTCCTGGGATGGCAGGACTTTCATATGAAGAAAGACTGGATCGACTAGGCTTATACTCACTGAAATTTAGAAGATTCAGGGGGGATCTTATTGAAACGTATAAAATTCTGAAGGGATTAGACAGGCTAGATGCAGGAAGATTGTTTCCGATGTTGGGGAAGTCCACAATGAGGGGTCACAGTTTAAGGATAAAGGGGAAGCCGTTTAGGACCGAGATAAGGAAGAACTTCTTCACACACAGTGTGGTGAATCTGTGGAATTCTCTGCCACAGGAAACAGTTGAGGCCAGATCATTGGCTATATTTAAGAGAGAGTTAGATATGTCCCTTGTGGCTAATGGGATCGGGGGTATGGAGAGAAAGCAGGTACAGGGTTCTGGGTTGGATGATCAGCCATGATCATACTGAATGGCAGTGCAGGCTCAAAGGGCCAAATGGCCTACTCCTGCACCTATTTTCTATGTTTCTACTTTGTGGGGATGGACGGCATTTAAAGATCCGTCTGCCATGAGAGATCACAGTTGCTAAGCCCTGAGTAATATCCTCACAAGCACAGAAGTCTGAATGAACCAAGGAGGACTCATTAGTGGGACTGAAGCTCTATACACAGAATAAGCAAAAAGTACAAATGACCAGAACCCATAATATATTGAGCAGATTATGTGGGTTTCACAGTGACCTTAACAGAGGCCTTCACTGTACATTTTATATCCATAGTTCTTGTATATTTATTTCGTGAAAAAAGATCATTTAAAAAAAATCAGAATAATTACCTCTAAATGGCACACAGTCCCACCACTCTGTGTTGTGTTGGAGGGAGTGGATTTTGATCAAGTGACTATGCTGGAGGTTGTCAGGTCTTTGTGGTGTCAAACTCCTCTGGGCAGTGGGAGAGTATTCCATCACCCTCTCTCCTTGTGCGTTGCACTTTTTGGGGTGTCAGAAAATGTCACTCAACCTTTGACTTGTTTTTTATTTGGTAGCCATCATATTTATATGCTGGTCTAGTGAAGGTTCTGGTCAATATGTGCACAGGTTGATTATCAGTGGGAATAAGAAAGAACGGCCTTGCACTTCATCACAATTGTGCTGTTGTACCTTCTGGAGACTGTGTAGTAAGAATGTTAGAGACAGTACATCCATCTGGAATTATATGGACAGTAGGCATTAATACAGAGAAAAGTATATTTAAAAAATCTATTGAAACAGTACCTGCAAGTAGTTATCAGAGTTGATGGGTTCAGTGACTACTGCTAGGTTTTCCAGCTCACAGCTGAAGAGAGCCACGTTCAATCCTGAGCAATGGTGTTGTCCTGGTGAGTTTCCTCCCACATCCCAGAGACATGCAGGCTGGCAGGTTAATTTGTTCCGGTAATTTAGCGGGGAGGGAGGGGGAGGGAGGGGGAGGGAGGGGGAGGGAGGGGGAGGGAGGGGGAGGGAGGGGGAGGGAGGGGGAGGGAGGGGGAGGGAGGGGGAGGGAGGGGGAGGGAGGGGGAGGGAGGGGGAGGGAGGGGGAGGGAGGCTTACAGCAGAATTGGATTACTGAGACAGCTAGTAGTTACACTTTGGGTCCAATAGTCACTTCCAGTGTTGTAAGAAAATAAAAGGAAATAAATGTGATAGGAGTTGGGAAAACAGGATTTCCTTGTGGAGGAAGGGAATGGCCACATAAAAATATGGAAGAATTGGGAATATATATTTTTTTTAAATGAAGGAAAAGCAGGTATAACTCCTGACTTTAATTGGGTTGAAATACTTGGTCCTGGAGCTGAAAAGGATCTGGTTTTTGAAGATCTGGTAAGATGTTGTAAACCAGAATATTATGTCTCTCTCACTCCTCAGATATTGCCTAAACTGTTCAATATTTACAGTATATGAGGTTCTGATCACTGGGGTCTGAAGTTTGGTCCTGGGTCACACCCGTCCCAATGTTCTCTGTGGCCTGGTGCAGTGTGAATGTGGGTAGACGGGGGTTGGAGGAGGAAGCAGAGCTGGTGAAGATGGGTCCCATTGGATCACAGACTGGGGCAAGAAGGGATACGTCACAGTGGTTACACAGATCAATCAACAAATGTGAGGTGAAGAGGTTTCTGAGCAGAGAAACTGCTTCCCTTAAGTATGATGAGCTATCAATGATGTCAAGATCAAGGTCAGGGCAAGCAAACACATATTGACTGAGAGCTCAGAGCATTCCAGAGGTGGGCACGAGGGTGGATGGAGAGAACTTGTGGTGAAGTGGGAACCTGAGAATGAGTCTGGGAAAAGTGAGAACCACTGGGACAGGAAAGGGAGAAGTGCTGGAACTGATCCGGAGCTGGTCTCAGTGTGAGACAATCTTCCATGATTTCAACTCATGTGTGTCTGAAGCCTTGGTGAACCTGGGATTATTTCAATCACCAATTTGCCCCTCTTCCCTCAACAGCACTACAATCTTGGGTCTGTTCATATTCTCCTGACTTTCTCAGATCAGCAGTTTTCTTCTTTTGACAAATAGGAATGGTTGTAAGAATTGGGATTGGAATTATTGTCACATGTACTGTGACAAGTGGAAAGCTTGTCTTGTGAACTGTTTATACAAATTAAATCACGATACTGCATTGAGGTAGAAGAAGGTAAAACAATGACAAAGCAGAGTAAAGTTCAGTGTAGGTGAAATATAAGGTGTGAGGTCATATGAAGGTAGATTATAAGGTTGACAGCATCATATTGTTCCATTTATTAGTCTTGTAGCAATGGATTGAAAGATGTCCTTGAGCCTGGTCTCTGGGGTGAGTGGGGTTTTTGATTATGTTTTCTATTTACTGAGGCAGCAAGAAGAGTTGACAGAGTCTATGGAACAGAGGCTGTTTCTGTGACACGATGAGTTATGTCCACAACTCTCTGCAGTTGCTTGCAATCATTGGCAGAGCAGTTGCCAAAGCAAATCATGATGCATCCAGATAGTAATTGGTAAGGCTTGATGGAGAAACGCTGAACTTCTTTAACCCCTTGAGGAAGTAGAGGCATCGGTGAACTCTCTTGTCTGTGGCATCAATGGGGTTGGACTAGGACAGACTATGATTGATGTTCACTCCTAGGAATTTGAAGCTCTCAACCTCAACATTGCTGATGTAGACAGGAGCTTCTGCACCTCTCTCCTTCAGTGATATGACTCAATGTTACTAAGCTCACTACATCTTTCCTGAACTCTGAATCACTGTTATTTGAGATATGACCAGTATGATGGCAACATCTGTAAACTTCTAGATGGAGATAGAACAGATCTGGGCTGCAGGGAGTAGAGTAGAGGGCTGAGGTCTCAGCCTTATGGGGCACCAGTGTGCTGGGTGTCTATCCTTCTGCCTGGGGTCAGTTGATCAGGAGGTCAAGGAATGGAACAACAATAAAAGCTTTAACATTATGTGGTTTTGGAGATGAGGTCTGACATTATCTCAATCGGTTGTTAGCTGGAACCTGATTAGCAACCTGATAATTTCTCTTGCGACAATGGACAAAGATATTCCAGCAAACAGGTGTGTATGTGTGGAGGGAGGAGGTGATGCTCAGTGCATCTGCTCTGAGATGTGATGATATGAGGGTACTTAATAGGGTGGCAGGAATGGCAGCTCACCACTCAACATTACAGCTGCAATCATGAAGACAGTCTCTCTTCTTGGGCTTTTGGTCATGGTGTCAGTGGTTGCCCTCCATTCTGCTGGGGCAGGTGAGTGACTCCAACACTTATTCTTTCTTCCAGTGGTGTCTGGTCTCAGAATAGTACCTTGTCTGCAAAGATGAATGATGACAGAGGAGATGATACAATGTAGCTGGACCTCCTAGCTCACAGCCTGGGTGTCTACAGCCCTACTCTGAGGGCAGTAAAGGAGGCTGGCACCTCTGTTCCAACCTCTGTTCAGCAGTAGTACTGAATGTGATTAGACTGAAACAACAGTCCCCCCTCCAACAAATAACACCTTCATTTATCATTGAGAAGGATAGATTCCCTGAACATCTTAAAGCATCCATAATATCCGGAGAGCACAAGGTGTTAATCAGACAAATTATTTGCTGCTTTCATTGTGGTGGGAATGAGGAGAGTCTCCTCCCTCATGGTAATGTTCCTATTTCTGGTGGAATTGACAAAAGGGATGAAATTCCTTGGGAGGTGACTGATAGGCAGATGGAGAGGGAGGACACAGCCCGACAGTGGGGCAGAGAGCAGGGAGCCGAAGGATTGGTCCTGTCTTTTCTGAAACCTGAGGGAGTTATTGAACTTCCTCCACTATCTGAGTTTTAGAGGCTAGAGATCAGAACAGTCACTTCTAACAAAGGACCTGGGTAATCTGGACTCCACAGTTCAGCGGGTGAGACGGAAGTGGACACACAACTTGTGGAAGATAGATATAAGCAAAAAATCTCTTTAGCTGCTGACCCCGTGATCACTGACACTTTGCTGGTGCTGGATATTGAAATGTCATCAAATAATTTTTTTTTAAATTTTTTAAATTAGTTTTTCAAAACATTTTACAAAATTAAAAACCCCAAATCCCAATAAGGAGCATTAATACAGTGCAAGATTAAGCATACAATAACAATGCTACAAAGGAAGATAATTTAACAAAAAAGCACCTAAATTAAAGACAAGTGAGCTTAGTGTCCTCCCCAAGCCCCATAACACAAGAAAAAAAACAACTCCAGACCAACCACCACACAGTATAAAGAGTATAAGTCCGGACAGTCAAACTCCCAGACTGTGAATACACTTAGCAACAGAGGATAATAATGCCTGCTACCAGAAAAAAAAGGGAGCTGAAAGCAAGGGACCGAAAAGAAAAAAAAAAGAAAAAACCCTAGTCAAGAGGAAGGTTATGAAAGTACTCGATAAAAGGTCCCCAGACCTTATGGAACTTTAGATCCGAATTAAGAACTGAATAATGAATTTTTTCGAGGTCCAAGCAGGCCATAATGTCGTTAAGCCATTGCGCATGAGTGGGCGGGGCAACATCTCTCCATCTAAGGAGGATCAAGCGTCTCGCCAGGAGAGAGGCAAAGGATAGTATTCGGCATTTGGTCGGACCCAGACATAAATCTGTCTCGCCCCAAAAACCGAACAGAGCAATTAAGGGGTTAGGTTCTAGGTGCTGATTCAAAATACCCGATAATGTAGTGAAGACATCTTTCCGGAATTTCTCCAAGCTAGGACAGAACCAGTACATATGGATGAGAGAGGCCACGCCCCTCTTGCATTTATCACAGAGCGGACTAATGCCAGGGTAGAATCGAGGTAGTTTAGATTTAGACATATGGGCTCTATGAACAATCTTAAACTGTAAAAGGCAATGGCGAGCACAAGTCATCAAAAACTTTGATCCTGTTCCACAGGATCGAGCACAAGTACTTGTCCATATTGTCATATGCACAAAATACATGGACGCACAAGGGCAGCAAAAACTTACTAGCAGCAAAATCACAATCACGTACCTCAGATAAGCAAAGTTCACACAAAAAAAAAGACTTAAACTGGTTCATTTATTAGATGTCAGACCAGCAGGGACTTTGTGTCTTCTCGCTCCCTTCCTGGTATAAGCTATGTCTGTCCTGTAAACCGGCTTTTACAGTCACCTCCTGTGATACGGTTCACTCATTACACACCAGTGCAATGTCCATTCTCTGCCCAATGGGGATATTACACAAAGTGCCGGGAAATACCTAACACGGACAGCTCCGGATATGTTATAGCTTGTTGTATTTATTCCAGAGGAGGCTATGCGTGAGCTGGACCCTGCCCTGAGGGAGATCGACATGCGAGAACTGGGTAAGTGTTCACATCTCCTTCTGTCTCTCCCTGTGCTGACAGTGACGGGTGAGGTTCCCCTCCCACCACTTCCCCGGCTCTACTCTGGGAGCAGCGTCTGCAACAACGGGTAACATTGACGTTTTTAACCTGACGCTGGAGAGACAAAAGTGTAGAACAATGTTCTGAGGGGGAGATGAAACAGGGTGGGGCAGGGGAGGGAATTGTGTCGAACACACTGTTGTCCATACGGCTTCAGTCCGTGCAGCAGGTTCAGGGTAATCCAAAGGGGAAACAGCAAAGACCCCCAGCTATCTGCTTTCAATGTGGAAACGTAAGGCATCAGCTCAACTAAATGGCAACACATCACTGTCTGTCTATTTCAGAGGAGGCACTGCGGGATCTGGAAGGTTTGCAGCACGAGATTCGCGAACCACTGAATGGAAATCGGGGTAAGAGTCTGGAAAGGGACAATATCTTCAGGAAGAGACTGGTCACTCTGGAAATTAGCACAGCTGGTGGAGCTGAAACCTCATGGTGTCATAAGTCGGGTGTTGAATCAGGACCCAACTGCAGGACACAGACACTGGAAACAGGACGAGACGGAACCCAAGGACGGGACGGGATGCAGTCTAGGCAGGGGAAGCAGGACCAGGACGAAGCACTGGGAACAAGGAGCCTGGGGTGGACTCCGAGCCCGAGACCGGACAAGGACCCGGAACCTGGATCTTGCCTCGGGCTCGGACACCCAAACCCAGGTGAGGACGTGACGAGGCTTGGGTAGGGACTTGGGGTCTTGAGGGTTGGGTCGAGGCTTGAGGCTACAGGCTTGGAGCTTGGGGAATTCGGAGGCTGGAGCTAGGGGCAGACTAGGAACTGTACATCAACATGGAGCCGGGACTTATCCTCCGACAAGCCGGGCCTCATCTATAACTCCACACCAAAGTGGAGCAGGATCATCCGTTGGGTAACGGCAGAACGGCCTGACCTACCCGACAGAGGCAAAGACAAGACAGGTTCCCCCCGCAGGGTAATGGCAGAACGGCCTGACTTACCCCACGGAGGCGAGGACAGGAAGAGACAAACACCAAGGAACGACAGACAATTCCTCCTCTGTATCGGGGTAGCTCCGAGTAGCCATTACGGCCGGCAGCCTTGGCTTGCTACGGAAGCAACCGGATCCCTACCTAGTTCGGAGTGGCTGACGGCCACCCAGCTGGCCAGGAAACAGCTGAATCCATACAGCAATGACCGCTCCGACTACTGCCAGCAAGGCTCCCAGAAGCCATGGTTCTCCAACGCAGCCCCAAGGCTGGGGAGAGTCCGTTCTAGCCTTCCACCAGCCACCTGTACAATGAACATCTTGACAAAACGACCCCCAACCACACTCAATACCACGGCCACTTATATTCCCAGTTCCAATAGGAGTCTCGGGTGTTTCTAGTTAAGTTCAACCGCAGCAAGGGACCGGCGGAAAACCCGGAGTCCGCGGACCAGACCACGGACTTCGGACTGAACCACCACACATGGTTCCATGAACCGAGTTCGATCCTGCCCTCCAGTGGTATCTGTGTGGAGTTTGTATCATTTCAGTAACGGCTTCGGCTCCCGCTGGACGCCCCGGTTTCTTCTCGTGTCTCACATACATGCGGCTGGAAGTTTAATTTGCTCTAAATTGTCACTAATGGAGGTGATTGGTAGAATCTAAGACAACCGATATGATGTGGGTTGAAAAGATTACAATATATTAGTGAGTGGGGGGGGGGGGGAAGGAAGATTGAGATAGTTCGGTGTGCCTGAATGCACTCGATGAGGCGAATTACGACTATTAATGTAAGGTTAAATGGTATAGCAGTTCTACCCATAAATCTTGCCTGAGTTTGAAACATTGTATTTGGAGAGGATGCATTGACCAGCAAACAGTCACCAGGGGGCACTGGACCTCGGGGAGACCGAACTGAGCCAGTGTTCCCTTCATTGAAAGAAGACACAGATTTTCATTGGTGTAGAAATCAGGAACAAAGGCACAACATTCTCAACTTAGAAACCCCTCAGATGCAAAATCCTAGAGCAAAGTTTGCCCCTGAGTACACGCCATAACCCACCCTGAGAAGTCCTTGGATTTTAAGCGATTTGGAACTCCCGTGACTTAGATCGGTTTCAGCTTGTTAGGTCAGTCTGGGCCGAGATGAAGACAGAAGTCCGGTAGCGTGAGATGTGCGTGTTGCCTGGGTCCCAGTGAATGGGCGAGGGACTGAGCGGTCTCCGCCTGGACCAGTTGTGATATTTGTTCTGTGCCGAGTGAGGAAACTTCAGCTCGTCTGTTTTGTTTGTTCGCGGGTGGTGACGTAATCGGAATGGCCATCCCTAATGTGTCTTGAGCTGTCCTCCGCGCCAGGGAGAAGAGGGCAACATTGTGGTTTTTTTGGGCATTGGACCAGATGATCGGTGGTTGGGAAATGCCATTCCTTTGTTGAAGAAAAGAAGTAGGGATAACCTAGAAACTTACTTCAGTGGTGGGCAAATTCCGAGAGACGGGCTTAACTAGCATTTGGAGAAGCATAAGCTGATTAGGGAGAGCCAGCAGAACTCTCTGAAAGGCAGGTCATGCCTCACAGGCTTGATGGAAATCCTTGCAAATGTGACAGACCGCATGGGCGAAGGTAGAGCAGTGGATGTGGTGTATTTGGATTTTGGTAATGTGATGGGCTCAATTAGAAAGTCAGGATGCATGGGATCCAGGGAAACTTCACTGTGTCGAGTTAGAATTGGTTTGCCCACAGAAGGCAAAGGGTGGTTTTAGATAGAACATCTTCTGCTTGGAGATCGGTGTCCAGTGGTGTTCCACAGGGATCTGTTGTGGGATACCTGCTCTTTGTTATTATTTAAAGTGACGTGAATAAGGAAGTGTAAGGGCAGGCTTGTAAGTTTACAGATGATACAGAGGTCGTTGGTGTTCTGGGTAGAAGTTTGTCGCAGGTTACAATGGGACATTGACAGGATGCAGAGGTGGACTGAGAAGTGGAAGGTGGAGTTCAAAGAGGTAAATTGCAAAGTAATGCAAGTTTAATGGCAGGATTCCTTAGAGTGTGGAATAACAGAATGATCTCGAAGTCCATGTCCATAGCTCCTCAAAGTTGCTGCACGTGTTGATAGGGTAGGGTAGGTAATGAGATGTATGGTGTGCTGGACGTCATTAATCGCAGGACTGAGTTCAAAGCATAATGTTACAACCCTATTAAACCCTGGTTAGACCACATTTGGAATATAGTGTTCAGTTCAGGTCACCTGATTATAGGAAGGACGTGGAAACTTTAAAGAGCGTGCAAGGGAGATTTATCGGGATTCTGCTTGGATTAAAGAGCATGTCTTATGAGGGAAGGTTGAGCGAGCTGGGGCTTTTCTCTATGGACTGAGAGAAGATGTGAAGTGACTTCATAAAATTGCACAAGATGACAAAAGGCATAGATTGTAATTGCCAAGGACTTTTCCCCAAGGCGATAATGGCTTACACTAGGGGACATAATTTTAAGGACATTGGGGAAAATCCTAGAAGGGAAAATCGAAGGTATTTTTTCCACGCAGAAAGGCGGGTGCATGGAACACCCTATCAAGGATGGTGGCAGAGGCAGATACATAGGGGACATTTAAGACACTCTTTCAAACTTAGAGCCGATTAAAGGATTAGCACAATATCTGTGCTGCGCTGTAATGTTCTATGGTCTACGTTATATAAATTGACGTTTTATGTAAAGACCCGTAAATTGTATTTGCATTTGAAATTGATTTGCATTGGAAATCTATATTCTGATAGCAGTGTAGGATCAAATTTGACAAATAGATTTGTTACTTCGTTACTTGACAATGCTCAGTTGCAAGAAAAGAAATATCGACAATAACATGCACAGCTGACATTGTTTTTCATTACGCTGGTCTGCAGATGATAAAGTTCGGAAACGCTTCTTGGGGTCATTAATTCGACGTGCCTGACATGCCGGCAAAAAAAAAAATCTGTAAGTATCACCTTTACTTGCAGAAACTTGAAATTCGGAAGAGGATTGAGAGGGGAACATTGGGGGAATAAGATCGATATCACAACAGGACAGGGGAGTTTTGTAATGTGCCTGGATCCCGGGTTATGGATTCATTCTGCTGGATGTTAACCAGGGTTTCAGGAGGGGTGGGTTAGCTCGTGTGTGGTGTAGGTAGTGGAGTATTGAGTGCATATTGTTTGAGGAAAAAGCCCAGAACAACATGGAAAAGATACATTTGTGAAGTGATTATGGGACCTAAGATATTTCCATTTGTAGTACTTTGCAGTGCTTTTATTTTTACATTACTGTAGAGGAACTGAGCAGAAGTCCGGTTCTCTGGAAGTCCTCTTTCTTCTTTAAAAATAAAGCACTCAGATCATGACTCACGGTAGCAAAGTCAGAACTTTGTGATGATTCATTTCATCATGGGCCACTCTTCAATCAAACATCATAAAAGGAAGATGAAGCATTGTGTTCAAACCTGCTTGTGTGCTACTGTGGTACAAAAATATTCCAGGCTTCAACAGAAATACAGGTGGCAGATTCATCAATTGAGGGAACTACCACTTGGCACAAAAATCCAAATTAAATTTGCCAAATAGATGACTTTCTTTCCTATTTCAGACAACTTGGTCAAGGGAAGAGGTCGCAAGTTTGCTGCTCTGGCTGAGTGACCCACTGACCCTCTGGTGAGTAGTGGACATTCACAGCTCTTCTCCTCCCTGAGCTGAACACTTCTGTGATTTCAATCCTCTGTCACCGAGGGATAAATGGGTGGAAAGCACAGCAGGTGTTTGCTGTTGTCATTGAAGTGGTGTTAGATGACAGAAGAATTGCAAATGTGTATAAAGCTTATACACTTTACAAAGAAGCAGAACTTGAACCCATGTAACTCCAGGTCAGTTATTGTAGAAAGAACCACTATGCACCTTATGTCAGACAATATTATCAAATCAACCCTGAGCTCCGGTAGAGAGGCTACAAGTTGCAGGGAGATAGCAATTGCAATGAGTCATTTACGGTGTATTGCAGAGAGAATTTATGTGACACAGGAAGTGGTTTAGGAGGCGTAGATGGTAGGAACAGAACACATACAGAGTGAGTGAGTGGGCAAAACTGTGGCAGATAAAACACAATGCACAATGTGGACATTCACCTTGGACTGAAGAGGAATGAATCAGAGAGAAACTTTGGAGCATGTAATGATCCAAGAGTGAACTCAATAAAGATTCTCACAGAGATACAAATTAGAGATTGACAGTCCAGAGCAACCTTGGGAAGATGTTGAACTCTTGATCGTGTGATACGTTATACTTCCTTACACCTCCGGGTAGCTGTCAGCTGTAGAACATCTTCAGTTCTGGGCAGATCTCTGCTGACATGATATGTGTCCATGGAGGGAATTGACCAGATTGATCACTACAATACCATTGCACAGACCAAGTGTATTAGAGAATGAGACCTTCCATTTGAGTTGGTGGAATTCAATGAATGGGAATTAAGTGTATACACACAGTGGCCAATTCTTTAGGTATCTCCTCTGCTTAATTAAGGGCTACTGTGTGTATGTTTGTGGTCTTCTGCTGCTGCAGGCCACCCACTTCAAGCTTCAATGTGTTGTGCATTCAAAGATGCTCTTCTGCACACCACTGTTGTAACAGGTATTTATTTGTCGCCTTCCTGTCAGTTTGAACCAGTCTGGCCATCCTCCTCTGACATCTCTAATTAACAAGGGAGTTTGTTACATGGCTCATGTGTAATACCTGACAAGGGATCCAAAAACAGGCTGCAAATGATACACCGCATGAAAATTCTGCACAGTAGATGCAATAGGCAATAGGGCACTTCTTTCTGTAGATCAGGTGTAATACAGTGCTGTAGATTTGTTATGTAGACATAATGTAATATAGAATTAACAAAAAACAACAGGAGGGTAACTCATCCTTTTGTCTCTGGGGCAGGTTGATTGATCTGAGTCAACTCAGAGAGAAGGACTGCTTAATGAATGCTGAAACTCTGAACCACTTCACCCGCTGTTCATCTACATTTGCTGACAATAAGGAATTGCCTATCATGCTTTAACAAGTGAACTTTCTGCTGCTGAGTGCAAAATCTCTTCTCAGGGCTTAGTGCAACTCAGAGACACCCAATGACATCAACATAGTCAAAGAGCAAATTGTGAAAAGTATACAAACCCAATGACTAAATACTGATACTTTAAATATCATCTCAGGCCATCCAATGAATAGCTGAAAACATCAAACATTTCATTGCCACAGACACAGGGCAGAACCCTGAAGAACTCTGCTGGTGTCAACCATTCATGTAAAGAGGAATACAGATTGAATTCCTGACAGATAACGTCCTGATTCTGTAACATCTCAAAAATGTACAGCATTTATTCAATATCAGTGTCTCTGCCTCTTGCTTTCTTAGCTTGCCCAAATGCTCAATATAGCTTGTGCTGTTTTGCCAAAGAAACTTTGAAAAAAATATTTAAAAATAAGTGCATGAAACTGTTGTTTTTAATTTTTGTAAACCGTTCCTTTCAGTAAAGTTTTGTGTACCATCTAGTTCAGTTTTCTGCAGGCGGCCAGTTTTTATTGTGTGTAATGCAACTGCACTGCCATAACTTGTACCAGTGTTGTGGCGTTGGTCAATCACAGTAACGAGTACTGTCCATTGCTTTCCTTATTGTCCACAATATCTGTCACCTTTCACCAGCACCTGTCCACTCACACCGAGATACTGTGGTATTTCTACTGATCTCGGGATGATTTAATGGAAGCTCTGAGTGAGAAGCAGTATGGACCATCACTGAAGAATTTGTTGGTTGGTAAATCTTTCAAAGAAACATTTTATGTCAGTAACATCAACACAGCATCTTTTCACAGAATGAATGGTCTGGAGATGCTCACATAATGTACCAACGGACACTGAGACATGGGCACCATTATGTCAGTTGACAAAATGCTCAATTAAAGTTGGGTTGTTACAACAGCGAGTGGGATTTGGCTCCATGCTGCAGGGGAGGGGATGGTGTTGTTGAATTCCAGAGTTTTCCAGAGGGTTCTGGTTTTGGAGGTGGATTCCAAGAGAGGGAGGGATTTCAACACAAGAATGGAAATCCTTACTTGGAGATGGCCGGCCACAAAGATCCGATGTAGAAAGGGTTGGCAGAACTGCAGGGAATTTGGATAACAGCAGAAGCTTTGCATGTGTCCATATTTAGAGGCTGGAAGGCAGTTAAGTGAGAATAGAGGCATTGGGAATATTGAACCTAGAGGTAACAGACGTGTTAACTGAGCTTTCTGTGGCAGATATGTTAAACAAATGACAGAGACGATGTGTCATATGAATGTGTGGGAAGGTTGTCTTTCTAAGAGGTTCAAAGCTCATAGCTATACTTGCAACTAATTTGCAGACCCTTAAGAGAGGCTGGAGTCATTTCCTTGGATAGCCCAGGCCCAATGTGCCTCCTGTACAACACAACACTCTCTCAGATCCTCAGAGCTGTGACTAACTCTTAAAGAGTCTCTCCTTCGGAGAGTATATGATGTTAGTCTTATCCAGGCTGCCTTTTTTTTTGCTGGGATGGGGTAACTGTCGAAGAGGACTTGTAGGCTCAGTTCATCTTGTAATGATTTGAATGACCTTTATCACTTGGTAGTGATGAGAAATCTGAGACTTTTTGTGATTTCATGCGCACAAGGCAGGAAGCTGTCAATCTTTAGTGAAAATTACTATTAAGTTTCTACTTAGTGTCCCAATGCTTTAGACAAGCATTAAAGATTTTATCATTCACTCTTGTGGTGTCAATGACAAACACAGTGTTTACAGTGCCTCCTCAGATGCCATTCTAATTAGATTGCTGAGATTTCTCAAAGCAGTAGGAGTTTTGCAGTTGTATACTGTATAGGCAGCACCAGCTAAGCACAGCAACACTTTTCTCTAAAGGGCACTAAGACCTCAGCTGTGAATCTTGTTATTTACTTCTGAATTTAACTTTGTGAACTGCAAAGGTCTGCAGCCCTGCAAGCTGCTGGGCTTTAGACTGTTCTGCACAGATTGTTCCACTGTAGTGGGCAGTCTACAGCCCAGCAGCTTGGAAGAAAAGCTTCTTACCATATCTCTCTGCTGCCTGTTACACTGGAATTTTTGTTTTTCATCTGCCATTCATCCTTTCAATCACACAAAAGGTTGGTGGAGATGCCTTAGATATGAACAAGTTAATCATACAAATTTCAAATGTTACAACTGGTATCTCCACCATTTTCAAAATGATAATTTGAGGCAATAAATAGTTCATTATTACCACGTCAATGGGATTATATTATAGACTCCCCAGCACCCCATGGATTTAGAGGAGCAAATTTGTACTGACGTCGTGGACTGTTGCAAGAAACATAAGGTTGTGATGGCAAATGATTTTAACTTTCCACATGTTGACTGGGACTCCCATACTGTAAAAGGGCTGCAGGAGAAAGAGTTTGTTAAATGTGTTCAGGAAAGTTTCCTTAATCAGAAAATAGAAGTCTCATTGAGAGAGTGTGTGATTCAAGATCTCCCAGGGAATGAGACAGGGCAGGTGGCAGGAGATTGCTTAGCGGAACACTTTGTATCTAATCAAGTCAAGTCAAGTCACTTTTATTGTCATTTTGATCGTAACTACTGGTACAGTACATAGTAAAAATGAGACAACATTTTTTCAGGATCATGGTGTTACATGACACAGTACAAAAACTAGACTGAACTATGTAAAAAACAACACGGAAAAGAACTACACTAGACTACAGACCTCCAGAACTACACTAGACTACAGTGCAGGCATTACAATAAACAATGAACAAGACAATAGGACAGTAAGCTGTCAGTCCAGGCTCTGGGTATTGAAGATTCTGATAGCTTGGGGGAAGAAACTGTTACATAGTCTGGTCGTGAGAGCCCAAATGCTTTGGTGCCCTTTCCCAGATGACAGGAGGGAGAATAGTTTGTATGAGGGGTCCTTCATAATGCTGTTTGCTTTGCAGATGCCGCGTGTAGTGTAAATGTCCGTAATGGTGGGACGAGAGACCCCGATGATCTTCTCATCTGACCTCACTATCCCTTGCAGGGTCTTGCAATCTGAGCTGGTGCAATTTCTGAATGCAGCTGCTCAGGATACTCTCGATACAACCCCTGTAGAATGTGATGAGGATGGGGGGGGTGGGGGGGATGGACTTTCCTCAGCCTTCGCAGAAAGTAGAGACGCTGCTGGGCTTTCTTTGCTATGGAGCTGGTGTTGAGGGACCAGATGAGATTCTCCGCCAGGTGAACACCAAGAAATTTGGTGCTTTTAACAATCTCTAACGAGGAGCCGTCGATGTTCAGCAGGGAGTAGTCGCTCCGTGCCCTCCTGAAGTCAACAACCATCTCTTTGTTTTGTTCATACTCAGAGACAGGTTATTGGCTCTGCACCAGTCCGTTAGCTGCTGTATTGTGATCATAATTCAGATGCAGATTCAGTTTATTGTCATTTAAAAACCACAAATGCAATGCAGTTAAAAAATGAGACAACGTTCCTCCAGAATGATATTAACGAAGCACATGACAAAATAGACTACACCAGAAAATCCACATAACGTTTGGCAATCCCCAATCCAGAATCCAGAGAGGCTGCTGCATATTAATATCGCGCTACTATCCCCGGAAAAGAGCTCCAAACTCACCAGACAAAACAAGACCAAAAACTAAAGCTACAAGACCTGCACAAAACCACATAGTTATAACATATAGTTACAACAGTGCAAACAATACCATAATTTGATTTAAAAAAAACTGACCATGGGCACGGTAAAAATAGTCCAAAGATGTTAAAAGACTATAAGTTCGAAAGAAACTACCACACAGTTTCTGCAAGTCCTCAGGGTCCCAATAGACTCGTCATCCCACGCTGGTGGCAAAGGGAGTACCCCCGGTATGGACTTCCACAGCGCCGCCCGACTCAGCCTCGCAGACGCAGCACACAATGAAAGCAACCTGACCGCAGTGGACTCTGAGTCCGTCAAATCACCGAGCCTCCGACCATCCCCTCCGGCACAGTTTCTCCGAGCACCATCCTCTTCCGAGCATATTAAGACTAATAATGCCATTAGTTTCAAGATAATTATGAAAAGAATAGGTCTGGTCCTTAGGTTGAGATTCTAAATTGGAGAAAGGCCGATTTTTATGGTATCAGAAAGGATCTGCAAGCGTGGATTGGGCAAGGTGATTTTCTGGCAAAGGTGTACTTGGTAAGTGGGAGGTCATCATTAGGCAAATTTTGAGAACACAAAACTTGCAGTTCCCTGTCAGTATAAAAGGCATGGGTAACAGGTTTAGGGAACCATGGTTTTTGAGAGATATTGAGGCCCCTGTTAAGAAACAGAAGGAGGTGCATAGCAAATGTAGGCAGGCAGGAACAAATGAGATGCTTGAAGAGTGTAAGCCATTCAGGAGAACACTTAGCAAGGAAATCAGCAGGGCTAAAAGAAGACATGTGGTGAAGAAGAATCCCAAGGCCTTCTTCAGTTACTGGATATTAAGAGAAAAAAGACAGCAAGGAACAATCAGAGTGGTAACATATGAGTGGAGCCAAAAGAGATGGAGGAGACCCCAAATGAATTGAATACATCTGTATTTACTTGGGACATGGACACAGAATCCATAGATATGAAGCAATGTAGCAGCGAGGCCATGGACCTTGTATAGATTACACAGCAGATGGTGTTTGGCATCCTGAGGCAAATTAGGGTGGATGCATTCCCTTGGACCTATCAGAAGTTCGTGTAGTAATTGAAGGGGGCGTAGATACTTAAAGCATTTTTAGCCATGGGTGAAGTGCTGGAGGATCGGAGGATAGCTAATGGCTTTGTGTGTAGGAAGTAATGTCTGACCAATCTTATAGAGTTTTTTGAGGAAGGTACCAGGAAAGCAGAAGAAAGCAAGGCAGTGGATGTTGTCCATTAGGAGTTTCATTCACCTGAACTTCAAGATTCAAAATTCAAAGTTCAAAGCTAGTACTCATCGGAGGATCAGAGGTGAAGAGTGCTCATAACTTTAAATTTCTGGGGAGGTCACTATCTCAGAGGACCTGTCCTGGACCCATCATATAAATATAATTGCAAAGAAAGCATGACAGTGCTTCTACCTCCTCAGGAGTCTTTGCAAATTTGGTACATCATGAAAAACCTTGACAAAATTCTGTAGATGTGTGGTAGAAAGTGTATTGACTGGCCACATAACAACTTGGTATGGGAGCATCAATGCGTCTGAGCAGAAAATCCTACAAAAGGTAGTGGATTCGGCCCAACAGAACCCAACCATTGAGCACATCTACAAGATATGTTGTCATAGAAGAGCAGCCTCCATCATCAAAGATCCTCACCACCCAGGCCATGGTCTCTTCTCGCTGCTGCCATCAGGTAGAGGGTCCAGGTGCCTCAGGATTCGCACCACCAGATTCGAGGACAGTAACTACCCCTCAACCATCAGGCTCTTGAACAAAAAGGGATAACTACATTCATTCTATTTCTGGTGTTCCCACAACCAATGATTTCACTTTAAGGACTCTTTATCTTGTTAATTCACATTCTTGTTATTTATCGCTACTTATTTGTATTTGCATTTGCAGTTTGTTGTTCATTGATCTTGCTTACAGTTACTGCTCTATAGGTTTGCTGATTATACCCACAGGAAAAAGAATCTCAGGGTTGCATGCGGTGACATGTTACCCTCTGGTAATAAATTTCACTTTGAACTACTTTGAATTTGCAATTCCAGCTACGGGGTTCAATCCAAACATCTGGTCCTGTCGGTGTAACAGATTGTATTTCCCCAGACACTCTGATTTCATTCACAGCCAAGAGACATGATGCACTCATTGGCCACTGTAAACTCCCCTGGTGTGGGGGTGAGTGGTGAGCCTGTGGAGAACTGCTGGGAAGACAAAAAGAATAAACAAAAGGGATGAGTGTAATTGGATGGAAAGCAGAGACTGAGTGGACTGAAGGGACTGGTTTTCTGCTGATCCGTGACTCAGTGAGGTGACCATTGTGCATTGAGCACCCATTAAATACTCTTCATCTGAAAGCAGCGACTTTGGGAGCAGCAAGGCTGGTGATCAACAGGAAATGACTGGGTTTGATCTCATGACCACTGCAGAGAGGAGGTTACAAAGTGAACAAGGCTGGAGGCAATTTTACAGGAGGCTAAACATTCAGAAGAGATCAACAAAATGGAGCAGCTTCTGGGGAGTACTGATATATAAGGTCAAGGCAAAGCCACGGAGAGGAAGGATCAGAGAACGGGGAGGAGCTGAGAAAGGACGAAGAGGTAGAACACTGGTGGGTCCAAGACTGTAAGGAGCGAGAAGTGTAAATCAGGGAATTCAAGCTGAATGTAACAAGGGTGAGATAATGATCATAAGGGACTTGAAACAATATATAGTCTTCCAGAGTCAAAGAGAAGGTGTGGATGGTGAATGACTTTCTCTGTCACTCAGTGTGCAGAGCTCTCACCTCGTGAGTCACATGGAGGCTGGACATGGAGATGTAAAAGGTCTTTTCTCTACATCAACAGGTGTTTTGGATGTCTCTCCCTTGTTTAGAAACTCTGAAGAAACTGAAGAGAACCTCTGCAAACTCAAGGTATGGATTATACTCTTGTTCAAAGATAAAGGCAGCCTTTTTGAATGCAATTGCAGTGTTTACATGAGGAAGTTTACATCAACAGTTGATGTAACAGGTGCAGACAAATGATTTCAATGAATTGCATATTTACACCGTAACTGAGATGAACCTGGACACCCAGACGAGTGCTGTGAAGGATGACAATTGTCCTAATTGTTGATAGAAAGAGCAGATATTTCAAAGACCATGTTTGCTGTGCAATCTGACAAAGGATGTTTGATTGAAGTCTTCCTTGATCTCTGTCCCAATGGTGCAAAAGATCTTCACTATAGATCTCAGATGCAGATCAGTTAGCACGGCCCTACTGCAGATATTTTAATTTGAAATTTCATAAATACTTGTTCACATTTCAGCAGATGTTTAGACGTGCTCTCATCTGTACAAATGCCTACTATCCACTTAATTCCAGACAGAGTTGCCATGTCTTACATTCATTACCTCACCCTCTCCGGGGGATGTACAGGATCCTACAACACAATTGTGAGCTTGTGCAGGCCAGTTGTTTCTTGCCCCCAGACTGATAATTACCCTGTGGTCACATTGATCAGAACCCCACCTGGATCAATACATGAATACCATGGCAACAAAATCAGTTCAAAGGTTGGAAATCCAGTGACAACATTTTCTGTCACTCCAAAATATACAAACCACAAAAAAAGAGATTGCAATGGAATTCACTCCCACTGCAACAAGACCAACACTTGACAACATCCAGCATAAGCAGCCAAATGATCTCCAGTCTCCATTTCTAGCTTCTCAAGTGGCAGTCACCTGGGTCCCCAGCTTCGGGGGTCCCGTTATGCCTGTCAAGGTCTCCCTAGAGTTCCCCATGCCTCCCTCTCAAGTTCCTCAGGTCTCCCTCTTGGATTCCCCATGGCTCCATCTCGAGTTCCCCAAACCTCCCTTTCAAGTTCCCAATGACTCCTTCTTGAATACTCCAGGTCTGTGGAATCGTCCCTGGGTCTTGAATTTTCAGAACTCCCTGGGCTGCCAGGTGCTGGCCATACGGAGGGTGTTTCCTGTAGTGAGTTCTTTGGCCTGTGCGAGTTTGGGTTCTGAGGTTTTTAGAAGACCTGAATTAGTTAATAGTTGTTTAACAACAGTCATTAATCGTTTAGAGTTCCTTGTGCTTATGCTCTTTGCAATGCATTCTCCTGGTGCTATCTGTTTAAACTTCTTAAGTTTATTTTGAAAGGCTCATGGATTCTATGTTACTTGCATGATTTAAGTGGACTCCTGATTAGTGCTCATCACGGGGTCCTACTTTTGTGAATGTGCTTCTTGCAGTGTCACTCGGTTGAGCCACCAGTATTCTTTTGGGTTTATTATGTCACCATCTCTACCTCAGAGTCTGTCTTTCCACTGCACGTGGGTTCCGATATTGCCAGTACACATTGTTACACTCCTCTTGATCATATCTGGAAGCATCACAGCTATTGACCTTTAACGAGCATGTCAACACAAGAGTTTCACTGGTCCTCCATAGTTCAGGATCAAACACGGAAACTTTGGCCTTCTTCACACAGTGATTCTGCTTACCAGAAGATTGTTCCAGAAGGTGATTTCTCTGAACTTTGGGGTGGGTTTTTTCACTCCTCATGGAGGGGGTTGGGTGGAAGGAAAGGGTTGGTCACAGATTGCTACGCTGAGGAATGTGGTGGAAATGAAGGCAATCGGAGGCTATGGAAGCAGAGTGGGTGAATTCAACAGGGAGCTGAGTAGCAACACAGGGACAGAAATCTCATTCAAATGAATGTAATCCAACAGGAAGCCATGACAGGCACAATGGCTGATATTAGCTTCACTGCCCCAGAAAGCCAGGTTTGATCCTGACCCACAGTGCTTTGGTAACTGACTCTGGAATAGTCTGGCTCACTCTCCACTTCCTCTGCACCTTCAGCACATATCTTGTGTCCCTCTAAACTCCCTCTGTTCTCTTCTCCTACTCTGCCCTCGGTGTCTCTGTGATTCTCCCTCTGACACCAGTGTTGCCGTATAAATGCCTGCTTTTGGTGCAATTCGTTGCTTTGTGAAGGTCAAATCTCTACCATGAGATGTGAACAACCCACCCCAAAGTTGAGAGGAAGCATCTACTTGAACCATGTTCTGGCAAACAGAATCACCGTGTGAAGAAGGCCAAAGTTTCTGTGTTTGTCTATGGAGGAACAGTGAGTGCAATGAACGATTCACAGTAAAAGACCCTGGATGACACTGCAGGGCCTTCATTCCCTGTCAGCTACTTCACAAGATGGTCCTGGCTGTGAGTGAATCACAATGTTGTCATAAAAATGACAAGGATATGGAACGCATATCATCAGAATGTCACAAGGGGACAGGATGCTGGACCCAAGTGCAGGACGCAGGAACTGTAGTATTAGGGGCAGGACAGGAATAACTAAAGGATAGAACCAGATGGGGAGACCAGGGCATGCAAAAGAGATGGGGCGTGCTAGGTAATCCTAGGGTTCAGAGAGAGTTCGTGGCTAGGCGGGATCCCAGAGTCCGTGGCTAGGCGGGAGAGCCCCCTGGGCGGCCACATAACTCCTGGGCAGGGCCGCCTCCCAGGCAGGAACACGGAGGCCTGGGTAAGACGCGGAACACCTGGGCAGGTGCGGGCACAACCTGAAGGGAGCAAGGGGTAGGAAAGGGCAGAGACCTCAGGCAGGGCCGCCTCCCAGGCGGGAACACAGAGGCCCGGGCAAGACGTGGGACACCTGGGCAGGTAGCAGGCACCACCCATCAGAGGTGAGGGGTAGGAAGGGGACAGAGTCCCCCCGCCAGGCAATGGCAGTCTGGCCTGCTACCCAACAGAGGCAAGGGATCGGGAGGGAACTTGGTCCGGGGTGACTCCAAGGTTGACTCACAGAACTTGGGGATGAAGCCGTGTGCCCTTCAAGCCGGGATGACTGGAACGAACAGAGCCGATCGGACAAAACACCTTGGAACATGGCAAACCAGCTCGTACAAGACAACAACACACACAAAATGCTGGTTGAACACAGCAGGCCAGGCAGCATCTATAGGGAGAAGCGCTGTCGACGTTTCGGGCCCTGACAAAGGGTCTCGGCCCGAAACGTTGACAGCACTTCTCCCTATAGGTGCTGCCTGGCCTGCTGTGTTCAACCAGCATTTTGTGTGTGTTGTTGCTTGAATTTCCAGCATCTGCAGATTTCCTCGTGTTTGCTCGTACAAGACAACCAGCGAACAGGACAAAACAGGTTCAAAGCAGAACGACCCTCCCCCCAACTAGGCTCGGTCCCAGAGTCCCTTATATCCATCTGCCAGCTGATAAGCAACAGGTGCACCTCCTTAAGCCAAGATGATCCGATTTGGCTTAAGGGTGACAGGAGGGACGGCTGCAAGACCCGGAGTCCGGAGTCCGCGGACCGGATCAAGACCCGGAATGCAGGCTTCAGACCGGACCATAACACAGAATTCATTCCACAGAAGCTGCCTAATCAGCTCAGTGTTTCCAGCATTTAAACTGTTTTACTTCAGTGAGGTCTTTAATCTCGTTTTAGTCTGGTTTTGGGGACCTGGTGTGTTTCGTGACAGCAGAGGCAAATTTCTATTACTGATATATCTCCATAATCTCTGTATGGGTATTTTTTAATGAGTTATTGTTACACGGACGTGGCAGGAAGAACGAACCCAAGTGCAGGACTCCGACACGGAGGCAGGATCTCCGTAGCGAGCGCAGAATCGAGACCAGGCTGAGTCAGAACTAGGGAGGCTTGATTCACAAAGAGATACGGGGTTGAAGACTTGGAACAAGGTTCCTCTCTTTCTGAGAGTCGACCAACAATCTGGCAAGGGCTGACCGGAGCTGTCGGGGTCTTATCATCCGGTGGCTAATAGAAACCAGGTGCTGGTGACCGAGAGGAATTGGGAAAGATTGGGAATCAAGTGTGGGGATTAAGGACCAATTAGGGAGGAAAGGGAAAAGGTGGGAAATACCAGCCTTTGAGTACCCCCTCCTCAGAGGGAGCCTCCCGGCTTGTCGAGCTGGTCTCAATAGAAGTCCTGGATAAAGGATAAGTTTATTCTGAGTGCACTGCACCTGAACTAAGGAAATAAAACAAAGTTAATTTTGCATAAATTCAAAAGGAAAGCAGAGATAAGTACGATCTGTGTTGCTGTTACGCAGCTGTCCTGTGCACTCCTGTTGGGTACATCAATGGGCCAGTGAGAACACTGTTGGTGCATCTATATGGATAGAACATGTTCTGCAATGTAGCTATAAGGGTAGAAAAAGTCATGCAAGTCCTAACACGAATGTTAATACCACTGTTCCTGTTATATTCAAATCTGGATGAACATTAACTGAAGGAGCAGTGAGAGAAGTTGAAGTGTGTGTTGCCGGTAATCAGTAACGGCCAGTGTTCTGTCGTGCAACTATAAGGGTGCAAAAGGTCATTGTCTGAGGATGATAATGACACAGCTCATAGTATATCGTGATCTGGATACAAGATATTCAAGAGATGCAAGCTCAATGTTCTGTCAAAGAAAAGTAGTTTTGGATGGAGATGGTGGGAAAATAGTCAGTGACAAGCATTGAGATATGGCACTAGTCACGGACACATCAGATAAACTCCTTATGATATATTGGAGTGGAAAAAATGATCCAACAGATTTCACAGAGGGGTTGGAATTCAAAGTTCAGTGCACAAGCTCGACAAATATTGGAAAGATGCATGAAATGTAGGAAACAAATACTGGTGTGGGAGCAAAGCTACCACGAGTAAGTGCTCCTGCCTAACCTGGTCCATTTTTGCATCTACAAGTGGACTACATTAGCTTTCCAAAATGTTAAAAATATTCAGATGTGCTAGTAATACTAGATGGGTTTTCGAGATGGGAGAAGCTACTCCAGCAAGAAAAGCCTCTGCCACACATACAGCAAAATCTCTGATCAAGGACGACATTCCGAGATGTGCATTGCTATATCAAATTGAGTCTGACCAAGTGAACATTTCACTGGGACCGTTTGCCAGGAATTAGGTCAACTGATGAACATTGAATGATATTTTTCATCGTCCACATCACCCAGAGCCACCAGGACAATGGAAGTTAAACAACAACTGACGATGTATAATGAAGAGGGTGTAACACAGCTTACAACATTCTCATGTTTTTATACAACCACAAACAGAAAATTAAATTAAACTCAATTGAGATGGTAACAGATGAGTCTCACAGGTATCACATGATCTTGCGGATTCTGTTAATGCCTCTAGTAATTGGGTTGGCCAATATATACCACACAGTGCAAAATATTCAACAATCTTAGGCATTCATAGATTCATAAAGGTGTGGAAAACTACAGCACAGAGACAGGCCCTTTGACCCATCTAGTCCATGCCGAACCATTAATGTGTCTGGTCCCATCAATCTGCATCTGAACTTTAGCCCTCCATACCCCTCTAAATTTCTCTTCAGTGCTGAAATTGACCCTGCTTCCACCACTTGAGCTGGTAGTTCATTCCACAATCTCACCATCCTCTGAGTGGAGAAGGTCCCCCTCATGGTCCCCTGAACATTTCACTTTTCACCCTTAACCCATGACCTCTAGTTCTGGTCTCACCCAATCTCAGAGGAAAAAACCCTATCTATAGCCTCATAATTTTGGATACTTCTCTCACATCTCTAACATTCTAGGGATAAAGTCCTAATCCACTTAACCCTTCCCAATAACTTAGGTCTTCATGCCCGGGCAATATCCTTGTAAATTTTCACGGTTCTCCTTAAATCTTACTTACATCTTTCTTTAGGTTGGTGACCAAAACTCTACACAATACTCCAAATTAGTCCTCACCAATATCTCATAGAGCTTGAACATCCCATCTCCTGCACTCAATACATTGATTTATGAAGGCCAGTGTCCCAAAAGCTTCCTTTATGACCCTATCTACTTCTGACCCCTGTTTCATGGAATTATCGGTCTGTATTCCCAGATAACTCTGTACTATCACACATCTCAGTACCCTACAGCACACCATAGTAGGTCCTCCCAAAGAGCAATACCTGACACTTGTATCATCTGCAAAATTGCCGACCCAGTTCACCACATTACCATGCAGGTCATTGATATAGATGACAAACAACAATGGACCCAGCACCATTTCCTGCGGAACACCATTAGTCACAGGCCTCTACTTAGAGAGGCAACTATCTACAACCATCTCCGGCTTCTTCGCCAAATCCAATGCCTAATCAAATTCACTAAATCATCTTGAATGCCAAACGATTGCACCTTCTTGACCAACCTCCCAGGCAGGACCTTGTCATAAGCCTTACTAAAGTACAGATAGACAATGTCCACTGCCGTGTTTTCATCAGCTTTCCTGGTAACTTCCTCAAAAAACTCCATAAGATTGGTCAGACATGACTTCCCACACACAAAGCCATGATGACTATCCCTAATCAGTTCCTGTCCATTCAAATACTGATATACTTTGTCCTTTAGAATAGCTCCAATAATGTTCCCACTGATGTCAGACTCAGGCTCATAATTGCCTGATTTATTCTTAGCACCTTTCTAAAACAATGGGACAACATTAGCCATCCTCAATCCTCTGGTACCTCACCTGAGGCTAAAGATGTTTTAAATATCTATGGCTCATTCAATTACTGCACCAGCCTCTGACAGGTCCAAGGGATTGCATTGTCAGGCCCTGGTGATTTATCCAATTTGTTCAGGATACCAAACACCATCTACTGTGTAATCTATACAAGGTCCATGGCCTCACTGCTACTTTGCTTCATATCTATGGATTCTGTGTCAATGTCCCAAGTAAATATAGATGTACACAATTCATTTGAGGTCTCCTCCATCTCTTTTGGCTCCACTCATATGTCACTACTCTGATTGTTCCTTGCTGTCTTTTTTCTCTTAATATCCAGTATCTGAAGAAGCCCTTAGGATTCTCCTTCATCACATGTCTTCTTTTTGCCCTGCTGATTTCCTTGTCAAGTGTTCTCTTGCATGCCTTACACTCTTCAAGCACCTCATTCGTTCTTGCCTGCCTGCATTTGCTATGCACCTCCTTCCTTTTCTTAACAGGGGCCTCAATATTTCTCAAAAACCATGGTTCCCTAAACCTGTTACCCATGCCTTTTATACTGACAGGGACATACAAGTTTTGTGTTCTCAAATTTGACATTTGACGACCTCCCACTTACCAAGTACACCTTTGCCAAAAAATCACCTCACTCAATCTACACTTGAAGATCCTTTTTGTGTTGATGTTACTGACATAAAATGCTTCCTTGAGAGATTTACCGACTGATCCATTCTTCAGTGATGGTCCATAATGCTTCTCACTCAGCTTCCATTAAATCATCCCGAGACCAGTAGAAATATCTTAGTATCTCGGTGTGAGTGGACAGGTGCTGGTGAAAGGTGACGGATATTGAGAACAATAAGGAAAGGGAGGACAGTACTAGTTACTGTGATTGACCAACGCCACAATACTGATACAAGTTATGGCAGTGCAGTTGCAATACACACAATAAACACCGGCCGCCTGCAGAAAACGGAACTAGATGGTACACGAAACTTTACTGAAAGGAACAGTTTACAAAAGTTAAAAACAACAGTTTCATGCACTTATTTTTTAATATTTTTTCAAAGTTCTTTGGCAAAACAACACAAGATATATTGAGCATTTGGGCAAGCTAAGAAAGCAAGAGACAGAGACACTGATTCCACCACTGATAATTGATTAAATGTTGTACATTTTTGAGATGTTACAGAATCAGGAACTCAATCTGTATTCCTCTGTACATGAACGGCTGACACCAGCAGTATTCTCCAGGGTTCTGCCCTGTGTCTGTGGCAATGAAATGTTTGATGTTTACAGCTTGTTGGTTGGCCTCAGATGTCATTTAAAGTATCAGTATTTAGTCATTGGGTTTGTATAACCTTCACAACTTGCACTTTGACTATGTTGATGTCATTGGGTGTCTCTGAGTTGCACTGAGCCCTGAAATTTTGAACTCAGTAGCAGAAAGTTCACTTGTTAAATCATGATAGGCAATTCCTCATTGTCAGCAAATGTAGATGAACAATTGCCAGAGTGATTCAGAATTTCAGCATTCATTAAGCGGTCCTTCTCTCTGAGTTGACTCAGCAATCAACCTGCCCCAGAGAGAAAAGGGTGAGTTACCCACCTGTTATTTTTGTTGATCTGCATTACATCGTGTCTACATAATGAACCCACATCCTGTATTCAACCAGATCTACGGAGAGAAGTGCCCTATTGCAGATTGTGTCTACTGTGCTGAATTTTTGTGCAGTGTATCACATGCAGCCTGTTCTTGGATCCCTTGTCAAGTACTACACATGAGCTCCCTTGTTAATTAGAGTTGTCAGAGGAGGATGGCCAGACTAGTTCCAGCTGACAGAAAGGCGACAGTAGCTCAAATACATACACGTTACATCAGTGGTGTGCAGAAGAGCATCTTTGAATGCACAACATATTGAAGCTTGAAGTGGGTGGTCTGCAGCAGCAGAAGACCACAAACATACACTCAGTAGCCCTTAATTAAGCACAGGAGATATGTATTAAATTGGCCGCTGTGTATATACACTTAATTCCCATTCATTAACTTCCACCAACTCAAATAGAAGGTCTCATTCTTTAATACACTTGGTCTGTGCAATGGTATTGTAGTGATCGATCTGGTCAATTCCCTCCATGGACACATATCATGTCAGCAGAGATCTGCCCAGAACTAAAGATGTTCTACAGGTGACAACTACAACGTCTTCCTAAGGTTGCACTGGACTGTGAGTCTCATATTTGTATCTCTGTGAGAATCTTTATTGAGTTCACTCTTGGATCATTACATGCTCCGAAGCTTCTCTCAGATTTATTCCTCTTCAATCCAAGGTGAATGACCACAGACATTGTGCGTTGTGTTTTACGTGCCCCATTTTTGCCCACTCACTCACTCTGTAAGTGTTCTGTTCCTACCATCTACACCCCCTAAACCATTTCCTGTGCCCCGTAAATTCTCTCTGGAATACATTGTAAGTGACTCATTGCAATCACTATCTCCCTGCCTCTCTACTGAGCTCAGGATTGAATCGGTAATTTTGTCTGACACAAGGTGCATTGTGGCTCTTTCTACAATAACTGACCTGGAGTTACATGGGTTCAAGTTCTGTTTCTTTGTAAAGTGTATAAGCTTTATACACATTTGCAATTCTTCTGTCATCTAACACCACTTCAATGACAACAGCAAACACCTGCTGTGTTTTCCACCCATTTATCCCTCAGTGACGGAGGATTGAAATCACAGAAGTGTTCAGCCTCAGGGGGGAGAGGAGCTGTGAATGTCCACTACTTACCAGAGGGTCAGTGGGTCACTCAGCCAGAGCAGCAAACTTGCCACCTTATCCCTTGACCAAGTTGTCTGAAATAGGAAAGAAAGTCATCTATTTGGCAAATTCAACTTAGATTTTTGTGCCAAGTGGTAGTTCCCTCAATTGATGAATCTGCCACCTGTATTTCTGTTGAAGCCTGGAATATTTTTGTACCACAGTAGCACACAAGCAGGTTTGAACACAATGCTTCATCTTCCTTTTATGATGTTTGACTGAAGAGTGGCCCTTGATGAAATGAATCATCATAAAGTTCTGACTTTGCTACCGTGAGTCATGATCTGAGTGCTTTATTTGTAAAGAAGAAAGAGGACTTCCAGAGAACCGGACTTCTGCTCAGTTCCTCTACAGTAATGTAAAAAAAAAGCACTGCAAAGTACTACAAATGGAAATATCTTAGATCCCATAATCACTTCACAAATGTATCCTTTCCATGTTGTTCTGGGCTTATTCCTCAAACAATATGCACTCAATACTCCACTACCTACACCACACACGAGCTAACCCACCCCTCCTGAAACCCTGGTTAACATCCAGCAGAATGGATCCATAACCCGGGATCCAGGCACATTCCAAACCTCCCCTGTCCTGTTGTGATGTCGATTGTTATTCCCCCAATGTTCCTCTCTCAATCCTCTCCCGAATTTCAAGTTTCTGCAAGTAAAGGTGATACTTACAGATTTTTTTTGCCGGCATGTCAGGGACGTCGAATTAATGACCCCAAGAAGTGTTTCCGAACTTTATCCTCTGCAGACCAGCGTAATGAAAAACAATGTTAGTGTCGATATTTCTTTTCTTGCAACTGAGCATTGTCAAGTTACAAAGTAACAAATCTATTTGTCAAATTTTTCCTACGCAGCTATCAAAATATCGATTTCCCATGAAAAGGTCAGGTTTCATTCTGCAGTTTACGGGTCTTTACATAAAATGTCAGCTTATAGAACGTAGAACACAGAATATTACAGCACAGCACAGATGTTGTGCCGATCTTTTAATCAACTCTAAGTTTGAACTAACCTTTCCCTCCTGCATTGCCCTCCCTGTTTCTACCATCGATGTGCCTTACTGAGGGTTCCTTAAATGTCCCCTATATATCTGCCTCTTCCACCACCCCTAATATGGTGTTCCATGCACCCACCATTCTGTGCAGAAAAAAATTACCTTTGATTCTCCCCTCTATAATTTCCCCCAATTACCTTAAAATCATGCCACCTTGTGTAAGCCATTATCACCTTTTGAAAAGGTCCCTGGCTATTAACATCTGTGCCTTTTATCATCCTGTGCAACTTTATGAAGTCACTTCACATCTTCTCTCAGTCCATAGAGAAAAGCCCCAGCTCGCTCAACCTTCCCTCATAAGACATGCTCTTTAATCCAAGCAGAATCCCGATAAATCTCCCTTGCACGCTCTTTAAAGTTTCCACGTCCTTCCTACAATGAGGTGACCTGAACTGAACACAATATTCCAAATGTGGTCTAACCAGGGTTTAATAGGGTTGTAACATTATGCTTTGAACTCAGTCCTGCGATTAATGACGTCCAGCACACCATACACCTCATTACCTACCCTACCCTATCAAAATGTGCAGCAACTTTGAGGGAACTACGGATATGGACTCTGAGATCATTCTGTCACTCCGCACTGCGAGGAATCCTGCCATTAATCTTGCATTCTTCCTTCAAATTCGCATCACTTTGCAATTCACCTCCAACTTCCACTTCTCAGTCTGTCTCTGCATCCTGTCAATGTCCCATTGTAACCTGCGACAAACTTCTACTCAGAACACCAACGACCTCTGTACAATCTGTAAACTTACAAATCTGCCCTTACACTTCCTTATTCACGTCACTTTGAAAAACAAAAATAACAAAGGGCAGGCATCCCAGAAGAGATCCCCGTTGAGCACCACTGGTCAGGCAGAAAATATTCTATCTAAAACCACCCTTTGCCTTCTGTGGGCAAACCAATTCTATCTCTACACAGTGAAGTTTCCCTAGATCCCATGCATCCTGACTTTCTAATTGAGCCCATCACATTACCAAAATCCAAATACACCACATCCACTGCTCTACCTTCGCCCATGCGGTCTGTCACATTTGCAAGGATTTTCATCCAGCCTGTGAGGCATGACCTGCCTTTCAGAGAGTTCTGCTGGCTCTCCCTAATCACTTTATGCTTCTCCAAATGCTGGTTAAGCCCATCTCTCAGAATTTGCCCAGAACTGAAGCAAGTCTCCAGGTCATCCCTACTCCTTTTCTTCAACAAAGGAATGACATTTCCCAACCACCGATCATCTGGTCCAATGCCCAAAAGCACCACAATGTTGCCCTCTTCTCCTTGGCCCAGAGGACAGTTCAGGGCACTTTAGGTACGGCCATTCCGATTACGTCACCACCCGTGAACGAACAAAACAGACGAGCTGAAGTTTCCTCACTCTGCACAGACCAAATCTCACAACTGGTCCAGGCGGAGACCGCTCAGTCCCTCGCCCATTCACTGGGATCCAGGCAACACGCGCATCTCACGCCACCGGACTTCTGTCTTCATCTCGGCCCAGACTGACCCAACAAACTGAAACCGATCTAAGTCACGGGAGTTCCAATTACTTTAAAATCCAAGGACTTCTCAGGGAGAATAATGGCGTGTACCCAGGGGCAAACCTTGCTTTAGGATATTGCTTCTGGGGGGGGTTCTAAGTTGAGAATGTTGTGCCTTTATTCCTGATTTCTACACCAATGGAAAATCTGTGTCTGCTTCCAGCGAAGGGACACGAGCTCAGTTCGGTCTCCCCGAGGTCCAGTGCCCCCGGTGACTATTTGCTGGTCAATGCATCCTCTCCAAATAAAAGGTTTTAAACTCAGGCAAGGTTTATGGAATGAACTGGTCTACTATTTAATTCGTAATTCGCCTCGTCGAGTATATACAGGCACACAGAACTATGTCAATATTCCCCCCCCCCCCCACTAATATTTCCTGTAATTCTTTCACCCCAGATCACATCAGTTGCCCGGGATTCTACCAATCACCTGTACACTAGTGACAATTTAGAGCAAATTAAACTTCCAAGCCGGATATGTGTGAGACACGAGAGGAAACCGGGGCGTACAGCGGGAGCCGAAGCCGTCACTGAAACCATGAGGCTCCAGCTCCACTAGCAGTGCAAAGCCACAGTTTCAGAGTGACCAGCCTCTTCCTGAAGATATTGTCCCATTCCAGACTCTTACCCCGATTTCCATTCAGTGGTTCGCGAATCTCGGACTGCAAACCTTCCAGATCCCGCAGTGCCTCCTCTGAAATAGACAGACAGTGATGTGTTGCCATTTAGTTGAGCTGATGCCTTATGTTTCCAAATTGAAAGCAGATAGCTGGGGGTCTTTGCTGTTTCCCCGTTGGATTACCCTGAACCTGCTGCACGGACTGAAGCCGTATGGACAACAGTGTGTTCGACACAATTCCCTCCCCTGCCCCACCCTGTTTCATCTCCCCCTCAGAACATTGTTCTACACTTTTATCTCTCCAGCTTCAGTTTAAAAACGTCAATGTTACCCGTTGTTGCAGACGCTGCTCCCAGAGTAGAGCCGGGGAAGTGGTGGGAGGGGAACCTCACCCGTCACTGTCAGCACAGGGAGAGACAGAAGGAGATGTGAACACTTACCCAGTTCTCGCATGTCGATCTCCCTCAGGGCAGAGTCCAGCTCACGCATAGCCTCCTCTGAAATAAATACAACAAGATATAACACATCCGGAGCTGTCCGTGTTAGGTATTTCCCGGCACTTTGTGTAATATCCCCATTGGGCAGAGAATGGACATTGCACTGGTGTGTAATGAGTGAACCGTATTGCAAGAGGTGACTGTAAAATCCGGTTTACAGGACAGACATAGCTTATACCAGGAAGGGAGCGAGAAGACACAGAGTCCCTGCTGGTCTGACATCTAATACATGAACCAGTTTAAGTCTTTTTTGTGAACTTTGCTTATCTGAGGTACGTGTTTGTGATTTTGCTGCTAGTAAGTTTTTGCTGCCCTTGTGCATCCATGTATTTGTGCATATGACAATATGGACAAGTACTTGTGCTCGATCCTGTGGAACAGGATCAAAGTTTCTGATGACATTTCAATATCCAGCACCAGCAAAGTGTCAGTGATCACGGGGTCAGCAGCTAAAGAGAGTTTGTTCTTATATCTATCTTCCACAAGTTGTGTGTCCACTTCTTCCGTCCCACCCGCTGAACTGTGGAGTCCAGATTACCCAGGTCCTTTGTTAGAAGTGACTGTTCTGATCTCTAGCCTCTAAAACTCAGATAGTGGAGGAAGTTCAATAACTCCCTCAGGTTTCAGAAAAGACAGGACCAATCCTTCTGGTCCCTGCTCTCTGCCCCATTGTCGGGCTGTGTCCTCCCTCTCCATCCGCCTATCAGTCACCTCCCAAGGAATTTCATCCCTTCTGTCAATTCCACCAGAAATGGGAACATTACCATGAGGGAGGAGACTCTCCTCATTCCCACCACATGAAAGCAGCAAATAATTTGTCTGATTAACACCTTGTGCTCTCCGGATGTTATGGATGCTTTAGGATGTTCAGGGAATCTATCCTTCTCAATGATAAATGAAGGTGTTATTTGTTGGAGGGGGGACTGTTGTTTCAGTGTAATCACATTCAGTACTACTGCTGAACAGAGGTTGGAACAGAGGTGCCAGCCTCCTTTACTGCCCTCAGAGTAGGGCTGTAGACACCCAGGCTGTGAGCTAGGAGGTCCAGCTACATTGTATCATCTCTTCTGCCATCGTTCATCTTTGCGGACTAGGTACTATTCTGAGACCAGACAGCACTGGAAGAAAGAATAAGTGTTGGAGTCACTCACCTGCCCCAGCAGAATGGAGGGCAACCACTGACACCACGACCAAAAGCCCAAGAAGAGAGACTGTCTTCATGATTGCAGCTGTAATGTTGAGTGGTGAGCTGCCGTTCCTGCCACCCTTTAAATACCCTCATATCATCACATCTCAGAGCAGGTGCCCCGAGCATCACCTCCTCCCTCCACACATACACACCTGTTTGCTGGAATATCTTAGTCCATTGTCACAAGAGAAATTATCAGGTTGCTAATCAGGTTCCAGCTAACAACCAATTGAGATAATGTCAGACCTCATCTCCAAAACCACATAATGTTAAAGCTTTTATTGTTGTTCCATTCCTTGACCTCCTGATCAACTGACCCCAGGCAGAAGGATAGACACCCAGCACACTGGTGCCCCATAAGGCTGAGACCTCAGCCTTCTACTCTACTCCCTGCAGCTCAGATCTGTTCTATCTCCATCTAGAAGTTTACAGATGTTGCCATCATACTGGTCATATCTCAAATAACAGTGATTCAGAGTTCAGGAAAGATGTAGTGAGCTTAGTAACATTGAGTCATTTCACTGAAGGAGAGCGGTGCAGAAGCTCCTGTCTACATCAGCAATGTTGAGGTTGAGAGCTTCAAGTTCCTAGGAGTGAACATCAATCATAGTCTGTCCTAGTCCAACCCCATTGATGCCACAGACAAAAGAGTTCACCGATGCCTCTACTTCCTCAAGGGGTTAAAGAAGTTCAGCGTTTCTCCATCAAGCCTTACCAATTACTATCTGGATGCATCATGATTTGCTTTGGCAACTGCTCTGCCAATGATTGCAAGCAACTGCAGAGATTTGTGGACATAACTCATCATGTCACAGAAACGGCCTCTGTTCCATAGACTCTGTCAACTCTTCTTGCTGCCTCAGTAAACAGAAAACATAATCAAAAACCCCACTCACCCCAGAGACCAGCCTCAAGGACATCTTTCAATCCATTGCTACAAGACTAATAAATGGAACAATCTGATGCTGTCAACCTCATAATCTACCTTCATATGACCTCACACCTTATATTTCACCTACACTGAACTTTACTCTGCTTTGTTATTGTTTTACCTTCTTCTACCTCAATGCAGTATCATGATTTGATTTGTATAAACAGTCCACAAGACAAGCTTTCCACTTGTCACAGTACATGTGACAATAATTCCAATCCCAATTCTTACGACCATTCCTATTTGTCAAAAGAAGAAAACTGCTGATCTGAGACAGTCAGGAGAATAAGAACAGACCCAAGATTGTAGTGCTGTTGAGGGAAGAGGGGCAAATTGGTGATTGAAATAATCCCAGGTTCACCAAGGCTTCAGACACACATGAGTTGAAATCATGGAAGATTGTCTCACACTGAGACCACCTCCAGATCAATTCAAGCACTTCTCCCTTTCCTGTCCCAGTGGTTCTCACTTTTCCCAGACTCATTCTCAGGTTCCCACTTCACCACAGTTTCTCTCCATCCACCTTCGTGCCCACATCTGGAATGCACTGAACTCTCAGTCAATATGTGTTTGTTGCCCTGACCTTGATCCTGACATCATTGATATCTCATCATACTTAAGCGAAGCAGTTTCTCTGCTCAGAAACAACCTCTTCACCTCACATTTGTTGATTGATCTGTGTAACCACTGTGACGTATCCCTTCTTGCCCCAGTATGTGATCCAATGGGACCTATCTTCACCAGCTCTGCTTCCTCCCCCATCCCTCATCTACCCACATTCACACTGCACCAGGCCACAGAGAACATTGGGACGGGTGTGACCCAGGACCAAACTTCAGACCCCAGTGATCAGAACCTCATATACTGTAAATATTGAACAGTTTAGGCAATATCTGAGGAGTGAGAGAGACATAATATTCTGGTTTACAACATCTTACCAGATCTTCAAAAACCAGATCCTTTTCAGCTCCAGGACCAAGTATTTCAACCCAATTAAAGTCAGGAATTATACCTGCTTTTCCTTCATTTAAAAAAATATATATTCCCATTTGTTACATATTTTTATGCGGCCATTCCCTTCCTCCACAAGGAAATCCTGTTTTCCCAACTCCTATCACATTTATTTCCTTTTATTTTCTTACAACACTGGAAGTGACTATTGGACCCAAAGTGTAACTACTAGCTGTCTAAGTAATCCAATTCTGCTGTAAGTGACTCTCTGTCTCTCTCTCTTTCTTTCTCTCAAACTCCAGCAATTCATACCCATTCCTTTCCACCTGGGCTAAATTACCAGAACAAATTAACCTGCCAGTCTGCATGTCTCTGGGATTTGGGAGGAAACTCACTAGGACAACACCATTGCTCAGGATTGAACGTGGCTCTCTTCAGCTGTGAGCTGGAAAATCTAGCTGTAGTCACTGAACCCATCAACTCTGATAACTACTTGCAGGTTCTGTTTCAATAGATTTTTTAAATATGCTTTTGTCTGTATTAATGCCTACTGTCCATATAATTCCAGATGGATGTGCTGTCTCTAACTTTCTTACTACACTGTCTCCAGAAGGTACAACAGCACAATTGTGACGAAGTGCAAGGCTGTTCCTTCTTATTCCCACTGATAATCAACCTGTGCACATATTGACCAGAACCTTCACGAGACCAGCATATAAATATGATGGCTACCAAATAAAAAACAAGTCAAAGGTTGAGTGACATTTTCTGACACCCCAAAAAGTGCAACGCACAAGGAGAGAGGGTGATGGAATACTCTCCCACTGCCCAGAGGAGTTTGACACCACATAGACCTGACAACCTCCAGCATAATCACTTGATCAAAATCCACTCCCTCCAACACAACACACAGTGGTGGGACTGTGTGCCATTTAGAGGTAATTATTCTGATTTTTTTTAAATGATCTTTTTTTCACGAAATAAATATACAAGAACTATGGATATAAAATGTACAGTGAGGCCTCTGTTACAGTCACTGTGCCACCCACATAATCTGCTCAATATATTATGGGTTCTGGTCATTTGTACTTTTTGCATATTCTGTGTATAGAGCTTCAGTCCCACTAATGAGTCCTCCTTGGTTCATTCAGACTTCTGTGCTTGTGAGGATATTACTCAGGGTTTAGCAACTGCGATCTGTCATGGCAGAAAGATCTTTAAATTCTGTCCATCCCCACAAAGTAGAAACATAGCAACGTAGAAAATAGGTGCAGGAGTAGACCATTTGGCCCTTCGAGCCTACACCGCCATTCAGTATGATCATGGCTGATCATCCAACTCAGAACCCTGTACCTGCTTTCTCTCCATACCCCCGATCCCATTAGCCACAAGGGACATATCTAACTCTCTCTTAAATATAGCCAATGAACTACTGTTTCCTGTGGCAGAGAATTCCACAGATTGACCACTCTCTGTGTGAAGAAGTTCTTCCTTATCTCGGTCCTAAAAGGCTTCCCCTTTATCCTTAAACTGTGACCCCTCATTCTGGACTTCCCCAACATCGGAAACAGTCTTCCTGCATCTAGCCTGTCCAATCCCTTTAGAATTTTATACGTTTCAATAAGATCCCCCCTCAATCTTCTAAATTCCAGCAAGTATAAGCCTAGTCAATCCAGTCTTCCTTCATATGAAAGTCCTGCCATCCCAGGAATCAATCTGGTGAACCTTCTTTGTGTTCCCTCTATGGTAAGAATGTCTTACCTCAGATTAGGGGATGAAAACTGCACACAATACTCCAGCTGTGGTCTCACCAAGGCCTTGTACGACTGCAGTAGAACCTCCCTGCTCCTGTACTCGAATCCTCTTGCTACGAATGCCAACATACCATTTGCCTTTTTCACCGCCTGCTGTATCTGCATGCCCACTTTCAATGACTGGTGTACAATGACACCCAGGTCTCGTTGCACCTCCCCTTTTCCTAATCGGCCACCATTCAGATCATAATCTGTTTTCCTGTTCTTGCAACCAAAGTGGATAATCTCACATTTATCCACATTAAATTGCATCTGCCATGAATTTGCCCACTCACCTAACCTATCCAAGTCACCCTGCATCCTCTTAGCATCCTCCTCACAGCTAACACCGCCGCCCAGCTTTGTGTCATCCGCAAATTTAGAGATGCTGCATTTAATTCCCTCGTCTAAATCATTAAAATATATTGTAAACAACTGGGGTCCCAGCACTGATCCTTGCGGTACCCCACTAATCACCGCCTGGCAATCTGAAAAGGTCCCATTTATTCCCACTCTTTGCTTCCTGTCTGCCAACCAATTCTCTATCCACATCAATACCATACCACCAATACCGTGTGCTTTAAGTTTGCACATTAATCTCCTGTGTGGGACCTTGTCAAAAGACTTTTGAAAATCCAAATATACCACATCCACTGGTTCTCCCCTATCCACTCTACTAGTTACATCCTCAAAAAATTCTATAAGAATCGTCAGACATGATTTTCCTTTCACAAATCCATGCTGACTTTGTCTGATGATTTCACCTCTTTCCAAATGTGCTGTTATCACATCTTTGATAACCGACTCTAGCATTTTCCCCACCACTGATGTCAGACTAACCGATCTATAATTACCCGGTTTCTCTCTCCCTCCTTTTTTAAAAAGTGGGGTTACATTAGCCACCCTCCAATCCTCAGGAAATAATCCAGAATCTAAGGAGTTTTGAAAAATTATCACTAATGCATCCACCATTTCTTGGACTACTTCCTTAAGCACTCTGGGATGCAGACCATCTGGCCCTGGGGATTTATCTGCCTTTAATCCCTTCAATTTACCTAACACCACTTCCCTACTAACATGTATTTCCCTCAGTTCCTCCATCTCACTAGACCCTCGGTCCCTTACTATTTCTGGAAGATTATTTATGTCCTCCTTAGTGAAGACAGAACCAAAGTAGTTATTCAATTGGTCTGCCATATCTTTGTTCCCTATGATCAATTAACCTGTTTCTGACTGTAAAGGACCTACATTTGTCTTGACCAATCTTTTTCTTTTCACGTATCTATGAAAGCTTTTACAGTCAGTTTTTATGTTCCCTGCCAGCTTTCTCTCATAATCTTTTTTCCCTTTCCTAATTAAGCCCTTTGTCCTCCTCTGCTGGACTCTGAATTTCTCCCAGTCCTCAGTGTTTGCACTGGCTTTGGTTTGCATTTGGAATGGGCTGCCATTGACAGAATACACAGAGTCACTCACCCACGCTGCTCCAACAGAAGCGGTAACCAGGTTGTTCCAGTGAAAGGGCCAACTGTAAAATCTCCACTTGACCATTTTTTGATGCGCAAGGGTAACTGATTCGCACTGGCCATTACTGAGTATGCCAGAACACAATGCAACTTCACTCACTGCTTCTCCAGCTAATGCTCACCCAGATCCAGATAAAAGATTAACAGTGCTATGAATATTCGTAAAGTGTCCTCAAATGGGGACCTTTGTGACCTTTACAGCAACACTACAGAAAACATGTTATCCATACAGATACCTGACAGTGTCCTCACTGGCCCTTTGACATACACATCTGGTGAACACAGAACAGCTGAGATAACAATACATATTGTATTTATCTTTGCTTTCTTAACAACTTTATGCAAAATTAACTTTGTTTTATTCCCACAGTTCGGATGAAATGAACTGTATCATTGAAAAAGTCATCAGAAACTTTACCCGATAAAGTTTATGGAGACATTTCACTGATGGGAAATTTGCATTCTGCTATCATGAAACACACCAGACTCCCGACACAGGATGAAGGTGGGATTTGAACCTTCACTGAAGTGACACAAAAACATGCTAGGAACATTCAGCAGTTTTGTGCAATTAATTCTGATGACATGTCTTCAGAATGAACCTTTAACACCCTTTGCTGTTGCCACAGATGCTGTCTGACCTGATGAGAGCTTCTTGATTAAGGCGCTTGATTTTCATCTGAACTGGCAGCATAAAAACTCAAGCTTACATCAACTCGGGACTGGACCGTCCCCTGAGTTGCTGCGGCAAAGCATGTTTTGGGCCGCCAAGAATAGTGGACTCTTAGTTGCTTTGGTGTCTGGGGTTGCTTTGTGAATTCTGTAATTTTCATGTGCAGCTGCGAATTACTGGCCGGTGGCCCCTACTCTGAGTCAAGTTACAAAATGTCTGTTGTTGCTTGTTTTTGGCATCTCGTATCCTGCCGAGGATTGCAGGCTGTTAGCCTCTACTCTGAGCCAAGATACGAATTGTCTGTCATTGTTGGGTTTTATCGTCTACTGTCCAGCCGAGGATTGCTGGCCATTTTCCACTACTCTGAGTCAAGATACAAAGTGTCTGTCTTTGTTTGGTTTTGTCATCGCGTGTCCTGCTGAGACCCGGTTCCATGTCCATGTCCAAGTCCAAGTCCAGGTTCCGTGTCTGAGATCAAGTCCAAGTCCAGGCTCCATGTCCGAGTCCAAGTCCAGGCTCTGTGCCCGAGTCCAAGTCCAAGTTCAGGCTCCGTGTCCGAGTCCAAGTCCAAGTCCAGGCTACGTGTCTGTGCCCGAGTCCAAGTCCAAGTCCAGGCTCCATTTCCGTTTCCGAGTCCAAGTTCAAGTCCAGGTTCCCTGTCCAAGTCGAAGTCCAGACTCCATGGCCAAGTCCTAGTCCAGGTTCCTCCGGTTTGCTGTCCAATGTTCTCGTCCATGTAAGCATCTACTCCTTGCTCTCTGACTTTCTCAAACTTCACACTAATATTTGCCATATGGACCTGTGGGAATGAAGTATTTGATGTTTTAGGCCACTGACCTGAACTGTAATTTAAAATATCAATTCATAATCATTAGAGCTGGTTTTCACATCTTGTACTTTAACAAAGTTGACGTAATTCAGTGTCTCAGATCACACTGAGTCATGAGCAGAGATTTTGAACTCAGCAGCACAAATTTCACTTGTTAAAGCATCATTGGCAATTTCTTATTGTCAGCACAGGTAGATGAACAGCTGGGATTGTAGTTTCAGCTTTCATTAAACGGTCCTTATCTCCAATGTGAATCAGGTCGATCAAACTGCACAGGAGACGTAACAGATACGTTCTCCCTCCTGTTGCATCTTTTGTCCTGTATTAAACCAGGTCAGTATAACAAGTCCCACAGTCCTGTATTAACACCTGATCTACAGAATGAATAGATCAGTTAGAACTGAAACACCAACAATTACATTTCACTCACAGATGCCCCTCCACCTCTGGGAGTTGTTTGTTGCTCCAGATTCCAGCATCTGCTATCACTTGTGACTGTCTATAATGAATTGTCATGTTGCCTAGATCAAACAGTGAGTCATTAGCAAATAAAAGTAAGACAGGGGACAAGGGGACCGGCCATTGTCGCAGTGGACCAGTGTTAGAGTGGGGAAGCATTGGCTCTCAGGCTTGGGTAAAGTATGTATCTGATAAGTTTCTTCTTTTTCTCTCTTCATGGTTTCTGTGTTAGTTCACAGTTAGAGTAATGAGAATGTCTCCAGGGGCTGCAATATGTTCTTTGTGTGAGATGTGGGAATTCTGGGAGACATCCAACCTCCCAGATAACCACATCTGCTCCAGCGGTACCGAACTACCCTTCCTCAGAGAATGTGTTGAGGAACTGGAGCTGCAGCTCGATGACATTCGGCTCAGAAACTGAAGAGGTGATAGATAGGAGCTACAGGGAGGTAGTTACCCCTAGATTGCAGGGGGCAGATACCTGGATGACTGTCAGGAGGGATAAAGGACAATCCTGTCAGTCGGACAGACAGATAATTGCAGTCAATGGGATGAGTTACAGTTTAACAGGGGGAAAAATCAAAAAGGGTGATGAATACAGGACTGAAGGTGTTATATTTGAAAGTATGCATTATACCATAAGACCATTAGACATAGGAGCAGAATTAGGCCATTTGGCCCATTGAGTCTGCTCCACCATTCAATCATTGCTGATTGTTTTTTGGCCCTCCTCAACCCCACTCCGTGGCCTTCTCCCAGTTATTTTTGATGCCATGTTCAATTAAAAACCGATCAAGCTCTGCCTTAAATATACACAATTACCTGACCTCCACAAGTTCACCATGCTAAAGAAATTTCTCCACATCCCTGTCTTAAATGGGCACCCCTCGATCCTGAGGCTGAGCCCTCTTGTCCTAGACTCCCCCACCATGGGAAACATTCTTTCTGCATCTAGTCCTTTCAATATTCAAAAGATTTCAGTAAGATCCCTCCTCATCCTTTTAAATTCCAGCCTACAGACATAGAGCAACCTAATATTGATTGTATGATAAATCTTTCATTCCCAGAATCATCCTTGTGAACCTCCTCTGAACCTTTCCAATGCCAGCACATCTTTTCTTAGATGAGGAGCCCAAACTGTTCACAATACTCAAAGTGAGGCCTCACCAGTGCCTTACAATGCCTCAGCATCACATCCCTGCTCTTGTATTCTGGACCTCTCGAAATGAATGCTAACATTGCATTTGCATTCCTCACCACCAACTCTACCTGCAAATTAACCTTTAGATTGTTCCACACAAGGACTCCCAACTCCCTTTGCATCTCAGATTTTTGGATTTTCTTCCCATTTATAAAATAGTCTGCACATTAATTTTGCTACCAAAGTGCATGACCATGCATTTTCCAACATTGTATTTCATTTGCCACTTTCTTGCCCATTCTCCTAATCATCTAAGTCCATCTGCAGCCTGCCTGTTTCCTGAACACTACTTGTCCCTCCACCAATCTTCATATCATCTGCAAACTTGGCAAGAAAACCATCTATTCCATCACCTAAACCATTGATATACAGCATAAAAAGAAGCGGTCCCAACACCAACACCTGGGGAAGACTACTAGTCACTGGCAGCCAACCAGAAAAGTATCCTTTTGTTCCACCTACCAATCATCCAGTGCTCTAACCATGCCCATAACTCTCCTATAACTTCATGGGCTCTTAACTTGGTAAGCAGCCTCATGTGTGGCACTTTGTCAAAGGCCTTCTGAAAGTCCAAATATACAACATCTGCCACAACGTCTTCATCTATCCTACTTGCAATCTCCTCAAAGACTTCCAACAGGTTCATTAGGCAAGATTTTCCCTCAAGGAAACCATGCTGACTTTGTCCTATCTTATTCTGTGACACCAAATACTCTATAACCTCATCCTTAACAATTGACTTCAATGTCTTTCCAGCCACTGAGGCCAGTTTAACTGTCCTCATCATTTCCTTTCTGCTGCTTTCCTCCTTTCTTGAAGAGTGCAGTGATATTTACAATTTTCCAGTCCTCTTGAACCATGCCAGAGTTTAATGTTTCTTAAAAGATCATTAAAAATGCCTCCACAATCTCGACTGCTACCTCTTTCAGAACCCAAGGGTGCTGTTCATCTGTCCCGGGTGACTTATGTACTCTAAGGTCCTTCAGTTTTTTGAGCACCTTCTCCTTTGGAATAGTAACTGCACTCTCTTCTCTTCCCTGACACAATTCAACATTTGGTCCAGTGTCTTCCACAGTAATGAATGATGCAAAATACTCATTTACTTCATCTGCCATCTCCTTGACCCCATTAGTATTTCTCTGGCCTCAATTTCTAGCAGTCCTATATCTACTCTCATCTCTCTATTTTTTACATACTTGAAAAAACTTTTACTATCCACTTTGATATTGTTTGTAAGCTTACTTTCATATTTCATCTTTTCCTTCCTAATGGCTCTTTTAGTTGCTCTCTAGGTTTTAAAAAACTTCCCAATCCTCCCTCTTCCCACTAATTTTTGCTTTGCTGTATGCTCTTTAATTTGTGTTTTCATTATCTTTGACCTCCCTTGTCAGATACAGTTGTACTATTTTGGCATTTGAGTATTTCTTTGTTTTTGGAATACATCTATCCTGCACCTTCCTCATTTTGCCCAGAAACTCACGCCATTGTTACTCTGCTGTCATTGCCAGCGTCTCCTTCCAATTTACTTTGGGAAAACCTCTCTCATACCACTGTAATTTTCTTTACTCCACTGAAATACTGCTAAGTTAGATTTTACTTTCAAATTTCAGGTTGAACTCAATCATATTGTGATCACTGCCTCCCAAGGGTTCTTTTACCTTAAGCTCCCTAATCACCTCCAGTTCATTACACACACTCGAGTATAACTGATCCCTTAGTAAGTTCAATGACAAACTGCTCTAAAAAGCCATCTCGTAAACATTCAACAAATTCACTCTCTTGTGATCCATTATCAACCTGATATTCCCAATCAACCTGCATGTTGAAATCTCCTATCACTATCATAACATTGCCCTTTTGACACACATTTTCTATTTCCTGTTGTAATCTGTGGTCTACATCCCAGCTACTGTTGGGAGGCCTGAATATAACTGCCATCAGTGTCCTTTCACCCTTGCAGTTTCTTATCTTAACCCACAAAGATTCAACATCTTCCAATCTTATATAATTTGATTTGATGCCATTCTTTACCAGTAGAGTCATGCCACCCCCTCTGCCTACCTTTCTATCACACTGACACAATGTGTAACCTTGGACATTCAGCTCTCAACTACAACCATCTTTCAGCCACGATGCAGTGATGGCCACAACATCATATCTGATCATCTGCAATCGTACAACAAGATCATCCACCTGATTTCTTATACTTCATGCATTGAGATATAACACTTTCAGTACCGTATTTGCTACCCTTTTTAATTTGGCATCACTAATGCACTGATACGAAATAAGATAAATGATATTTTAGTGCACTTAGAGATCAGCAGGTATGGCATTGTGGGCATCACTGATTTGTGGCTGAAAGATTATGGTTGGGAGCTCAACATCCAAGGATACTCATTATTTTAAAAGGACAGGCAGGTAGTCAGGGGGTGGTGCGGCTCTGTAGGTAAAAATGAAAGTAGTTCCTTAAAAGAAGGTGACAGGATCAGAAGATGTAGGATCTTTGTGGGTAGAATAAAGTAATTGCAAGAGTAAAAAGACCCTGATGGTTGTTATATACAGGCCTCCAAACACTAGCTAGGATGTAGATTCTGTAGATTCAGTAGATTTTGGTCTGGTTCCAGAGAACTGGAAAATGGCAAATGTCACTGCACTCTTCAAGAAGGGAGAGAGGCAGAAGAAAGGAAATTATAGATCAGTTGGTCTGACCTCAGTGATTGGGAAGATTTTGGAGTTGATCGTTAAGAATGTGGTTTTGGAGAACTTGGAGACACATGCCAAAGTCAGCATTATTTCCTGAAGAGAAAATCCTGCCTGACAAATCTGTGGGAATTCCTTGAAGAAATAACCAGCAGGATGGCTAAAGGAAAATTGGTGGAGTTTGTGTATTTGCAAGTTGCTGCACATGAGGCTGCTTAACAAGTTAAGAGCCCATGGTATTACATGAAGGTTATTAGCATGGTTAGAGGAATGGCTGATTGGCAGGAGCCAATAATTTGGAATAAAGGGAACCTTTTCTGTCTGGCTGCCAATGATTAGTGATGTTCCAGAGGGTCTGTGTTGGGACCGCTTCTTTTTCTCTAATATGTCAATGATTTGGATGAAGGAATTGATGGCTCTGTGGCCAAGTTTGCAGACAATCCCAAGATAGGTGGAAGGGCAGATAGTTTTGAGGAAGCAAAGAGGCTGCAGAAAGTCTAAGGTAAATGGGCAAAAATGTGATAGATGGAACACATTATCAGGAATTGTATTGTCATGCACTGTGGAAGAAGAACTAAGAGCACACACTATTTTCCACATGGAGAGAAAATTCAAAATGCCAAGATGCAAAGGGACTGGGGAGCACTCATGCAGGATTCCCTGAAGGTTAATTTGCAGTTTGAATTGGTAATGAGTAAGGCAACTGCAATGTGAGCATTCATTTTAAGAGGATTGAATATATAAGCAAACATGTAATGTTGAGCTTTTATAAAGCACTGGTGAAGCCTTACATGAAGTATTGTGAGTAGTTTTAGGCCCTTATCGAAGAAAGGATGTGCTGATATTGGAAAGGGTTCAGGGGACATTCATGAAAATTATTGCATTAGGTAAAGCCCTAACAGATGAGCATTTGATGGCTCTTGACCATTTACTCAGTGGAATTCAGAAAAAAGAAGGGGGATGGCATTGAAACCTAAAGGCTTCAATAGTGTTGATGTGGAGAGGATGTTTCCTATGTTGGGAGATGACACAGCCTCAGAATAGAGCAGAGATGAGGACAAATTTCTTTAGCCAGAGAGTGGTGAATCTATGGAATTGGTTGCCACAGGTGGATGTGGAGGCCAAGTCATTGGGTGTATTTAAGAAAGTGGTTGATAGATTATTGATTAGTCAGTCCATGAAGGGATATGGGGAGAAGGCAGAAGATTGGGGCTGAGCTGAAAATGGATCAGCCATGATGAAATGGCAGAGCAGATTCATTGGGCCAAATGGACCAATTCTGCTCCCATATCTTATGGCCTTCTGGTTTTATAACATTAACTGCACTATTAGCCTTCATATATGGTCTTTTTGCATTATGAACTTCAGATTTTAAAATTCTTGGACCTTCAATGTTCTTCTTAATCGCTGGTTTTTTGCCTTGAATGTCTTCAAACAACTCCTGAATATATTAAGTCCATCTGTTCATAATCTCATCTTTTCTCATGATAATGGTACCTTCCTTTGCTTTCAAACATTCACCTGAGAAACAGAGGAGCTATTTACCAGTGATGTTCTTGATCTGTTGATGTGCCCTTTTTGGATCAGTAATCGGGATTCGTTCGAGTTGCTCACGTTCCTGGTTTATCCATTCTTCTTTGACTTTTTGACATAAGCTTTTCACTTTTTTATCTAAGGACTTTTATTCTATAGTATTTGCTTTCTTCCATTAGACTTTTGATTTCATCTGTCATCCATTTATTCTTTGTGCTTTTCTCTTTTTTAGGAATCACTGACTTTGCTGATTCTACCAAGGCATCCTTTAGAGAGTTAAACTTCATTACTATATGATTGGTATCACCTTCAACAGATTCTGTTACTAGACTTTGAAATTTATTCCTTACTTCAATTGTAATTTTTTGCCTTAAGTTTTCTTCTTTAATTAATTGCCAGTAGTCAAGAGATTGTTCAAGCTTTTGCTTCTTTAGTTTTTTAAGTTTTACTTTATATTAAAATCTGAAGTTCATAATGCGATAAATAAGATGAAGAAAGGAAAGGCAGCAGGTCCTGATGAATTAGTAATAGAACAAATTATCACCCTTGAAGATTATGGAATTGAAAAACTTACTGATTTAATCAATGACATTTATGAGTCTGGAATAATACCAGAAGAGTAGAAAAACTCAGTACCTATCACTCTTCCTAAGAAACCTGGAGCAACAGAATGTGAATTACATTGGACCATATGTTTAATGAGTCATATCACTAAGATACTTCTAAGATTTTTGATGTCAAGTGCTAAAAGTAAGATACAAGCTGAAATAGGTAAAGAACAATGTGGTTTTGGTAAAGACAAAGGTGCAAGAAATGCAATTTTGATATTAAGGGTGCTGTCAGAACGAGCTATTCAAGTGCAAAAAGATTTGTTTGCTTGTTTTATTGACTACACTTGATGAAGTGAAGCACAATAAGTTATTCAAAATATTACAGGAAAAATAGATCAAGATTCAAAAGACCTCCGCCCAATCAGAAATCTGTACTGAGGACAAACTGCCGCTGTAAGAATAGATGGAGAAGTGATTCAGTTTATGAAAATCAAGAGAGGTGTTAGACAAGGGTATGTTTTCTCCCTTGATTTGTTTAATTTGTACAATGAAACAATATTATAAAAAATAAGAGACATCTTGGGAATCAAAGTTGGAGGTGAAAACAACAATAATTTTAGATATGTGGATGACACTGTGTTAATTGCAAGTACGGATCAAGAACTTGTCATGGTCTGGTCCGTGAAATCCGCATTCCGGTTCACAGTCTGGTCCATGGACTCCGGACTCAGGGTCTTCTGGCTATCCCTTGTTTCAGTTGGGTTTAATCATAGGCACCTGATGCTCGTCTTGGGGCTGGGAATATAAGTGGCCGTGGGTTCAAGTGTGGGTGCTGGTTTGTCTCGTCAATATCCTGTCCTCTCCACTGTGGGGTAAGTCAGGCCGTCTTTGCCATTATCCTGCAGTTGTATCTGTCCCTTCCTGTCCTTGCCTCCATTGACTAAGCCTGGCCATCTTTGCTGTTACCCTGAGGCTGGACTGTTCCCTTCCCTTCCCTTCATCTTCCTCCTGAAGCCTTGCCTGCGTCCTCGCCTGTATCGCTGTCAAGTTCCACCACTGGAGCAAAACCGGAGTCTTGCAGTTTCTAGACAAGGAACTGTCTATCGTTGTTTGGAACTGTCTCTGTGTCCACGCCTTCGTCATTTGCCACTACCTTGTGTTGGGAACCGTCTCTCTGTGTTCTGTGTATGAGTCCCGACCCTACATCCTGCTCCCCAGGAGGGGTCCTGACTCTGTATAGAGCGCCGGCCCCAAGTACTGTTCCTAAGGAGGGGTCCCGGCTCTGTGTTCCATGTCCCTGTGTTCCTGTTCTCCCAAGACCAAGTCAAGGTTTCAATGTCTCATCCTGTCCTTGTGTCTTGCCCAGCCCAGGAGTTCCTTGTTCTACCAAGGAAAACCGCGAAGAATCCAAGCCTCATGCAGTCCTGTAGCCAGGTCATGTCTTTGCTTAGTTCTGGAGTCCAAGCCCAAGTCAAGACCCAGGTTCTGGGTCCTTGCCCAGTCTCCAGCTCAGACATCATGCCCAAGCCTCGAAGAACCCAAGCCTCACCTGGTCCTGTAGCCAAGCCTCGAAAATACCCATGTCTTGTCTTGTCCTGTAGCCAAGCCTCAAGGAACCCTAGCCATGTCCAGTCCTTTAGCCACGTAACGTCCTCGCCTAGTTCCAGGGTCCCTGCCCGAGTCAAGACCCAGGTTCTGGGTCCTTGTTCAGTCTCTGGCTCAGAGTCCAAGCTCCTATTTCCCAGTTCCTTGTCCTTGTCCCACTTCCCTATCCCAAGTCTGTGTTCCTGTCCCAGCTCTTAGTATGTGTCCCGTCCCTTCCCTAACTCTAGTACAGTCCAGTTCCTAGTACTTCAGTGTCTGTGTCTTGCATTTGGGTCCGCTCCCAGTGTCCACCGTATGACAGAACTGCAAAATTTAATTGATATAGTTGTTGAAGAAAGTGCAAAAATGGATCTATCTATCAATTGCAAAAAGACAGAATGTATGGTGATATCCAAAAAGAAAGAGAATCCTATCTGCAGGCTGAGAATGGGGAAGACATAAAACAAGTACAGAACTTTTGCTACTTGGGAAGCTGGCAAGTGGCAGGTGCAACATGGACATCAAAAGAAGAATAGGCATGGCAAGAGACACATTTATGTAAATGAAGAGTAGACTGACCAACACTAAACTATGTATGACAAACCACCTCAGAGCACTGAAATATTATGTTCATCCAGCTATGTTATATGGCTCAGAATGTTGGACAATATCTAGTAACATGAGGAAATGAATTGAAGCAGCACAGATGTGGTTTTTGAGGAGGATGCAAAGAATATCATGGACAAAACAAATATCTAATGAGGATGTCAAGAACAGAGCAAGCACAAAAAGAGAAATAATGTATGAGATCATGAAAAGGCAATGTGACTTCATTGGACTTGTGATTAGGAAAGAGGATTAAGAATGCACGGTAATTATGGGAAAGAAAGAAGGGTACAAAGCAAGAGGAAGGCAAAGACAAATGATGATCAAGACAGCAGCCAGACAAATGGAAATGAATACAAATGAATTGATCCATTTAACCCGAAACAGGAGTGTGTGGGCCTTGGAAGTCAAAGTTCAAACAGAGCATGGCACCTGATGATGATGATGATGATGATGATGATGATATGTTCTTATAACAACATTCTTTTTCACCCTACAGAAGCACTGCAGAACACGGGTTATCCATACAGGTGCACAACTCTGTTCTCATTGGTCCATTACTATACATTTGATGCAAACAGTAATGCTGAATAAGTTCAATGTAGATTGTACATATCTTTGCTTTCCTATCAAACTTATGCAAAATTAACTTAGTTTATGTCATAAGTTCAGCTAAAGTGAACTCAGACTGAATAACTCATTATAAGCATTATCTGGAAGATTGTGGAGCCATTTCACTGATGAACAATTTGCATCTGCTATCCTCAAACACACCAGCCTCCCAACACAGGATTAAAATGAGTTTAGACACCTCACTGCAGTGAAAAGTAAGAACATCCCAGGAACACTCATCCTTAGCATTTGTGGAACCAATTATGATGATGTGTCTTCAACATGAAACTTTAACCCACTCTGCTGTTGCTACAGATGCTGCCTGGCCTGCCAAGTGTTTCCTGCTTCAACTCCTTGTAAATTTTAAAATCATCATTCCAGTTTATTTACAATTAGGACTAAATGTAAAGTGCCCGGCAGCAAATGAACACCCTGCAGAATCATTTGGGGTCTTTCACACAGAACCATCCAGTGCTCACATTGGCCCTCCATCATTCAGGTCACACAGGGAAAATCTGGTCTTCACACAGTGAAACTGCTCACTGGTGCTTGGTTCCAGAAGATCGTTCCTCTGCACTTTGTGCGAAAGTTTTGTCTCCTTGTGGTGGGGAGTTGATTTTCATGAACCTATGAATAGCACTGACAGTGGGCTTTGACACAGCATCACTGGTGTCACATGTTGCAGGGTATCAGACAGAGAATCGCAGAGGCACCGACGGGCAGAGTAGGAGGGGTGAGCAGAGGGAGGATGGGAAATGCTCACAAATAAGAGGGTTTGAAAGGTGGAGGGAAATAGAGAAGTAGCGTTGGTGAGACAGGCTCTTCCAGGTCAGTCACCAAAGCCAATGGGGTGGACGGAGAGGGGTGGGAGAGGATTCATTCTGATCAGAGGTCCGAGTTGCCATCTGAGGAATGTATTGGAAATGAAATCTGTCAGAGGCTTTGTGGGCAGTGTGGATGAAGTCTACAGGGAGATGAAGACCGACATGGGACTAAAATCTCATACAAATGAATGTAACACAATACGAAGCAGTGATGGTTTCAGTGACTGATGTTAGTTCGTTAATCTCACAACTTCAGAGAGACGGGTTTGATCCTGACCCACGATACTGTCTGTGTGGGGTTGTACCCACTCCCAGTGACTCTGTGGTTTACTCCTGGTGATCTGGTTTCCTCCCACATCCCAGAGATGTGCAGACTGGGAGGTTAATTGGTTCCTGTAAATCAGCCATGGTGTAAGTGGTAAGAAGGATAATTTGGGGAGAATAGTTGGACATTGAGAGACTGTGATTACGTTGCAGCAAAGTGGGTGTAATGGGATGACTGAGACAGCTAGCAGTTACACTTTGAGTCCAATAGTCTTCCGGTGTTGTACAAAACTACGAGGAAATATATGGGACAGGAGTTGAGAAAACAGGATTTCCTCAAATGGAGGAAGTGACTCTCCAGAGAAAAGTACAGGGATCGATCAAGAATCTTTTAATCTGAGATGATGAAAAAGTAGACGGAGTTCCTGATTTTGTTTGGGTTGAATTCCTTGGTCCTGGAGCTCAAAAGGATCTGGTTTTTGAAGATATGGTAAGATGTTGAAACCAGAATCATTATGTCTCTCTCACACCTCAGATATTGGCTGAACTGTTCAATATTTACACTGTATGCAGTTCTGATCACTGGGGTTTGAAGTTTCGTCCTGGGTCACACAGGTCCAGATGTTCTCTGTGGCCTGGTGCAGTGTGAATGTGGGTAGACAGAGGATGGGAGAGGAAGCAGAGCTGGTGAAGGTGGGTCCAATTGGATCACAGACTGGGGCAAGAAGGGATACATCACAGTTGGTACATAGACTGATCCACAAATGTGGGGTGAAGAGGTTCATTCTGAACTGAGAAACTGCTTTCCTTAAGTATGACGATCTGTCAATGATGTCAGGATCAAGGTCAGGGCAGTAGACACATACTGACTGCATTCCAGAGGTGGGCACGACAGTGGATGGAGAGAACCTGTGGTGAAGTGGGAACCTGAGAATGAGTCTGGGAAAAGTGAGAAACACTGGGACAGGAAAGGGAGAAGTGCTGGTACTGATCCGGAGGTGGTCTCAGTGTGAGACAAATTTGTATGATTTCACCTCGTGTGTGTCTGAAGCCTTGGTGAGCCTGGGATTATTTGAATCACCATTTCCCCCTCTTCAACACTGCAATACTACATGCTTGTGACGATTCTTATTCCCCTGACTCTCTCAAATTAGCTGCTTTCTTCATTTGAATAACAGGAATACACAGAAGAGATGGGTGTACAATAAAAGCTTTTAGATATTGCGGAGAGAGTTGAAATGTGACATTATCTCCATTCCGTTATACCACTTGCTCATCGTCCATTCTGGATTCAGCTCAGTGGGGAACATTAAACAGAGAAACAGACAGCCGTTTAGTAAATAGTCAGCACTGAGTGGTCAAGATACCTTACAGCCTGTTGCATTTATTCCAGAGGAGGCCCTGCATGAGGAGTACGAGTCCGACTCTGCCCTGAGGGAACTCAACATGCAAGAACTGGGTAAGTGTTCACATCTCCTTCTGTCTCTCCCTGTGCTGACAGTGACGGGTGAGGATCCCCTCCCACCACTTCCCCAGCTCTACTCTGGGAGCAGCGTCTACAACAATGAGTAACATTGCCGTTTTTAACCTGACACTGTAGAGACAATGGAGTAGAACAATGTTCTGATGGGGGACATGAAGCAGGGTGGGGCAGGGGAGGGAGATGTGTCAAATACTCAACTGTTGTCCAAATGGCTTCAGTCCTTGCAGCAAGTTCAGGGTAATGCAACAGGGAAACTGCAAAGATGACCAGCTGTCTGCTTTGAATGTAGAAAAATAAGGAATCACCTCAATTAAATGGCAACACATCACTGTCTGTCTATTTCAGAAGAGATACTGTGGGAGTTGTTTGGTTCCCAGTACGAGGTTTGCAAACCACTGAATTGAAATCTGGGTAAGAGTCTGCAATGGGACAATATCTTCAGGAAGAGGCTGGTCACTCTGAAACTGTGGGGGTGGCACTGCTAGTGGAGCTGAAGCCTCATGGTTTCATTACCCGTGTTTGATCATGATGTCCAGTATTGTCAGTGTGGAATTTGTATCATTACACTGATGGGACATTTAAGAGATTCTTAAATAGACACATGGATGAAGGAAAAATGGAGGGCTATGTGGGAGGGAAGGAAAAGATTAGATTAATTTTAGAGTAGGTTAAAAGCTCCACCCTACATGGTGGGCTAAAGAGCATACACTGTTCTATGTTCTGTGTTGAATGCTGTAAGGAAGGAAGCTGGATTAGTTGATCCTGAGAGTGACCTGAGTTGCATCTTGTTAGTTCAATCTGTAGGGAGTGAGATGCACGGGCTGCTTGGACCCCAGTGAATGGGTGAGGGGCTGATCAGTCTCCTCCTGGTCCAGTTGTGATCTTTGGTCTGGGCAGAATACGGAATCTTCAGGTGCATCAGTTTTGTTTATTGATGCCAGGTGACACAGAGAGCAATGTCAGATTTCTTCTCCATCCTGAAATGCCCCTGAACTGATCCCTGCACTTCGGGAAGAGGGCTTGTTAACAGTGGAAGGCTCTTAATAGAGTATTAACAGGCTGTTAACAGAGCATTAGTGGGCATACTCTGGTGTTTTATTTAAAGAATCTGTCAAAGGAAGAATGAATTATGGGAGTATCTATTTTCTGATGTCACTGTGGCTCTAAATTTGCTTTGTTACTGTGCAAACCCCAGTGCTCAGTGACACATAGCGACCGTGTAGCAAGTACAGAGCTCTGAACACTAACGTGCGTCACCTCACATTGTCCCTCATTTCATTGGCCAACAGACAAACAGCAGCAGAAACATGAATGGTTAATTGATTTCCTCCAGAATGTCTGAAAAACAATCAGTAAGTATTTCCTTTGAAATTTGAATGAATGAAAATCAACAGTGATGTGAGGATTAAGGAGGGACATGTGGGGCAATGGAGATCATTCTAACCTTAGTGATTAGGAAGTTTTTGGAGTTGATTGTCAAGGATGTGGTTTCGGAGTACTTGGAGACACTTGCCAAAGTCAGCATTATTTAGAGTACTCTAAAGTAATTTAGAGTTCCTGATTTTGTTTGGGTGAAATACTTGGTCCTGGAGCTGAAAAGGATCTGGTTTTTGAAGGTCTGTTGATGTGGACCAGAATCATTACATCTCTCTCACACCTCAGATACTGCCTGAACTGTTCAATATTTACAGTATATGCAGTTCTCACCACTGGGGTCTGAGGTTTGGTCCTGAGTCACACAGGTCCCAATGTTCTCTGTGGCCTGGTGCAGTGTGAATGTGGGTAGTCGGGGGATGGTGAGGAAGCAGAACTGGTGAAGGTGGGTCCCAATGGATCACAGACTTGGGCAAGAAGGGATACATCACAGTGGGAACACAGACCGATCCACAAATGTGGGGTGAAGAGGTTGGTTCTGAACTGAGAAACTGCTTTCCTTCAGTATGACGAGCTGTCCAAGATGTCAGGATCAAGGTCAGGGCAGCAAACACATATTGACTGAGAGTTCAGAGCATTCCAGAGGTGGGCACGAGGGTGGATGGAGAGAACCTGTGGTGGTGGGAACCTGAGAATGAGTCTGGGAAAAGTGAGAAACACTAGGACAGGAAAGGGAGAAGTGCTGGAATTGATCCGGAGGTGGTCTCAGTGTGAGACAGACTGCTACGATTTCACCTCATGTGTGTCTGAAGCCTTTGTGAGCCTGGGATTATTTGAATCATCATTTCCCCCTCTTCAACACTACAACACTACACTCTTGTGACTGTTCATATTCCCCTGACTCTCTCAGATCAGCCACTTTCTTCATTTGAACAACAGGAATACACAGAAGAAATGGGAGAACAATAAAAGCTTTTAGATTTTGAGGGGAGAGTTGAGATGTGTCATTTTCTCAATTGATTATTACAGAGAGCCCCAAGAACAAACCTGATAAACAATAAACATATTCCTGGAAGCTGAGCTTTGGAGGAACAGCTCTGAGATGTGATGATAGGAGGATATTTGAAGGACAGGATGAATGGCAGCTCACCATTCGACATCACAGCTGCAATAATGAAGGCATTCTCTCTTCTCGGGCTTTTGGTTGTATCGTCTGTGTTCACCCTCAATTCTGCTAGGGCAGCTGAGTGACTCCAACACTGATTCTCTCTTCCTGTGCAGTCTAGTCACAGTAATTGAATCCAAGAACAGTAATTGAATACTCAGGAATTGAGCATGGCAGGCAGAGGTGATGCGAGAATGTAGCTGCACCTCCCAAGTCACAGTCTGGGTCTCTGCTGCCGTTCTCCAAGGACAGTAAAGGAGGACGACACCTCTGCTCCAATCTCAGTGTGTTCAGCAGTGCTGAACATGTTTAGGTGAAACAGAATCTCATGCTTCCAACAAATCCCAACTTCATTTATCATTGAGATGGATGGAGTCACTGAACTACCTGAAACTCTCAATAACACCCAGACAGCACAAGGTAGTAATCAGACAAATTATTTGTTGCTCTCAGAGTGGTGGGAAGAAGGAGATTCTGTCCACAATAATGTTTTCATTCCTGGTGGAATTGGTAGAAAGGATAAAGTTACTGGAGAAGTGACCGATGGATGGATTGTGAGGGAGATTACAGGTCAACAGTGGGGCAGAGATCATAGGCTTCAAAGATTGGTTCTCTCTTTTGTCAACCCTGAGAAAAACATTGAACTTCCTGCACTGCCCAAGTTTTAGAAGCAGGAATACAGAACAGTCATCTTTGACAAAGTGCTCTGCGTGATCCAAGTGCAACAGTTCAGAGGGTGGGGTGGAGGAAGTGGACACACAATTTGCGGAAACTAGAAGTAACAAGAATTCATTCTTTAACTGATGACTCAGTCGATTGCTGAAAGTGTGCGTGTGTCAGGAATTGTAGAGGAGACTTGACCCAAATGCAGAGCAGCAGAGACTATTTTGTGGGGATCAATGACTTTCATAATAAACTGCAATATCACCATCTATGAGGGGCCACAAAACAAAAGAGAACTGACACTCAATGCTGACATGGGAACAAGGTTATAGATGATGAGGAGCAAATGGTTGAGGCTGTCTGGTCCGTATGAAAGAACAAGTGTTGTGGATGGGAGCTGGGTTTAAATAGGCTGCAGGAGATGAATTGGAAATGAGTGTTAGGTGACTCCTGTTATCTGGGTGGAAACTAGGTGGTTCCAGCTTGTGCAGGCCTGACAACAGGTGCTGGATACTGAAATGACATCAGAGTCACAGATGCAGGTCCACAGGACACTGGTGATGTTTACTAATGTTGCCATGTAGGTTGGTGCTGGTTCACAAATAAGACACCAGCCTGGCAGAGACACTGTGTCTTTTCACCACATTCCCATCTATTGATTGCACACCATTCCATTATACCACTTGCTTATCGTCCATTCTGGATTCTGCTCAGTGGGGAACATTAAACAGAGAAACAGACAGCTGCTTAGGAAATATTCAGCACTAAGTGGTCAAGATACCTTACAGCCTGTTGGATTTATTCCAGGGGCGTCTCTGCATAAGGAGTACAAGTCCAACTCTGCCCTGAGAGAACTCGATATGTGAGAACTGGAGAAGAGTTCACATCTCTTTCTGTACCTCCCTGTGCTGACAGTGACGGGTGAGGTTCCCCTCCCACCACTTCCCTGGCTCTACTCTGAGAGCAGCATCTAGAACAATGGGTAACATTGATGTTTTCAACCTAATGCTGGAGAGACAATGGAGTAGAAAAAAGTTCTGATGGGGTACATGAAGCAGGGTGGGGCAGGGGAGGGAGATGTGTCAAATACTCAACTGTTGTCCAAATGGCTTCAGTCCATGCAGCTGGTTCAGGGAAATCCAACAAGGAGACTGCAAAGATGCCCAGCTGTCCGCTTTGAATGTAGAAACATAAGGAATCAGCTCAATTCAATGGCAACACATCACTGTCTGTCTATTTCAGAAGAGGCACTGCAGGAGTTGTTTGGTTCCCAGTACGAGGTTCGCAAGCCACTGAATGGAAATCTGAGGAAGCATCTGCAATGGGACAATATCTTCAGGAAGAGGCTGGTCAGTCTAAAACTATGGGGGTGGCACTGCTTGTGGAGTTGAAGCCTCATGGTTTCATTACCCGTGTTTGATCCTGATTTCCACTGCTGTCAATGTGGAATTTGTATTATTTGGGACAGTTAAGAGATTCTTAAATAGACACATGGATGAAAGAAAAATGGAGGGCTATGTGGGAGGGAAGGAAAAGGTAGATTGATTTTAGAGTAGGTTAAAAGGTGTACCCTACATCGTGGGCCAAAGAGCATACTCAGTACAATGTTCTATGTTGAATGCTGTAAGGAAGGAAGCTGGATTATTTTGATCCTGAGAGTGACGTCAGTTGCATCTTGTTAGTTCAGTCTGTGGGGAGTGAGATGCACGGGCTGCCTGGACCCCACTGAATGGGTGAGGGTCTGAGCAGTGTCCTCCTGGTCCAGTTGTGATCTTTGGTCTGGGCAGAATACGGAATCTTCAGGTGCGTCAGTTTTGTTTATTGACGCCAGGTGACACAGAGAGCAACGTCAGCATTTCTTCTCCATCCTGAAATGCCCCTGAACTAATCCCTGCACTGGGGGAAAAGGGCTAGTTAAGAGTGGAACACACTGGTTTTCTTGGGCATACTCTGGTGTTTTCTTTAAAGATTTTGTCAAAGGATGAATGAAACTGATTCTTAAATAGACACATGGATGAAGGAAAAATGGAGGGCTATGTGGGAGGGAAGGAAAAGGTTAGATTGATTTTAGAGTAGGTTAAAAGGTGTACCCTACATCGTGGGCCAAAGAGCATACACTGTACTATGTTCTGTGTTGAATGCTGTGAGGAAGGAAGCTGGATTAGTTTGATCCTGAGAGTGACCTCAGTTGCATCTTGTTAGTTCAATCTGTAGGGAGTGAGATGCACGGGCTGCCTGGACCCCACTGAATGGGTGAGGGGCTGAGCAGTCTCCTCCTGGTCCAGTTGTGATCTTTGGTCTGGGCACAAGACGGAACCTTCAAGTGCGTCAGTTTTGTTTATTGACGCCAGGTGACACAGAGAGCAATGTCAGATTTCTTCTCCATCCTGAAATGCCCCTGAACTGATCCCTGCACTGGGGGAAAAGGGCTTGTTAAGAGTGGAACACACTGGTTTTCTTGGGCATACTCTGGTGTTTTCTTTAACGATTTTGTCAAAGGAAGAATGAAATGTGTGATTATGTATTTTCTGATGTCACTGTGGCTCTAAATTTGCTTCATTACTGTGCAAACCCCAGTGCTCAGTGACACATAGCGACAGTGTAGCAAGTACAGAGCTCTGAACACTAACGTGCGTCACCTCACATTGTCCCTCATTTCATTGGCCAACAGACAAACAGCAGCAGGAACGTGAATGGTTAATTGATTTCCTCCAGAATGTCTGAAAAACAATCAGTAAGTATTTCCTTTGAAATTTGAATGAATGAAAATCAACGGTGTTGTGAGGATTAAGGATGGACATGTGGGGCAATGGAGATCAGTCTGACCTTAGTGATTGGGAAGATTTTGAAGTTGATTGTTAAGGATGTGGTTTCAGAGTACTTGGAGACACTTGCCAAAGTCAGCATTATTTCCTGAATATAAAATCTTGCCTGACAACTCTGTTGGAATTCTTTGAAGAAATAACTAGCAGGATCGACAAAGGAAATTTGGTGGATTTTGAGAATTTTCATTTTCAGAAGGCTTTTGGAAGGTGCTGCACATGAGGCTGCTTAACAAGTTAAGAGCGCACGGTATTACATGAAGGTTATTAGCATGGATAGAGGAATGGCTGATTGGCAGGAGCCAATGATTTGGAATAAAGGGGACCTTTCCTGCTTGACTGCCAGTGATAAGTGGTGTTCCACAGGGTCAGTGTTGGGACCGCTTCTTTTTCTGTAATATGTCAATGATTTGGATGAAGGAATTGATGGCTCTGTGGCCAAGTTTGTGGACAATCCCAAGATAGGTGGAAGGGCAGATAGTTATGAGGCAGCAGAGAGGCTGCAGAAAGACTTAGGTAAATGGGCAAAAATGTGGCAGACGAAACATAGTATCGGGAATTGTATTGTCATGCACTGTGGTTGAAGAAATAAGAGCACAGACTATTTTCCACATGGATTGAAAATTCTGAGGTGCAAAGGGACTTGGGAGTGCTCATGCAGGATTCCCTTAAGGTTAATTTGCAGTTTGAATTGGTAGTGAGGAAGTTAAATGCAATGTGATGGTTCATTTAAAGAGGACTAGAATATTGTTTTGGGCCCAATGTTGTTTGTGATATACATAAATGATCTGGATGATGGGGTGGTAAATTGGATTAGTAAGTATGCTGATGATACTAAGGTAGGAGGTGTTGTGGATAATGAGGTGGGTTTTCAAAGCTTGCAGGGAGATTTATGCTGGTTAGAAGAATGGGCTGAACGTTGGCAGATGGAGTTTAATGCTGAGAAGTGTGAGGTTCTACATTTTGGCAGGAATAATCCAAATAGAACATAGAGGGTAAATGGTAGGGCATTGAGGAATGCAGTGGAACAGAGAGATCTAGGAATAACAGTGCATAGTTCCCTGAAGGTGGAGTCTCATGTAGATAGGGTGGTGAAGAAGGCTTTTGGAACGCTGGCCTTTATAAATCAGAGCATTGAGTACAGAAGTTGGGATGTAATGTTAAAATTGTACAAGGCATTGGTAAGGCCAATTTTGGAATATTGTGTACAGTTCTGGTCACCAAATTATAGGAAAGATATCAATAAATTAGAGAGAGTGCAGAGACGATTTACTAGGATGTTACCTGGGTTTCAGCACTTAAGTTACAGAGAAAGGTTGAACAAGTTAGGTCTCTATTCATTGGAGCGTAGAAGGTTGAGGGGGGATTTGATCGAGGTATTTAAAATGTTGAGAGGGATAGATAGAGTTGATGTGAATAGGCTGTTTCCATTGAGAGTAGGGGAGATTCAAACGAGAGGACATGATTTGAGAGTTAGGGGGCAAAAGTTTAAGGGAAACACGAGGGGGTATTTCTTTACTCAGAGAGTGATAGCTGTGTGGAATGAGCTTCCTGTAGAAGTAGTAGAGGCCAGTTCAGTTGTGTCATTTAAGGTAAAATTGGATAGGTATATGGACAGGAAAGGAGTGGAGGGTTATGGGCTGAGTGCGGGTAGGTGGGACTAGGTGAGATTAAGAGTTCGGCACGGACTAGGAGGGCCGGAATGGACTGTTTCCGTGCTGTGATTGTTATATGGTTATATGGTTATAAATGCAAACATGTAATGTTGAGGTTTTATAAAGCACTGGTGAGGCCTTACTTGAAGTATCGTGAGCAGTTTTAGGCCTTTATTGAAGAAAGGATGTGCTGATATTGGAAAGTGTTCAGAGAGCATTCATGAAAATTATTGCAGTAGTGAAAGCCCTATCATATGAGCATTTGTCTTGTCTTGTCTTGTCCATACTGCACCAGCCGCCGCCACTGGGCTATAAACGTGCAGGAGCAGTGTGTAGTTCAGTGCCTTGCTCAAGCATTCATGCGCTGCCTCGGCTGAAGCTCGAACTAATGACCTTCAGATCGCTAGTCCAGGCCTTAACCACCTGGCCACGAGCCAACACTTAAGCTGATGGCTCGTCACCATTTACTCCGTGGAATTCAGAAGAAAGAAGGGGGATCTCATTGGAACCTATAGGCTTCAATTGTGTTGATGTGGAGGGGATGTTTCCTATGGCGGGAGACGACACAACCTTAGAATAGAGGGACATCCATTTAGAACAGAGATGAGGAAAATTTCTTTAGCCAGAGAGTGGTGAATCTGTGGAATTTTTTGCCACAGGTGGATGTGGAGACCAAGTCACTGGGTGTATTTAAGGCAGTGGTTGATAGATTATTGATTAGTCAGGGAATGAAGGGATATGGGGAGAAGGCAGTAGAATGGTGCTATGAGGAAAATGGATCAGCCATGATGAAATGCAAGAGCAGACTCATAGGGCCAAGTGGCCCAATTCTGCTCCTATATCTTCTGGCCTTCTGGCCTTATAACATTAACTGCAATATTAGCCTTCATAGACAGTCTTTTAACAACATTGTTTTTCACCATACATAAGCACTCCATAATATGGGTTATCCAAACTGATACACAACCGTGTTCTCGTTGGTCAATTGACGTACAACACCTGATGCACACAGTAATACTGAATAAGTTCAATACAGATTGTACATATCTCTGATTTACAATCAAATTTATGCAAAAAAATTAACTTAGTTTTCTTTCCTCAGTTCAGGTGAAGTGAACACAGAATGAATAACTCATTATAAACATTAACTGATAAAGATTATGGAGACATTTTACTCATGAAAAATTCGCATTCTGCTATCGTCAAACACACCAGCCTCCCAACACATGATTAAAGTGAGTTGACGTCCCTCACTGTAGTGAAAAATAACAATAGTCCAGGAACATTCGTTTCTAGAATCTGTGGAACCGATTATGATGACGTGTCATCAACATGAAAATTTAACCCACTCTGCTATTGCCACAGATGCTGCCTGTCCTGCATAGTGTTTCCTGTTTCATCTCCTTGTAAATTCTATGATCAACATTCCAGTTTATTTACAACTAGGACCAAATTTAAAGTGCCCGGCAGCATCATTTGGGGTCTTTCACACAGAACCATCCAGTGATCTCATTGGCCCTCCATCATTCAGTCACACACGGAAAATGTGGTCTTCTCAGAGTGAAAATGCTCACTTGTGCTTGGTTCCAGAAGATGGTTCCTCTGCACTTTGTGGAAGTTTTGACTCTTCATGGTGGGGAGTTGATGTTCATGAACCTATGAATAGCACTGACAGTGGGCATTGACACAGCATCACTGGTGTCACATGTTGCAGGGTATCAGACAGAGAATCACAGAGGCACCAAGAGGCAGAGTAGGAGGGGTGAACAGAGGGTGGATGGGGAATGTTCACAAATGAGAGGGTTTGAAAGGTGGAGGGAAATAGAGGAGCAGGGTTGGTGAGACAGGCTCTTCCTGGTCAGTCACCAAAGCCGATGGGGTGGATGGAGAGGGGTGGGAGAGGATTCATTCTGATCAGAGGTCCGAGTTGCCAGCTGAGGAATGTATTGGAAATGAAATCTGTCAGAGGCTGTAGGGGCAAGATGGAAGAAAACTACAGAGAGATGAAGACCAACATCCGGTTAAAATTTCATACAAGTGAATGTAACACAACAGGAAGCAGTGATGGTTTCAGTGACTGACATTCGTTCTTTAATCTCACAAATCCAAAGAGATGGGTTCGATCCTGACCCATGGTGCTGTCTGTGTGGATTTGTACCATCTGTCAGTGACTCTGTGGTTTACTCCTAGTGATCTGGTTTCCTCCCAGATCCCAGAGAAGTGCATGCTGGGAGGTTAATAGGTTCCTGTAAATCACCCCTGGTGCAAGTGGTGAGAAGGATAATTTGGGGTGAATTGGTGGAAATTGAGAGACAGTGATTATGTTGCAGCGAAATGGATGTTATGGCATTACTGAGACAGTCGGTAGTTACACCTTGGTTGCAATAGTCTTCCGGTGTTGTAGAAAAATACAAGAGAATATATGGGCCAGGATTTCATCAAGTGCAGGAGACTAGTCTCTAGGTAAAAGCATTGGGTTCAATCAGGAATCTTTTTATCTGAGACGATGAAAAGTAATTTAGAGTTCCTGATTTTGTTTGGGTGAAATACTTGGACCTGGAGCTGAAAAGGATCTGGTTTTTGAAGATCTGTTGATGTAGACCAGAATCATTACATCTCTCTCACACCTCAGATACTGCCTGAACTGCTCAATATTTACAGTATATGCAGTTCTCGCCACTGGGGTCTGAGGTTTCGTCCTGGGTCACACAGGTCCCAATGTTCTCTGTGGTCTGGTGCAGTGTGAATGTGGGTAGTCGGGGGATGGTGAGGAAGCAGAACTGGTGAAGGTGGGTCCCAATGGATCACAGTGGGAACACAGATTGATCCACAAATGTGGGGTGAAGAGGTTGGTTCTGAACTGAGAAACTGCTTTCCTTCAGTATGACGAGCTGTCCAAGATGTCAGGATCAAGGTCAGGGCAGCAGACACATATTGACTGAGTGTTCAGAGCATTCCAGAGGTGGGCACGAGGGTGGATGGAGAGAACCTGTGGTGAAGTGGGAACCTGAGAATGAGTCTGGGAAAAGTGAGAACCACTGGCACAGGAAAGGGAGAAGTGCTGGAATTGATCCGGAGGTGGTCTCAATGTGAGACAGACTGCTACGATTTCACCTCATGTGTGTTTGAAGCCTTTGTGAGCCTGGGATTATTGGAATCATCATTTCCCCCTCTTCAACACTACAACACTACACTCTTGTGACTGTTCATATTCCCCTGACTCTCTCAGATCAGCCACTTTCTTCATTTGAACAACAGGAATACACAGAAGAAATGGGAGAACAATAAAAGCTTTTAGATTTTGAGGGGAGAGTTGAGATGTGACATTTTCTCAATTGATTATTACAGAGAGCCCCAAGAACAAACCTGATAAACAATAAACATATTCCTGGAAGCTGAGCTTTGGAGGAACAGCTCTGAGATGTGATGATAGGAGGATATTTAAAGGACAGGATGAATGGCAGCTCACCATTCGACATCACAGCTGCAATAATGAAGGCATTCTCTCTTCTCGGGCTTTTGGTCGTATCGTCTGTGGTCACCCTCAATTCTGCTAGGGCAGGTGAGTGACTCCAACACTGATTCTCTCTTCCTGTGCAGTCTAGTCTCTGTCAAGCGCCAGAACAGTATTGAATCCTCAGGGATTGAGCATGGCAGGCAGAGGTGATGAGAGAATGTAGCTGCACCTCCCAAGTCACAGTCTGGGTCTCTGCTGCCGTTCTCCAAGGGCAGTAAAGGAGGACGACACCTCTGCTCCAATCTCAGTGTGTTTAGCAGTGCTGAACATGTTTAGGTGAAACAGAATCTCATGCTTCCAACAAATCCCAACTTCATTTATCATTGAGATGGATGGAGTCACTGAACTACCTGAAACTCTCAATAACACCCAGACAGCACAAGGTAGTAATCAGACAAATTATTTGTTGCTCTCAGAGTGGTGGGAAGAAGGAGATTCTGTCCACAATAATGTTTTCATTCCTGGTGGAATTGGTAGAAGGGATAAAGTTACTGGATATGTGACCGATGGATGGATTGTGAGGGAGATTACAGGTCAACAGTGGGGCAGAGATCATAGGCTTCAAAGATTGGTTCTCTCTTTTGTCAACCCTGAGAAAAACATTGTACTTCCTGCACTGCCCAAGTTTTAGAAGCAGGAGAACAGAACAGTCATCTTTGACAAAGTGCTCTGCGTGATCCAAGTGCAATAGTTCAGAGGGTGGGGTGGAGGAAGTGGACACACAATTTGTGGAAACTAGAAGTAACAAGAATTCATTCTTTAACTGATGACTCAGTCGATTGCTGAAAGTGTGCGTGTGTCAGGAAGTGTAGAGGAGACTTGACCCAAATGCAGAGCAGCAGAGACTATTTTGTGGGGATCAATGACTTTCATAATAAACTGCAAAATCACCATCTATGAGGGGCCACAAAACAAAAGAGAACTGACACTCAATGCTGACATGCAAACAAGGTTATAGATGATGAGGAGCAAATGGTTGAGGCTGTCTGGTCCGTATGAAAGAACAAGTGTTGTGGATGGGAGCTGGGTTTAAATAGGCTGCAGGTGATGAGTTGAAAATGAGTGGCAGGTGACTCCTGTTATCTGGGTGGAAACTAGGTGGTTCTAGCTTGTGCAGGCCTGACAACAGGTGCTGGATACTGAAATGACATCAGAGTCACAGATGCAGGTCCACAGGACACTGGTGATGTTTACTAATGTTGTCATGTAGGTTGGTGCTGGTTCACAAATAAGACACCAGCCTGGCAGAGACACTGTGTCTTTTCACCACATTCCCATCTATTGATTGCACACCATTCCATTATACCACTTGCTTATCGTCCATTCTGGATTCTGCTCAGTGGGGAACATTAAACAGAGAAACAGACAGCTGCTTAGGAAATATTCAGCACTATGTGGTCAAGATACCTTACAGCCTGTTGGATTTATTCCAGGGGAGGCTCAGCATAAGGAGTACAACTCTGCCCTAAGGGAACTCGATATGTGAGAACTGGAGAAGAGTTCACATCCCTTTCTGTACCTCCCTGTGCTGACAGTGACGGGAGAGGTTCCCCTCCCACCACTTCCCCGGCTCTACTCTGGGAGCAGCATCTAGAACAACGGGTAACATTGATGTTTTCAACCTGACGCTGCAGAGACAATGGAGTAGAACAATGTTCTGATGGAGGACATGAAGCAGTTTGGGGAAAGGGAGGGAGATGTGTCAAATACTCAACTGTTGTCCAAATAGCTTCAGTCCATGCAGCAGGTTTAGGGTAATCCAACAAGGAGACTGCAAAGATGCCCAGCTGTCCGCTTTGAATGTAGAAACATAAGGAATCAGCTCAATTCAATGGCAACCCATCACTGTCTGTCTATTTCAGAAGAGGCACTGCAGGAGTTGTTTGGTTCCCAGTACGAGGTTCGCAAGCCACTGAATGGAAATCTGAGTAAGCATCTGCAATAGGACAATATCTTCAGGAAGAGGCTGATTACTCTAAAACTGTGGGGGTGGCACTGATAGTGGAGCTGAAGCCTCATGGTTTCATTACCTGTGTTTGATCCTGATTTCCACTGCTGTCAATGTAGAATTTGTATTATTTGGGACAGTTAAGAGATTCTTAAATAGACACATGGATAAGGAAAAATGGAGGGCTATGTGGGAGGGAAGGAAAAGGTTAGATTGATTTTAGAGAAGGTTAACAGGTGTACCCAAAGAGCCATACACTGTACATACATCGTGGGCCAAAGAGCATACACTGTACTATGTTCTATGTTGAATGCTGTAAGGAAGGAAGCTGGATTAGTTTGATCCTGAGAGTGACCTCAGTTGCATCTTGTTAGTTCAATCTGTGGGGAGTGAGATGCACGGGCTGCCTGGACCCCACTGAATGGGTGTGGGGCTGAGCAGTCTCCTCCTGGTCCAGTTGTGATCTTTGGTCTGGGCAGAATACAGAATCTTCAGGTGTGTCAGTTTTGTTTATTGTTTACAGAGAGCAATGTCAGATTTCTTCTCCATCCTGAAATGCCCCTGAACTAATCCCTGCACTGGGGGAAAAGGGCTAGTTAAGAGTGGAACACACTGGTTTTCTTGGGTATACTCTGGTGTTTTCTTTAAAGATTTTGTCAAAGGATGAATGAAATGTGTGATTATGTATTTTCTGATGTCACTGTGGCTCTAAATTTGCTTTGTTACTGTGCAAACCCCAGTGCTCAGTGACACATAGCGACCGTGTAGCAAGTACAGAGCTCTGAAGATTAACGTGCGTCACCTCACATTGTCCCTCATTTCATTGGCCAACAGACAAACAGCAGCAGGAACGTGAATGGTTAATTGATTTCCTCCAGAATGTCTGAAAAACAATCAGTAAGTATTTCCTTTGAAATTTGAATGAATGAAAATCAACGGTGTTGTGAGGATTAAGGATGGACATGTGGGGCAATGGAGATCAGTCTGACCTTTGTGATTGGGAAGATTTTGAAGTTGATTGTTAAGGATGTGGTTTCAGAGTACTTGGAGACACTTGCCAAAGTCAGCATTATTTCCTGAATATAAAATCTTGCCTGACAAATCTGTTGGAATTCTTTGAAGAAATAACTAGCAGGATCGACAAAGGAGATTTGGTGGATTTTGAGAATTTGCATTTTCAGAAGGCTTTTGGAAGGTGCTGCACATGAGGCTGCTTAACAAGTTAAGAGCACACGGTATTACATGAAGGTTATTTGCATGGATAGAGGAATGGCTGATTGGCAGGAGCCAATGATTTGGAATAAATGGGACCTTTCCTGCTTGACTGCCAGTGATAAGTGGTGTTCCACAGGGTCCGTGTTGGGACCGCTTCTTTTTCTGTAATATGTCAATGATTTGGATGAAGGGATTGATGGCTCTGTGGCCAAGTTTGTGGACAATCCCAAAATAGGTGGAAGGGCAGATAGTTATGAGGCAGCAGAGAGGCTGCAGAAAGATTTATGTGAATGGGCAAAAATGTGGCAGACGAAACATAGTATCGGGAATTGTATTGTCATGCACTGTGGTTGAAGAAATAAGAGCACAGACTATTTTCCACATGGAGAGAAAATTCAAAATTCTGAGGTGCAAAGGGACTTGGGAGTGCTCATGTAGGATTCCCATAAGGTTAATTTGCAGTTTGAATTGGTAGTGAGGAAGTTAAATGCAAGGTGACGGTTCATCTAAAGAGGACTAGAATATAAATGCAAACATGTAATGTTGAGGTTTTATAAAGCACTGGTGAGGCCTTACTTGAAGTATCTTGAGCAGTTTTAGGCCTTTATTGAAGAAAGGATGTGCTGATATTGGAAAGTGTTCAGAGAGCATTCATGAAAATTATTGCAGCATGAAAGCCCTATCATATGAGCATTTGTCTTGTCTTGTCTTGTCCTTACTGCACCAGCCGCCGCCACTAGGCTATAAACATGCAGGAGCAGTGTGTGGTTCAGTGCCTTGCTCAAGGATTCATACACTGCCCCGGCTGAGGCTCGAACTAATGACCTTCAGATCGCTAGTCCAGGCCTTAACCACCTGGCCACGAGCCAACACTTAAGCATTTGATGGCTCGTCACCATTTACTCCGTGGAATTCAGAAGAAAGAAGGGGGATCTCATTGAAATCTAAAGGCGTCAATAGTGTTGATGTGGAGAGGATGTTTCCTATGGTGGGAGACGACACAACCACAGAATAGAGGGACATCCATTTAGAACAGAGATGAGGAAAATTTCTATAGCCAGAGAGTGGTGAATCTGTGAAATTTGTTGCCACAGGTGGATGTGGAGACCAAGTCACTGGGTGTATTTAAGGCAGTGGTTGATAGATTATTGATTAGTCAGGGAATGAAGGGATATGGGGAGAAGGCAGTAGAATGGTGCTATGAGGAAAATGGATCAGCCATGATGAAATGCAAGAGCAGACTCATAGGGCCAAGTGGCCCAATTCTGCTCCTATATCTTCTGGCTTTCTGGCCTTATAAAATTAACTGCACTATTAGCCTTCATAGACAGTCTTTTAACAACATTGTTTTTCACCATACAGAAGCACTCCACAATCTGGGTTATCCAAACTGATACACAACCGTGTTCTCGTTGGTCCATTGACGTACAACACCTGATGCACACAGTAATACTGAATAAGTTCAATACAGATTGTACATATCTCTGATTTACAATCAAATTTATGCAAAAAAATTAACTTAGTTTTCTTTCCTCAGTTCAGGTGAAGTGAACTCAGAATGAATAACTCATTATAAACATTAACTGATAAAGATTATGGAGACATTTTACTCATGAAAAATTCGCATTCTGCTATCGTCAAACACACCAGCCTCCCAACACACGATGAAAATGAGTTGACGTCCCTTACTGCAGTGAAAAATAACAATAGTCCAGGAACATTCGTTTCTAGAATCTGTGGAACCGATTATGATGACGTGTCATCAACATGAAAATTTAACCCACTCTGCTGTTGCCACAGATGCTGCCTGTCCTGCATAGTGTTTCCTGTTTCATCTAATTGTAAATTCTATGATCAACGTTCCAGTTTATTTACAACTAGGACCAAATGTAAAGTGCCCGGCAGCAAATGAACGCCCTGCAGCATCATTTGGGGTCTTCCACGCTGAACCATCCAGTGATCTCATTGGCCCTCCATGATTCAGTCACACATGGAAAATGTGGTCTTCTCAGAGTGAAAATGCTCACTTGTGCTTGGTTCCAGAAGATGGCTCCTCTGCACTTTGTGGAAGTTTTGACTCTTTGTGGTGGGGAGTTGATCTTCATAAATCTATGAGTAGCACTGACAGTGGGCATTGACACAGCATCACTGGTGTCACATGTTGCAGGGCATCAGGGAGAGAATCACAGAGGCACCAAGAGGCAGAGTAGGAGGTGTGACCAGAGGGAGGATGGGGAATGTTCACAAATGAGAGGGTCTGAAAGGTGGAGGGAAATAGAGGAGCAGGGTTGGTGAGACAGGCTCTTCCTGGTCAGTCACCAAAGCCGATGGGGTGGACGGAGAGGGGTGGGAGAGGATTCATTCTGATCAGAGGTCCGAGTTGCCAGCTGAGGAATGTATTGGAAATTAAATCTGTCGGAGGCTGTAGGGGCAAGATGGAAGAAAACTACAGAGAGATGAAGACCAACATCCGGTTAAAATTTCATACAAGTGAATGTAACACAACAGGAAGCAGTGATGGTTTCAGTGACTGACATTCATTCTTTAGTCTCACAAATCCAAAGAGATGGGTTCGATCCTGACCCATGGTGCTGTCTGTGTGGATTTGTACCATCTGTCAGTGACTCTGTGGTTTACTCCTGGTGATCTGGTTTCCTCCCAGATCCCAGAGTAGTGCATGCTGGGAGGTTAATTGGTTCCTGTAAATCACCCCTGGTGCAAGTGGTGAGAAGGATAATTTGGGGTGAATTGGTGGAAATTGAGAGACAGTGATTATGTTGCAGCGAAATGGATGTTATGGCATTACTGAGACAGTCGGTAGTTACACCTTGGTTGCAATAGTCTTCCGGTGTTGTAGAAAAATACAAGAGAATATATGGGCCAGGATTTCATCAAGTGCAGGAGACTAGTCTGTAGGTAAAAGCATTGGGTTCGATCAGGAATCTTTTTATCTGAGACGATGAAAAGTAATTTAGAGTTCCTGATTTTGTTTGGGTGAAATACTTGGTCCTGGAGCTGAAAAAGATCTGGTTTTCGAAGATCTGTTGATGTAGACCAGAATCATTACATCTCTCTCACACCTCAGATACTGCCTGAACTGCTCAATATTTACAGTATATGCAGTTCTCACCACTGGGGTCTGAGGTTTGGTCCTGGGTCACACAGGTCCCAATGTTCTCTGTGGCCTGGTGCAGTGTGAATGTGGTTAGTCGGGGGATGGTGAGGAAGCAGAACTGGTGAAGGTGGGTCCCAATGGATCACAGTGGGAACACAGATTGATCCACAAATGTGGGGTGAAGAGGTTGGTTCTGAACTGAGAAACTACTTTCCTTCAGTATGACGAGCTGTCCAAGATGTCAGGATCAAGGTCAGGGCAGCAAACACATATTGACTGAGAGTTCAGAGCATTCCAGAGGTGGGCACGAGGGTGGATGGAGAGAACCTGTGGTGAAGTGGGAACCTGGGAATGAGTCTGGGAAAAGTGAGAAACACTGGGACAGGAAAGGGAGAAGTGCTGGAACTGATCTGGAGGTGGTCTCAGTGTGAGACAGACTGCTATGATTTCACCTCATGTGTGTTTGAAGCCTTTGTGAGCCTGGGATTATTGGAATCATCATTTTCCCCTCTTCAACACTACAACACTACACTCTTGTGACTGTTCATATTCCCCTGACTCTCTCAGATCAGCCACTTTCTTCATTTGAACAACAGGAATACACAGAAGAAATGGGAGAACAATAAAAGCTTTTAGATTTTGAGGGGAGAGTTGAGATGTGACATTTTCTCAATTGATTATTACAGAGAGCCCCAAGAACAAAACTGATAAACAATAAACATATTCCTGGAAGCTGAGCTTTGGAGGAACAGCTCTGAGATGAGATGATAGGAGGATATTTGAAGGACAGGATGAATGGCAGCTCACCATTCGACATCACAGCTGCAATAATGAAGGCATTCTCTCTTCTCGGGCTTTTGGTCGTATCGTCTGTGGTCACCCTCAATTCTGCTAGGGCAGGTGAGTGACTCCAACACTGATTCTCTCTTCCTGTGCAGTCTAGTCTCTGTCAAGCCCCAGAACAGTATTGAATCCTCAGGGATTGAGCATGGCAGGCAGAGGTGATGAGAGAATGTAGCTGCACCTCCCAAGTCACAGTCTGGGTTTCTGCTGCCGTTCTCCAAGGACAGTAAAGGAGGACGACACCTCTGCTCCAATCTCAGTGTGTTCAGCAGTGCTGAACATGTTTAGGTGAAACAGAATCTCATGCTTCCAACAAATCCCAACTTCATTTATCATTGAGATGGATGGAGTCACTGAACTACCTGAAACTCTCAATAACACCCAGACAGCACAAGGTAGTAATCAGACAAATTATTTGTTGCTCTCAGAGTGGTGGGAAGAAGGAGATTCTGTCCACAATAATGTTTTCATTCCTGGTGGAATTGGTAGAAGGGATAAAGTTACTGGATATGTGACCGATGGATGGATTGTGAGGGAGATTACAGGTCAACAGTGGGGCAGAGATCATAGGCTTCAAAGATTGGTTCTCTCTTTTGTCAACCCTGAGAAAAACATTGAACTTCCTGCACTGCCCAAGTTTCAGAAACAAGAGAACAGAACAGTCATCTTTGACAAAGGGCTCTGCGTGATCCAAGTGCAACAGTTCAGAGGGTGGGGTGGAGGAAGTGGACACACAATTTGCGGAATCTAGAAGTAACAAGAATTCATTCTTTAACTGATGACTCAGTCGATTGCTGAAAGTGTGCGTGTGTCAGGAAGTGTAGAGGAGACTTGACCCAAATGCAGAACAGCAGAGACTATTTTGTGGATATCAATGACTTTAATAATAAACTGCAAAATCACCATCTATGAGGGGCCACAAAACAAAAGAGAACTGACACTCAATACTGACATGCGAACAAGGTTATAGATGATGAGGAGCAAATGGTTGAGGCTGTCTGGTCCGTATGAAAGAACAAGTGTTGTGGATGGGAGCTGGGTTTAAATAGGCTGCAGGTGATGAGTTGGAAATGAGTGTTAGGTGACTCCTGTTATCTGGGTGGAGACTAGGTGGTTCCAGCTTGTGCAGGCCTGACAACAGGTGCTGGATACTGAAATGACATCAGAGTCACAGATGCAGGTCCACAGGACACTGGTGATGTTTACTAATGTTGTCATGTAGGTTGGTGCTGGTTCACTAATAAGACACCAGCCTGGCAGAGACACTGTGTCTTTTCACCACATTCCCATCTATTGATTGCACACCATTCCGTTATACCACTTGCTTATCGTCCATTCTGGATTCTGGTCAGTGGGGAACATTAAACAGAGAAACAGACAGCCGCTTAGGAAATATTCAGCACTATGTGGTCAAGATACCTTACAGCCTGTTGGATTTATTCCAGGGGAGGCTCAGCATAAGGAGTACAACTCTGCCCTAAGGGAACTCGATATGTTAGAACTGGAGAAGAGTTCACATCCCTTTCTGTACCTCCCTGTGCTGACAGTGACAGGTGAGGTTCCCCTCCCACCACTTCCCCGGCTCTACTCTGGGAGCAGCATCTAGAACAACGGGTAACATTGATGTTTTCAACCTGACGCTGCAGAGACAATGGAGTAGAACAATGTTCTGATGGGGGACATGAAGCAGGGTGGGGCAGGGGAGGGAGATGTGTCAAATACTCAACTGTTGTCCAAATAGCTTCAGTCCATGCAGCAGGTTTAGGGTAATCCAACAAGGAGACTGCAAAGATGCCCAGCTGTCCGCTTTGAATGTAGAAACATAAGGAATCAGCTCAATTCAATGGCAACCCATCACTGTCTGTCTATTTCAGAAGAGGCACTGCAGGAGTTGTTTGGTTCCCAGTACGAGGTTCGCAAGCCACTGAATGGAAATCTGAGTAAGCGTCTGCAATGGGACAATATCTTCAGGAAGAGGCTGGTCACTCTGAAACTGTGGGGGTGGCACTGATAGTGGAGCTGAAGCCTCATGGTTTCATTACCCGCGTTTGATCCTGATTTCCACTGCTGTCAATGTAGAATTTGTATTATTTGGGACAGTTAAGAGATTCTTAAATAGACACATGGATGAAAGAAAAATGGAGGGCTATGTGGGAGGGAAGAAAAGGTTAGATTGATTTTAGAGTAGGTTAACAGGTGTACCCAAAGAGCCATACACTGTACATACATCGTGGGCCAAAGAGCATACTCAGTACAATGTTCTATGTTGAATGCTGTAAGGAAGGAAGCTGGATTAGTTTGATCCTGAGAGTGACGTCAGTTGCATCTTGTTAGTTCAGTCTGTGGGGAGTGAGATGCACGGGCTGCCTGGACCCCACTGAATGGGTGAGGGTCTGAGCAGTGTCCTCCTGGTCCAGTTGTGATCTTTGGTCTGGGCAGAATACGGAATCTTCAGGTGCGTCAGTTTTGTTTATTGACGCCAGGTGACACAGAGAGCAACGTCAGCATTTCTTCTCCATCCTGAAATGCCCCTGAACTAATCCCTGCACTGGGGGAAAAGGGCTAGTTAAGAGTGGAACACACTGGTTTTCTTGGGCATACTCTGGTGTTTTCTTTTAAGATTTTGTCAAAGGATGAATGAAACTGATTCTTAAATAGACACATGGATGAAGGAAAAATGGAGGGCTATGTGGGAGAGAAGGAAAAGGTTAGATTGATTTTAGAGTAGGTTAAAAGGTGTACCCTACATCGTGGGCCAAAGAGCATACACTGTACTATGTTCTGTGTTGAATGCTGTAAGGAAGGACGCTGGATTAGTTTGATCCTGAGAGTGACCTCAGTTGCATCTTGTTAGTTCAATCTGTGGGGAGTGAGATGCACGGGCTGCCTGGACCCCACTGAATGGGTGAGAGGCTGAGCAGTCTCCTCCTGGTCCAGTTGTGATCTTTGGTCTGGGCAGAATACGGAATCTTCAGGTGCGTCAGTTTTGTTTATTGACGCCAGGTGACACAGAGAGCAATGTCAGCATTTCTTCTCCATCCTGAAATGCCCCTGAACTGATCCCTGCACTGGGGGAAAAGGGCTTGTTAAGAGTGGAACACACTGGTTTTCTTGGGCATACTCTGGTGTTTTCTTTAAGGATTTTGTTAAAGGAAGAATGAAATGTGTGATTATGTATTTTCTGATGTCACTGTGACTCTAAATTTGCTTTGTTACTGTGCAAACCCCAGTGCTCAGTGACACATAGCGACTGTGTAGCAAGTACAGAGCTCTGAACACTAACGTGTGTCACCTCACATTGTCCCTCATTTCATTGGCCAACAGACAAACAGCAGCAGGAACATGAATGATTAATTGATTTCCTCGAGAATGTCTGAAAAACAATCAGTAAGTATTTCCTTTGAAATTTGAATGAATGAAAATCAACAGTGATGTGAGGATTAAGGATGGACATGTGGGGCAATGGAGATCAGTCTGACCTTAGTGATTGGGAAGATTTTGAAGTTGATTGTTAAGGATGTGGTTTCAGAGTACTTGGAGACACTTGCCAAAGTCAACATTATTTCCTGAATATAAAATCTTGCCTGACAAATCTGTTGGAATTCTTTGAAGAAATAACTAGCAGGATCGACAAAGGAGATTTGGTGGATTGTGAGAATTTGCATCTTCAGAAGGCTTTTGGAAGGTGCTGCACATGAGGCTGCTTAACAAGTTAAGAGCGCACGGTATTACATGAAGGTTATTAGCATGGATAGAGGAATGGCTGATTGGCAGGAGCCAATGATTTGGAATAAAGGGGACCTTTCCTGCTTGACTGCCAGTGATAAGTGGTGTTCCACAGGGTCCGTGTTGGGACCGCTTCTTTTTCTGTAATATGTCAATGATTTGGATGAAGGAACTGATGGCTCTGTGGCCAAGTTTGTGGACAATCCCAAAATAGGTGGAAGGGCAGATAGTTATGAGGCAGCAGAGAGGCTGCAGAAAGACTAAGGTAAATGGTCAAAAATGTGGCAGACGAAACATAGTATCGGGAATTGTATTGTCATGCACTGTGGTTGAAGAAATAAGAGCACAGACTATTTTCCACATGGAGAGAAAATTCAAAATTCTGAGGTGCAAAGGGACTTGGGAGTGCTCATGTAGGATTCCCATAAGGTTAATTTGCAGTTTGAATTGGTAGTGAGGAAGTTAAATGCAATGTGATGGTTCATTTAAAGAGGACTAGAATATAAATGCAAACATGTAATGTTGAGGTTTTATAAAGCACTGGTGAGGCCTTACTTGAAGTATCGTGCGCAGTTTTAGGCCATTATTGAAGAAAGGATGTGCTGATATTGGAAAGTGTTCAGAGAGCATTCATGAAAATTATTGCAGCAGTGAAAGCCCTATCATATGAGCATTTGTCTTGTCCGTACTGCACCAGCCGCCGCCACTGGGCTATAAACATGCAGGAGCAGTGTGTGGTTCAGTGCCTTGCTCAAGGATTCATGCGCTGCCTCGGCTGAGGCTCGAACTAATGACCTTCAGATCGCTAGTCCAGGCCTTAACCACCTGGCCACGAGCCAACACTTAAGCATTTGATGGCTCGTCACCATTTACTCCGTGGAATTCAGAAGAAAGAAGGGGGATCTCATTGAAATCTAAAGGCCTCAATAATGTTGATGTGGAGAGGATGTTTCCTATGGTGGGAGACGACACAACCACAGAATAGAGGGACATCCATTTAGAACAGAGATGAGGAAAATTTCTTTAGCCAGAGAGTGGTGAATCTGTGGAATTTTTTGCCACAGGTGGATGTGGAGACCAAGTCACTGGGTGTATTTAAGGCAGTGGTTGATAGATTATTGATTAGTCAGGGAATGAAGGGATATGGGGAGAAGGCAGAAGAATGGTGCTATGAGGAAAATGGATCAGCCATGATGAAATGCAAGAGCAGACTCATAGGGCCAAGTGGCCCAATTCTGCTCCTATATCTTCTGGCCTTCCGGCCTTATAACATTAACTGCACTATTAGTCTTCATAGACAGTCTTTTACAACATTGTTTTTCACCATACAGAAGCACTCCACAACATGGGTTATCCAAACTGATACACAACCGTGTTCTCGTTGGTCCATTGACGCACAACACCTGATGCACACAGTAATACTGAATAAGTTCAATATAGATTGTACATATCTCTGATTTACAATCAAATTTATGCAAAAAAGTAACTTAGTTTTCTTTCCTCAGTTCAGGTGAAGTGAACTCAGAATGAATAACTCATTATAAACATTAACTGATAAAGATTATGGAGACATTTTACTCATGAAAAATTCGCATTCTGTTATCGTCAAACAGACCAGCCTCCCAGCACACGATTAAAGTGAGTTGACGTCCCTGAATGCAGTGAAAAATAACAATAGTCGAGGAGCATTTATTCTCAGAATCTGTGGAATCAATTATGATGACATGTCTTCAACATTAAACTTTAACCCACTCTGCTGTTGCCTGGCCTGCAGAGTGTTTCCTTTTTCATCTCCTTGTAAATTGTATGATCAACATTCCAGTTTAATTACAACTAGGTCCAAATGTAAATTGCCTGGCAGCAAATGTACACCCTGCAGCATTATTTGTGGTCTTTCACACTGAACCATCCAGTGATCTCATTGGCCCTCCATGATTCAGGTCACACAGGGAAAATCTGGTCTTCACACAGTGAAACTGCTTGGTTCCAGAAGATGGTTCCTCTGCACTTTGTGGGAAAGTTTTAACTCCTCATGGTGGGGAGTTGAATTTCATGAACCTATGAATAGCACTAACAAAGGGCATTGACACAGCATCACTTGTGTCACATGTTGCAGGGTCTCAGACAGAGAATCACAGAGGCACAGAGGGGCAGAGTAGGAGCAGTGAGCAGAGGGAGGATGGGAAATGTTCACCAATGAGAGCATTTGAAAGGTGGAGGGAAATAGAGAAGCAGGGTTGGTGAGACAGGCTCTTCCGTGTCAGTCACCAAAGCCGATGGGGTGGAGGGAGAGGGGTGGGAGAGGATTCATTCTGATCAGAGGTCTGAGTTGCTGGCTGAGGAATGTATTGGAAATGAAATCTGTCAGAGGCTGTAGGGGCAAGGTGGAAGAAAACTGCAGAGAGATGAAGACTAATATCCGGTTAAAATGTAATACAAGTGAATGTAACACAACAGAAAGCAGTGATGGTTTCAGTGACTGATATTAGTTCTTTAATCTCACAACTCGAAAGGGATGGGTTCGATCCTGACCCATGCTGCAGTCTGTGTGGATTTGTACCATCTCCCAGTGACTCTGTGGTTTATTCCTGGTGATCTGGTTTCCTCCCAGATCCCAGAGAAGTGCATGCTGGGAGGTTAATTGGTTCCTGTAAATCACCCCTGGTGCAAGTGGTGAGAAGGATAATTTGGGGTGAATTGGTGGAAATTGAGAGACAGTGATTATGTTGCAGCGAAATGGATGTTATGGCATTACTGAGACAGTCGGTAGTTACACCTTGGTTGCAATAGTCTTCCGGTGTTGTAGAAAAATACAAGAGAATATATGGGCCAGGATTTCATCAAGTGCAGGAGACTAGTCTCTAGGTAAAAGCATTGGGTTCGATCAGGAATCTTTTTATCTGAGACGATGAAAAGTAATTTAGAGTTCCTGATTTTGTTTGGGTGAAATACTTGGTCCTGGAGCTGAAAAGGATCTGGTTTTTGAAGATCTGTTGATGTAGACCAGAATCATTACATCTCTCTCACACCTCAGATACTGCCTGAACTGCTCAATATTTACAGTATATGCAGTTCCGATCACTGGGGTTTGAAGATTGGTCCTGGGTCACATAGGTCCCAATGTTCTCTGTGGCCTGATGCAGTGTGAATGTGGATAGATTGGGGATGGGGAGGATGCAGAACTGGTGAAGGTGGGTCCCATTGGATCACAGACTGGTGCAAGAAGGGATATATCACAGTGAGTACACAGACCGATCCACAAATGTGGGGTGAATTGGTCGGTTTTGAGCCCACTAACTGCTTCCCTTCAGTATGATGAGCTGTCAATGATGTAAGGATCAAGGTCAGGGCAGCAAACAGATATTGAATGATCGTTCAGTGCATTCCAGAGAGGGACACGAGGGTGGATGGAGAGAACCTGTGGTGAAGTGGGAACCTGAGAATGAGTCTGGGAAAAGTGAGAACCACTGGGACAGGAAAGGGAGAAGTGCTGGAACTGATCTGGAGGTGGTCTCAGTGTGAGACAATCTTCCATGATTTCAACTCATGTGTGTCTGAAGCCTTGGTGAACCTGGGACTATTATAATCACCATTTCCCCCTCTTCCCTCAGCAGCACTACACTCTTGGGTCTGTTCGTATTTCCCTGACTCTCTCAGATCAGTGGCTTTCTTCATTTGAATAACAGGAACACACATAAGAAATGGAAGAACAATAAAAGCTTATACATTATGTGGGGTGACATTTGAGGTGTGATATTATCTCAATTGATTATTACTCGGAATCCAAAACACCAACCTTGTGGTTACCAGAGTGACAAATGATAAAGATATTTCCGGAAGCGGAGGTGGGGAGGAACAGCTCTGAGATGTGATGATAGGAGAATATTTAAAAGACGGGAAGAACCGCAGCACACCACTTGACATCACAGCTGCAATAATGAAGGCATTCTCCCTTCTTGGGCTTTTGGTCGTGTTGTCTGTGGTTGCACTCCTTTCTGCTGGGGCAGGTAAGTGACTCCAACACCGATTCTCTCTTCCTGTGCAGTCTAGTCTCAGCCAAGAACTAGCCCAGTATTGAATCCTCAGGAATTGAGCATGGCGGGCAGAGGTGATGAGAGAATGTAGCTGCACCTCCCAAGTCACAGTCTGGGTCTCTGCTGCCGTTCTCCAGGGCAGTAAAGGAGGACGACACCTCTGATCCAATCTCAGTGTGTTCAGCAGTGCTGAATGTGTTTAGGTGAAACAGAAGCGCATGCTTCCAACAAATCCCAACTTTATTTATCGTTGAGATGGATGGAGTCACTGAACTATCTGAAATTCTCAATAACACCCAGACAGCACCAGGTAGTAATCAGACAAATTATTTGTTGCTCTCAGAGTTTTGGGAAAAAGGAGAGTCTGTCCACAATAATGTTTCCATTTCTGGTGGAATTGACAGAAGGGATAAAGTTACTGGACATGTGACCAATGGATGGATTGAGAGGGAATTTACAGGTCAACAGTGGGGCAGAGACCATAGGCTTCAAAGATTGGTTCTCTCTTTTGTCAAACCTGAGAAGGACATTGACCTTCCTGCACTGCCCAAATCTTAGAAACAAGAGAACAGAACAAAGGGCTCTGGGTGATCCAACTGCAACAGTTCAGAGGGTGGGGTGGAGGAAGTGGACACAGAACTTGTGGAAAATAAAATTAAAAAGAAGTCATTCTTTGACTGACGACCCAGCCAATTGCTGGAAGTGTGCGGGTGTCAGGAATTGTAGAGGAGACTTGACCCACATGCAGAGCAGCAGAGACTATTTTGTGGGGATCAATGATGTTAATAATAAACTGCAAAATCACAATCTATGAGGGGCCACAAAACAAGAGAGAACTGACACTCAATACTGACATGGAAACAAGGTAATAGATGATGAGGAACAAATAGTTGAGGCTGGCGGGTTCATATGAAAGTACAAGTGTTTTGGATGGGAGCTGGGTTTAAATAGGCTGCAGTTGATGAGTTGGTGATGAGTGGTAGGTGACTCCTGTTATCTGGGTGGAGACTAGGTGGTTCCAGCTTGTGCAGGCCTGACAACAGGTGCTGGATACTGAAATGACATCAGAGTCACAGATGCAGGTCCACAGGGCACTGGTGATGTTGACTAATTTTGCTGTGTAGGTTGGTGATGGTTCACTAATAAGACACCAGCCTGGCAGAGACACTGTGTCTTTTCACCACATTCCCATCTATTCATTACACAGCATTCCATTATACCACGCACACATTGTCCATTCTGGATTCAGCTCAGTGGGGAACATTAAACAGAGGGACAGGCAGCCGTTGCTGAAATAGTCAACTCTGATTGGTCAGGATACCTTACAGCCTGCTGTATTTATTCCAGAGGAGGCCCAGCGTGAGGAGTACGAGTCCGACTCTGCCCTGAGGGAGCACGACATGCGAGAACTGGGTAAGTGTTCACATCCCCTTCTGTCTCTCCCTGTGCTGACAGTGACGGGTGAGGTTCCCCTCCCACCACGTCCTGGGCTCTACTCTGGGAGCAGCGTCTATGACAACGGGTAACATTGATGTTATTAACCAGATGCTGGAGAGACAAAGGAGTAGAACAATATTCTGAGGGGAGAGATGAGGCGGGGGGGGGGGGGGCAGGGGAGGAAGATGTGTCAAACACTCAACTGTTGTCCAAATGGCTTCAGTCCGTGCAGCAGGTTCAGGATAATCTAATGAGGAAACAGCAAAGATTTCCAGCTGTCTGTATTGAATGTGGAAACAATCACAGTGATCAGCTCAACTGAACACAACACATTGCTCTCTGTCTATTACAGAAGAGGCACTGCGGGAGCTGGTTGGTTCCCAGTACGGGATTCGTGAACCACTGAATGGAAATCGGGGTAAGAGTCTGGAATAAAACAATATCTTCAGGGAGAGGTTGGTCCCTCTGAAACTGTGGCTTAGCACAGCTAGTGGAGCTGAAGCCTCATGGTTTCATGAACCGAGTTCGATCCTGACCTCCAGTGGTCTCTGTGTGGGGTTTGTATCATTTCACTGATGGCCTGGGCTTCCTCCAGTCATTCCATTTTCCTGCCATGTCTCAGGTATGTTCGGCTTAAAGGGTTAATTGTTCCTAGTGTGTGGGTGATTGACAGAATGAACTTCTGGATAGCTTTGTCCCTTAATGCAGGGAAATGATCATAGGGTGAAGGAACCATGGTTGACAAGATATGTTGACCATCAAGAGGACGAAAGAGAAATACAGGAGGAAACAGGTTGAAGATGCAGGTTTATGAAGGAAAGATCAGACATGGCCCTAGAAAGTTACGAGGTGACCACAAAGTCAACAAGGAATGGTCCTAGTAGAGCTGGAATGGGGCATGAGAATATCTTGGCACGTACGATTAATGAAATGCCCATGGTGTACCACACATACGTGAAGAGCAGAAGGATAACTAGAGTGAGTATAGGAGAAAGTCAGTTTAGGACAGATTAGGGATAGAAGCAGAAACATGTGCCTGGAGTCAGAGTGGGCAGGGGAGATTCGCAATGAATATTTTCAGTGAGAGGGTCCTGATGAATGTCAGGGTAGATTTGTAAATTCCCAGATGACACAAAGTTTGGTCGAGTAGTATAGAAGTTTGTTGCCAGTTACAGCAGGAAATTGATCGGATACAGAGCTGGGCTGAGAAGTGATGGATGAATTCAATCAGAAAAGTGTGAGGTGGTACAGTGGGGAATTGGAATATTATGCTCAGTTCAGGATCCCTCCTCATAAATGATGTGAGTGCTTTAGGGAGGGTGGAGAGGAGTTTTACCAGGATGTACCCTGGTTTGGAGAGCATGTGTTTTGTGGATAGGTTTAGCAATCCAGGATTTTTCTCTTTACTGTGTAGAAGGATGAGTGGTGTATTGATAGACACATTTAGGCTGATAAGGGGCAAGGTCAAGTGGAGATTCAGAGACAGTGTCCCAGAGAAAAAGGCTCATATGAGGGGCCATATTCTCAGGTGAGTGCAGGAAAGGCCCTGCAAGATGTGATGGTCGGGACATTTAAGAGACTTTTAGGTAGGTACGTGGATGAAGGAAAAATGGAGGGCTATGTGGGAGGGAAGGAAAAGGTTAGATTGATTTTAGAGTAGGTTAACAGGTGTACCCTACATCGTGGGCCAAAGTGCATGTCCTGTTCTCTGTTGAATGTCGTAAGGAAGGAAGCTGGATGAGTTTGATCCTGAGAGTGATGTCAGTTGCATCTTGTTAGTTCAATCTGTGGGGAGTGAGATGCACGGGCTGCCTGGACCCCACTGAATGGGTGAGGGGCTGAGCAGTCTCCTCCTGGTCCAGTTGTGATCTTTGGTCTGGGCAGAATACGGAACCTTCAGGTGTGTCAGTTTTGTTTATTTACGCCAGATGACACAGACAGCAATGTCAGCATTTCTTCTCCATCCTGAAATGCCACTGAACTGATCCCTGCACTGGGGGAAGAGGGCTTGTTAAGAGTGGAACACACTGGTATTCTTGGGCATACTCTGGTGCTTTATTTAAAGATTCTGCTAAAGGAAGAATGAAATGTGTGAGTATCTATTTTCTGATGTCAGTGTGGCTCTAAATTTGCTTTGTTACTGTGCAAACCCCAGTGCTCAGTGACACACAGTGACCGTGTAGCAAATACAGAACTCTGAACACTAATGAGGGTCACCTCACATTGTCTCTCGTTTCATTGGCCAACAGATGAACAGCTGCTGAGACGTAGAGGCATTTTGGATTTTTTCAAGAATGTCGGAAAAAAAATCAGTAAGTATTTCCTTTGAAATCTGAATGAATGAAAATTGACAGTGATGTGAGGATTAAGGATGGGCATTTGGGGCAATGGAGATCAGCATCACGACAGGACTGGAGATTTCTGTAATCAACTTGATGCAGGGGAATGTATCCAATCTAATGAAGGGTATCTGGAGTTTAGGGTGTGCCATTCATTGGCTGGTGGGTGATAGGGTTCTGTTTGCATGTTGTCTGAGCAATGAGCCCAGTGGAAGCTTCACAGAAATGTGGAGAGGAGACATTTATGGGAACTGGGATATTTTCACTTCGGGAAGTTTCCAGTGCCTTTTCTATGTTACTGTTAAATGAACTGAAGTCCTGTTCAACACAAATCCTCTTTCTCCTTTACACACGGGCATGAAGCTCTCAGTCCGTGACTGATGGTAGCAATGTCGGAACATTGTGATGACTCAGATTATCAACGGGTTATTTTTTGATCCGAGATCACGCGAGGAAGTTGTAGTATTTGCTCATGTGCTACCGCGGTGTATGCAGTAACCCAGACAAACTGCAGGTAACTCCAGAAATACAAGTGTCAGGCTCATCGATTAAAGAAATTGCAACTTAGAAAAAAAATCTAAATTGAATTTGTCAAATGGATAATATTACCTCTTATTTCAGAAAATGCAATTAAGAACTTAAGCAAACCTGCTGCTCCGGCTGAGTGATCTGCTGACCTTCTGGTAAGTACTGGACATTCACACCTCCCCCAACCCGGAGCTGAACATTTCATTTAAATATTTACCGAAGGGTAAATGTGTAGGGAATGCAGCAAGTTATGGGGCAAAGGAAACGGTTATTGGAGGGTGGAATAGGTAGGAACAGAACACTGATAGAGGTCGTTCGTGGGCAAAGCTCATTCAGATGGAAGGCAATGTGGCAAAGTCTGAGGTCATCCACCTTGGATCAAAGAGGAATAACTCTGAGAGCAGCTGTGGGCAATTGACTAGATCAATCACTACCATAGCATTGTTGGTCTGCAGCGTATTATTACACTGATGGGTCTGTGGCCACATGGCTTACACTTCCCTTTTCATCGCAACTTTCAAACACGTTCCGTTGTGGTGTCCATCCAATGTTCCTGTGATGCTCAACTCCAGAGGGCCCCTAGGGCAGATACCAACCCACTGTTTAACATCGGTGGACTTCCTTGTTGTTCTGTGGAGGTCTTCAAATCAATGTCCATGCAGTCAGGAAGCAGCATTTAGAAACTCTCATTCAGTTTCTGTTCCCTTGTTAATACACAGATTTCTCGTTAAACAGTCCTGGTGTAATACAGAACTGTGGGTCTCATTGCAGAGACCTGGTGTAATATAGGACTGTGGGAATCGTTATACAGACCTGGTGTAATACAGAACTGTGGGAGTCATTACACAGACCTGGTTTAATACAGAACTGTGGAACTCATTACACAGACTTACTGTAATACACAACTGTGTGACTCGTTACACAGAACTGGTGTAATACAGAACTGTGGGTCTCATTACACAGACCTTATGTAATACAAAGCAAAAATGCAATAGGAGGGTTAACTAATCTGTTTTGTCTCTGTCGCAGTTTAATCACCCCATTCTCCTCTGAGAGAAGGACCTTTTAATGAATGCTGAAACTCTGAACTACCCAACTCCGGCTGTTCATCTACGTGTGCTGACAATAAGGAATTGCCAATGATGCTTTAACAAGTGAAATTTCTGCTGCTCAGTTGGAAATCTCTGCTCATGGCTCAGTGCGAGTCCGAGACTCCTAATCACCTCAGCTTTCTTCCTTACCTGTGTGCTTATATAATCTAAGTAAAGCAAGTTTAAAAATAATAAAAAATAAGTGCATTAAACAATTATTCCCCATTTTTTCCCTGAGAATTTGTTGCTACTTTTGGCTCCTGTTATTGACGTTGGCAGCTGCACCGGGGTAACTTGTGTCCGTTCCGCCCTGCTGCAGCTTTGGTCTCTCACTGTAATGAGCACCGTCAAAGTGCTGGAGGATCTCACAGGCCAGGCAGCACCTATGGAAAAGATTACTGTTGACATTCGAAGGATCCTTCCAAATGGTCCCTGCCTGTAACATCGACTGTACTCTTTTCCGTTGATACTGCCTGGTCTGTGTATTCCTCTAACAGGTTGTATGAGTTGCGTGGATTTCAGAATCAAAATCAGGTTTATTATCACCAGCATGTGTCATGGAATTTGTTATCTTAGTAGCAGCAGTTGAATGTGTTGGGCGCTGGAGGTCCTTAACAATGGACGCTGCCTTTCTGTGACACCGCTCCCTAAAGACATCCTGGGTACTTTGTAGGCTAGTGTCCAAGATGGAGCTGACTAGATTTATGACCCTCTGCAGCTTCTTTCGGTCCTATGCAGTAGACACCCACCACCCCCCCCCCACCATACCAAACAGTGATGCAGCCTGTAAGAATGCTCTCCATGGTACATCTATAGAAGTTTTTTTTGAGTATTTTTGTTTACAGATCAAATCTCTTCAAACTTCTAATGAAGTATAGCTGATGACTTGCCTTCTTTATAGCTGCATCAATATGTTGGGACCAGGTTGGGTTCTCAGAGATCTGACACCCAGGAACTTGAAACTGCCCTCTCTCTCCACTTCTGATCCCTCTATATGTATTGGTATCTGTTCCTTCATCTTGCCCTTCCTGAAGTCTACAATCAACTCTTTTGTCTTACTGATTTTGAATGCAAGGTTGTTGCTGTGACACCACTCCAATCATAGAAATATAGAAAATCTAGAGCACAATATAGGCCCTTTGGCCCACAGAGCTGTGCCAAACATGTCCCTACCTTAAAAATTATTAGGGTTACCCTTAGCAATCTATTTTTCTAAGCTCCATGTACCTATCCAAAAGTCTCTTAAAAGATCCTATCATATCCACTTCTGCGACCATTGCTGGCAGCCCATTCCATGTATTCTCCACTCTGTGCATAAAAAACTTACCCCTGACATCTCCTCTGCACCTACTCCCCAGCAACTTAAACCTGTACCCTTTTGTGGCAGCCATTTCAGTCCTGGGAAAAAGCCTCTGACTATCCACATGATCAATGCCTCTCATCATCTTATACACATCTATCAGGTCACCTCCCATCCTCCGTCGCTCCAAGGAGATAAGGCCGAGTTCACTCAACCTCTTCTCATAAGGCATGCTCCCCAGTCCAGGCAACATTATTGTAAATCTCCTCTGCACCCTCTCTATGGTTTCCCATCTTTCCTGTAGTGAGATGAGCAGAACTGAGCACTGTACTCCAAGTGGGGTCTGACCAGGGTCCTATATAGTTGCAACATTACCTCTCGACTCCTAAATTCAATTCATCGATTCATGAAGGCTACACACCATACGCCTTCTTAACCACAGAGTCAACCTGCGCTGCTGCTTTGAGCTTTCTATGGACTCGGACCCCAAATTCCCTCTGATCCTCTGCACTGCCAAGTGTCTTACCATTCTATGGTTCTATCAGATCTGAAATCCTGTCTGCCCACTACCCTGGACCCCCATCAATTTGCCTATCACACCAACAGGTCAACAGAGGATGCCATCTCCACACCACTTCACTCTGCCTTGACACACCTGGACAGTTCCAACTCTTACGTCAGAATGCTGTTCATTGACTTTAGTTCAACATTCAATCATGTGACCCCCTCCAAGCTAATCGCCAAACTTTGCCAGTTTGGTATCAGCTCATCCCCCTGCAATTGGACCTTGGACTTTCTGACTAACAGATCCCAATCTGTTAAGTTAGACAACCTCTCCTCCTCATGTCATAAGTGGGGCGTTGGGAGTGGGCCCAAAAGCAAGACACAGACACTGAACTACCAGGAACAAGACTAGGTGTGATAAGGAAGCAAGGGGAGAGAGGGAGGAAGGGCACTGGACATGCCACAGGCTCTGGACGAGACAACGACTCCGGGCCTGGGCAAGGACTTGATACTTGGAATACCAGAGCCAGGACTTGATACTTGGGTACAGGACGTAGGGCCGGGACTCATTACACAGAACACAGAGCTGGGACCCTTCCTTGGATACAGGACGAACGGCTGGGACTCATTACACAGAACGCTGAACAGAACGAGACAGTTTCCAACGCTAGGTAGCAGCAAAACAGCTGGACCTACCTAGCAAAGGCGTGGACACTGAGAGGCAGTTTCCAACACTAGGTAGTGGCCATACAGCCAGACCTACCTAGCAAGGGCATGGACACAGACAGACAGTTCCAAACAGGGCGAGGCTCCAGACACAGGCAAGGTGAAGCAAGGCTCCAGGCAGAGGTGAGGCGAGGTGAGGCGAGGCAAGGTTCCAGGCAGAGGCGAGGTGAGGCGAGGCAAGGTTCCAGGCAGAGGCGAGGTGAGGCGAGGCAAGGTTCCAGGCAGAGACAAGGCAAGGCAAAGTGAGGCAAAGCTCCAGGCAGAGGCAAGGTGAGGCAAGGCAAGGCAAGGCTCCAGATACAGGTTGCAGGGCAGGGCTTCAGGCATGTGTAGCTGGCAGAGCTTCAGGTGTGGGTGGCCAGCAGGGCTTCTGAGGGACAGAAGGGAACAGTCTAGCCTCAGGGTAACAGCAATGATGGCCTGACTTGCCCAACGGAGGCAAGGACTGGAAGGGACAGATCCCACCATAGGGTAATGGCAAGGATGGCCTGATTTACCTCACATTGGCAAGGACAGGATACCAACAGGACAAACCCACACAGAGGCAAGGACAGGATACTGCCAAGACAACCCCCACAGAGGCAAGGACAGGATACTGCCAAGACAACCCCCACAGAGACAAAGACAGGATACTGACAAGACAAACCAGCCCCTGCACTCAAACCCAGGGCAACTTATATTCCTGGCCCCAAGATGAGAATCAGGTGCCTACGATTAAGCCCCAAATGAGACAAGGGACAGCTAGAAGACCTGGAGTCTGAAGTCCACAGACCGCACCATGAGCCGGAAGGCGGACTTCACGGATCAGACCATGACACCTCCACTATCACTCTGAACACCGGTGTGCCTCAAGGCTGAGTGCTGAGCCCTCTTCTGTACTCACTTTTCACCTATGACTGCATTCCTGTACATGGTTCTAACTCCATAATCAAGTTCGCAGATGACACCACGGTGATTGGCCTGATCAGGGGGGATGATGAGTTGGCCTACAGGGAAAGAGGTCCAGCACCTGGCCACGTGGTGTGCTGACAGCAACCTGGCCCTTAACACCCAGAAGACCAGGGAGATCATTGTGGACTTCAGACATGTCCCTATCACGTCCCCATCTACATCAACAGATCTCTAGTGGAGTATGTATCAAGCTTCAAATTCTTTGATATCCACATTTCTGAGGACCTCACCTGGTCTCTGAACTCCTCCATCCTGATCAAAAAGGTGCAACAACACTTTTATTTCCTGTCGAGCAGCAAGAAAGCAGGATACTGATGTCTTTTACCGCTGTACCATTGAGAGCATACTCACCTACTGCATCTCAGTGTGGTATGGCAATTGTCTCGTATTGGACCGCAAAGCACTCCAGCTTGTGGTGAAAACTGCCCAGCAGATTATCGGCACCCAATTGCCCACAATTGAGAACATCTACCATAGGTTCCGGTGATCTCATCGTCCACAATGACAGCTTAAGTCAATAGCTCCTCTGGAAAAACGCATATTTTGCCCTGTTGATCCATCAAGTATAAGATCTTTCGAAAATATCTGAATTGATAAGTGGGGCAAGAATGGGGAAAAAGAATGGAGATAAGAAAAGCATCACTGTGGAGCCTGTGAACGAGAGGAGTGCAGCAAGCAGCTCTTCTACCCGAACGCGTGGTAGCGAGCCTGACGATGGGCCTCAAGCAGGTGAAGTGGAAAATATGATAAAAATTCTGGAAGAGATACCAGGATTCCAAAAAGATATAAAGCAGCAACTAAATGATGTCAAGTCAGAACTCGCCAACGTCAATCAAAAAGAACGGTGGCAAAGACATGAATTGAGAAGGTAGAAGATCACGTGCAATATGTGAAATGGATGCCAAGTAAGATGATAAAAATATTAAATCAACAAGAAAGTAAACTGCTTGACCAGGAGGCAAGATCACAGCGGAAAGATAAGGATATACAATGTTCCCGAAGGACTGGAGATTGCACGAAAGTTGCTGCAGGACATGCTAGAGATTCCTTCGACTATGGAGCTTGAAACTGAGAGGGCGCATAGTGCGCTCACCCCGAGGCCTACTGGAGACAGAGAAGATATTTCGATCAAGATTACCCCCCTGCGGAGGACTTCCAGTGGCTGTAATGGAGTAGGTTGCACTAGCTACGTGCTCCGAAATTATTTGCTTACTTTGCTGTTTAAACCGATCTCGGTGAGAGCACCATGAGTAGAAAGCTGTCAAAAAAAGAGACTACTTTAGAGACTTTGACTGAAATGATTCAACAAATGTCAGAGAAACTCGAACAATTGGATAAACTGGATGACTTGGAATCCAAGTTTGATTTGTTACAGAGTTCCTTCGACCTGGTGAAATCTGAACTGAAAACGCTTAATCGGAAACTTGGAAGTATACAGCAGACTGTGAATGACCACGAAATTCGTATTAAGCTACACGAAGAATCTCTGCCGGTGTTGCCGAAGGATATCGAAGGTTTCAAGAGAATTTCTAAGGAACAACTTAAAAAAATACGACGCGTTACTGAAGAAACTTAGACTTGGAGACCAGGAATCGAAGGTGCAATATCAGAATTCTTGGATTTCCTGAAAAACTGGAGGGTAATCAACCTATCGATTTTTGTGCTCAAATGCTAAAAGATTTATTCCCTGATATATTATCGGAACTACCAAAATTTGAGCGCGTTCATCGAGTTATCCCCCCCCCCCCGAATTGGGAGCCTGCCAAACCTCGCTCTATTATCATTCGCTTTTATGACTATCAGATTAAAGAACAGATCCTTCGTGAATCAACGAAGAAGCGTATATTACAATTTCGTGATCAACAGTTTCGGATCCTTCAAGATTATCCACCGGAAGTTCTAAGAGCTAGACAGGCTTTTAAAGAGATTATGTCTGATCTTTTTAAGCTTGGCCGTAGCCTTTCTCTCTGAGATCTGTGTAAACTCAAGGTTACTACTTCTAATAATACGGTTTCTTGGTTTACGAAGCCTGAAGAAGCTAAGAAACTTTTACAAAGTCTCCATCCTTAAATTCAACTTTGAGTTGTTTTATGTTAAATGTTTTAATTTCAGGTGTTCAATCAAGTAATTGGCGTTTTGTTGATAACAAGGTTTCTTGGTTTTACGAAGTCTTAATCATTTGTTTGACTAAGTAACTGGCGCCTTATTATCTTTCAAACTATGCAAAATATGCAGGCAGACTGCATCCATTTTCTCTTTGCTGTTTTTCACAGCTCTTTTTAAACAATACGTTATATTCTCTCAGTGTTATGTAGGAAGCTATCTAAACCGCTTCCCTTTTTAATTATCTTCTATTTGTTTCTTTACTCTTTTTTTGCACCCGCGAGTATATGTTGATTTTCCATATTTGATTTTCCTTATCTGTCTTTCCTTTTTTACCGAGACTAATACTTACATTTTCCCATGTTTTTTTTTTAATCGTAATTAGCAAATTTATTTACTTTGATTTTTTTTTTGTGTGTATATATATATATTTACAATCGTTTATTCAGCGCAGTTATACATATATATTTTCTAGAGCCACCGGAGTTTTGGGTTGGGAATGTTAGAATTAGTCTTCAGCCTCCCTTGGCTGATTTCTCTCTTTGGGGGGAGGGAAGGGGGAAATGGGTTCTTCTATAAAGCTGATTGGATGTTTTTACTGTTCTACTTATTCACTATCTACATGTCTGTGATTACCTTTTATACATTACTAAAGGGTACTTGATGGATTCTTTTATTAATATACTCAGTTTTAATGTGAAATGTCTAAATAACCCTGTTAAACGAAATAAGATTTTCTCTTATATCCGGAAACTTAAAACTCATATAATCTTTCTCCAAGAAAACTATATTCATAAAGATGATATTTCATGTTCTTTCAAAGGATGGAAGGGTATACATTTTCACTCACCCTCTCAATCTAGATTGAGAGGCGTCTCTATCCTGTTTCATCAGAATTTATCCTTTATTCAACATAATGTAATTTCTGATACAAATAGGCGCTTTGTTATTGTTTCGGGTAGTCTTGGGAATAAACTAATCGTATTTTTGAATGTATACGCTCCAAATACAGATGACTCCTTGTTCTTTGAACGTCTTTTCTCTTTTCTGCCTGATTTGAATCGGTATTCCTTAGTGATGGATGGAGATTTTAATTTTTGGCTTGACCCTATATTAGACCGCTCTTTAAGTAAAACCCCTGTCACTAATAAATCAGTCTTACTTTTTAAATCTTTTTTATCTAAATGTGGTATTCTTGACGTGTGGCATTTTTTACACCCCCAAGAAAAGGAATATTCATATTTCTCTCAGGTTCATCATATGTACTCTCAGATTGATTATTTTTTTATAGATAGAAACTTGCTTCCACTGGTACGATCCTGTGATTATAAGGAGATTGCTTTGTCTGATCATGCACCTGTGCTTCTGGCTTTAAGATCACCTGTTTACTCTGTACCAAATAGAAGTTGGTGTTTTAACTTATCATTGTTATCTGATAAAAATTTTCTAAAGTTTTTGGAAAACCATATTACTTATTTCTTTAAAGAAAATTTTAAAGGAGATACTGCTGGTAATATAGTCTGGGATACTTTTAAAGCATATATTCGTGGAGAAATTATCTCTTACTCAACCAACCACCAGGGGAAAGATATGTTAAAGTGCCGGGGTTATGACTGAGCTTAAGTTACCATTCAATGTATTTTAGTAAACTATTTAAGAACTTTTAAAAAGCTATTTATTAATGTTTTTTGAGAGGGTGATTTTAGATGCATATCATATTTATACTGAGTTAAGTTTTGTATCTAATTAGTTTTTGATACAATAAGTGTATGGGACATTGGAAAAATGTTGTATTTCCCCATGGGGATGAATAAAGTATCTATATCTATCTATCTATCTATATAAAGAAAAAAGCTGACCAAGAAAGGTCTGACCTAGCAGCGATATTAAAAGATCTTGATCGAAAGTATGCCCTATCTCTAGATCCAAGTATATATAATAAGCGTATTGAAATCCAATCCAAGTATAATCTTCTGCTGACTTACCCAATTGAATGACAGCTGTTGAGAGATAAAACTCAATTTTACATTCAGGGTGACAGAACTGGTAGTTTATTAGCCAATCGCTTAAAATCTTTTACAGTTAATCGTCAAATCACAGTAATTTTTAAAGATAATGGAACTAAGACATCCGACCATTCTAAAATTAACAACATATTTAAAGACTTTTACCTTAAGTTGTATCAGTCTGACTCTTCTTCAGATGATACCTATATGAATGCTTTTTCAGTAATATCAACATTCCTACATTGTCTGCTGATAGTCTAACACAGTTGGATCAGCCCATTTCCAATGAAGAAGTGGCTGAGGCTATACGAGCTTTACATTCTGGTAAGACCCCAGGACCTGATGGCTTTCCTGGGGAGTTTTATAAAACTTTCACTACGTTACTTACACCTTATTTATCCTCTGTTTTATCAGAGTCCTTTGAATCAGGTAAACTCCCTCAATCTTTTTATGAAACTTTTATTTCTCTTATTCTTAAAAAAATAAAAATACAGCTGAATGTTCTTCATAAAGACTGATTTCTTTATTAAATGTTGATGCAAAAATTTTACCCAAAATCTTAGCTTGAAGACTTGAAAATATTCTACCATCTATTATATCACATGACCAGACAGGATTTATTAAAAATTGTTACTCACATTTTAATATACATCGGTTATTGAATGTGATATATTCACCATCCAAGAAAATATCAGAGTGTATATTAGCCTTAGATGCAGAAAAAGCCTTTGAAAGGATTGAGTGGAATTATCTTTTTAAGACCTTAGAAAAGTTTAATTTTGGGCCTAATTTTATTCATTGGGTCAAATTAATCTACTTGTCTCCTACCACTCAGGTTATTACTAACTCCAAATTTCTAAGGCCTTTAAATTACAGCGGGGAACTAGACAAGGATGTCCTCTTAGTCCTTTACTTTTTGCTTTAGCTATAGAACCCTTAGCAATAGCGCTTTGAGAAGCTAAGGACATTTCTGGTATACTAAGGGAAGGTATGTCTCATAAAATTTCATTATACGCTGATGATATTTTACTTTATATCTCTAACACTGAAACTTCTTTACCTTTGGTTCTTCCTTTAATCTCCCAGTTTAGTTCTTTTTCAGGATATAAGCTGAACCTACATAAAAGTGAGCTATTTCCTTTAATGGACTAATGTCATCAAATGCCAAATTTCCATTCAAAGTTGTTACAAGTCAATTTACATATTTAGGTGTAACAATTACTAAAAACTTCAAGAATTTATTCAAAGAAAACTTAAACCCCTTATTGAATTATGTGAAAAAGATGCTTTCTAAATGGTCCTCTCTTTCTTTATCCTTAATTGGCCAAATTAATTCAATTAAAATGAAGATTCTTCCTAAATTTTTATATCTTTTTCAGGCCTTACCTATTTTTATTCCTAAGACATACTTTGATTCTTTAGATTCAATTTTAACCTCTTATATTTGGAATAATAAACAAGCTCGTTTAAGTAAAGTTTACTTACAAAGAAATAAAGAGATGGGTGGACTAGCCCCACCCAATTTTAGGTTTTACTATTGGGCTGCCAATATAAGGAATATTACTTTCTGGTCCTATTATATTTATCGCAAAGATTGCCCATCATGGGTCTCCTTAGAAGTTAATTCTGTAAAAAATTCCTCTATTGTCTCTCTTCTTGGATCATACTCTTCTTTTTCAGCAAATAAAACAACAGATAACATAATTGTTAAGCAAACTTTAAGGATCTGGTCTCAATTTAGAAAATGTTTTGGTTTAGCGAATTTTTCATTATCATCTCCCATTCTCCTTAATTATTTTGTTATTCCTTCCATGACTGATAAAGTCTTTAAAGATTGGGATGAATTAGGTAATAAGTGTTTTTGGGACCTGTTTATCTCAGGATCTCTTGCTTCATTTGAAGAATTGTCAAATAAATTTGCACTCCCAAAATCACATTTTTACAGATACCTTCAAATTAGAGATTTTCTACGTTTCCAATTAGCTACTTTTCCTATAGGTCCTGATAAAAATTTACTGGACGATCTTTTAAATTTAAAACCTTTTGTTAATGGTTCTATTACCGGTATCTATAACTTGTTGATTGATTCTAGATATGACTTTTTAGATGAAATAAAGAAAGCTTGGGAGGATGACCTAAATTGTCAGATTTCTGATGATAGATGGAATAAAATTCATAAATGGGTTAATAAATTATCTTTCTGTGCTCGTCATTCTCTTCTACAATTTAAAGTGGTTCATAGAGCTTACATTTCTAAACAGAAGCTGTCCAGTTTTTACCCGAATGTTTCTCCACTTTGTAATAAATGCAACTCTGCTGATGCCTCTTTAATTCATATATTTTGGTTTTGCCCTACTATTGAAAAGTTTTGGCGGGAAGTATTTTATACCTTCTCTCAACTTTTTAGGGTCCAGTTTGACCCAAATCCCCTTACTGCCTTGTTTGGTATTATTGCAAATGAAGATATAACTTTAAATACTCCTAACCTACAGGTTTTAGTTTTTACCTCTCTTATAGCAAGAAGAACAATCTTGCTTAAATGGAAGGAGTCTACCCCTCCTACACATCTGCAATGGCTACGTGATATTATGTCGTATTTAAATTTAGAAAAGATCCGCTGCTCAGTCTTAAATTCGAAACAAACTTTTTATGATATTTGGGGACCTTTCCTAAATTACTTTTCCAATTTATAAAGTTTAACAGTGCACAGACTTTTATGTATATTTTTATCTTCTCTTCTTAAGTGAAATTTTTTTTTCTAATTATCCATTGTCATCCATCAGCTTTTTTCTTTGGTAGTTGGTAGGGGGTTGACTTTTTTATATAAAAAATTTATTTTATGTTGTATGACCTATCTTTAAATGTTTGATTACAAAGTGGTATACCTTTATGTGTTATGCTATAACATTTGGATCAATTTTATTACAATATATGAATGTACACAAGTTATGTTGAGATGTATCTATGTGTTGCACTCTGTAAATCTTTTTTTTCTTCTGAATAAAAATATTGTAAAAAGAAAGATTACCCCCTTGCAGTCCTGCAGAAACGTAAAGAATACTCTGAAGTAAAGTGAATATTAAAGCAAGGAAAGATTGGATTCCAAACTCTGTACTCTGCTAAACTGCAAGTGTTTTATGAAGATGGGACCCAACTGTATCAGACAGTGGAAGAGGCGACTACAGACATGAAGGCCAGAGGGTTGCCCGTCAGTGGGATCAAACTGAGGGAAAGCCTGGTTGAGCAGTTATCCTGCTCTGCTTGGGAAATAGTGAGAGAATCGAGAAAGCGGGGACGGGAGGAGGATGAGAGAAGTATATCAGGAAAAGACTGTGAGTTTTCCAAAGACAGCACTCAACCCCTCCTGAAGAGTGAAAAGGTTTGGCTAACTTTAACTGTGTTGAGAAGCTAAATAGAAGCAAAAATAGATGGTGCCATACTTACCTGAAGAAATACTTATTATAATGTGGATGTTATATTACTCAATTATTCTTTTTATTCATTAATTCACTCCTTTGTCCCACCTAAATGAGAATACATATATATGTGAGGAATACACAGGGAAATCATTTCTGTGTATTGGGCATAGATTCATTCACTTATTTTTATGGGTACTGCAATGGGGGCCCTCAATTCAGAGGTAGGAGGGGCTATCCCCCACAGCTAGACATTTCCTCTAGCTCAACCCAGGGTCGTATACTAGAGATTTCAGCCTTGGAATCACACCCTTGTTGCCTTTTCTTCTACTATTCACGTTTCTTGGTTTGTTCAGGGAGTAGATCGATTAACATTTATTCTGCTAATTTCAATGATATATTGACAGGTAAATACACATAGCTAAGAACAAAGTAAAATTCATTTCTTTTAATGTCAATGGGCTGTTAAATCCAATCAAACGCAGTAAAATTCTATCTAAAATGAAAATAAAGAACAAGCCCATGTAGTATATTTACAGGAAACTCACATAAGTGATTATGAGCATGGAAAACTAAAGAGAATGGGTTTCACTAATTCGTTTTTATCCTCATATAAATCAGGTCATAGGAGAGGAGTTGCTATTTTTATCTCAAGCAAGCTAAATTTTGTAAAAGTATTTGAAATGGGAGATAAGGAGGGCAGATATATTCTGGTCAGGGGGAATATAGACGGAAATTCAGTTACTCTATTGAATACATATGCATCTCCAGGAATTGACATTAGTTTCTTTCAGAAAATTACTAATATTATGGTAACAGAAACAGAAGGTCTCCTGATATGAAAGGGAGACTTAAATTTACAATTACAACCAAAGTTAGACTCTTCCAATAGAGAAACCTATGAAGCAAAATCCTTACATAAGAATGTTAATACACTTTTTGAGGACATTGGTCTAATTGATATATGGAGGGACCTTTACCCCAACAGAAGGGATTACACTCATTATTCAGCCCCCTATTCTGTATATACAAGAATAGACAATTTCATAACATTTGGAAAAGACAAAGACAAAAGAAACACCTGGGGAATTGGGACAATAGATGTATGTGACCATGCACCCATATATTTATCTGTTGATTTTGACCTACAACCAAAGAATACTATTTGGAAACTAAATTCAAGTCCACTCAATGATCCCTACTTTAAGGAACAAATTAAAAAAAGAAATTGGTCTCTACTTAGAATTCAATCATATTGGATAGGTTTCACCTCCCATTCTATGGGATACTCTGAATGCTGTTTCAAGAGGGAAAATTATAGTGATAGCTTCATATAAAAAAATAAGGAATAAAACATTAGAGGAATTACAAAATAGGCTGAAGGAACTAGAAAAAAAAACACAAATTGAATTTAGCACCTGATACATCAGAGGAAATTTTAAAAATTAGGAATGAAATTAATAGTTTTGGTACAGAAGAAATCAGGAAAAATTTAACGTCTCTGAAAGAAAGACATTATGAAGGTGGATCTACGTCTATGGAAATACTGGAGTGGAACCTGAAAAAAAAAAGATAGCAGAAAATATAATCTGTAGAATTAGGGATCCAAGAACAAAAATGAATTAAAAAAAATAAACTAAGTGAAATTCAAGAAGCTTTTGAAGTGTTTTAAAAAACTCTATATTTCAATCCAGTGTGAAGCATAACTCAAATTGACACCTTCCTGAATTCTGTAGTCTTACCCACTTTAAACGAATAATGAAATAGAACATAGACTGCTGACATTACTGAAATTGAACTAAAAGCTACAATTAGCTTAAATTAAGCAAGTCACCAGGTCGAGATGGATATATGGCAGAGTGGTACAAAGAATTTTAAAATGAGTTAATTCCTGTTTTACTCCCCACACTGAACTGGGCTCTAAAAGAGGCACAAATGACACCCAGATGGAAGGAAGTGATAATCTCAGCTATACCAAAAGAAGGCAAGGATAAAATGGAATATGGGTCATTTAGACCAATATCTATTCTTAGATTATAGATTATTCACCTCCATCATGGCCAAACGATTAGAAGAGTTTCTACCCATACTGATACATAACGACCAGACAGGTTTTATACAACAATGCCAAACTCAAGACAATATACAGACGACACTTCACATTATGGATCATAGACAAAAAAAAATAAAATCGAAGCAATAGTGATAAGCATGGATGCTGAAAAGGCATTTGACTCAGTTAATTGGAATTTTCTTTACAGAGTTTTACATAGATTTGATTTCCATGACACAATTATTAAAATTATACAGGCACTATATGACAACCCTACTGCTAGGATTAAAATCAATGGATATTTATCAAATTGTCTTACCATAGAAAGGAGCACGAGACAGGCTTGTGCATGGTCACCACTACTCTTTGCATTATATCTGGAACCATTAGCTCACTACATTAGACAAAATGAAGATATCAGGGAAATTACTATTAAAGGGACAGATCGTAAATTGGCTTGTTACGCGGATGACATTTTGATTTATCTACAGCAACCAACATACTCTTTCCCTAAATTGATGCAATACTTTGAACAATATGGTCAATTATCAGGATACAAGATCAACATAGATAAAACCCAATTACTTTCATATAGCTGTAGCCCACCAAGAGAAATTGAAAGTAGATGTCCCTGGGCCTCCAAACAGAGTCTTTCAAATATTTGGGCATCATTATGCCAAAAGATTTGGGAAAATTATCAGAATGCAATTATCAGCCTATATATAAAAAACTGAGGAAGAAATAACAAGATGGACCCTAATTCCTTTTTTTAGTCGCAGTTCAAGGATTGAATCTATTAAAATGAATATACTGTCCAGACTATTATATCTCTTTCAGACTCTACCAATAGAGATTAATCAAAATCCATTCAATGAATGGAACAAAATGTTATCAAGATATATTTGGCAAGGTAAAATGCCTAAAGTTCATCTCAAAACTTTGCAATTATCCAAGGAAAAGGGGGAATAGGGTCTATCTTCCCTAGAGCTTATTATTTTGCAGCACTTGATAAGATACTTTATTACACCTTCTCAGAAATCCCTTTATGATAGTAACCTCCCTGTTTGCTGGAGAAATTGTGGAAATCAAATTGCAAACCATTATCATATTTTCTGGGAATGCCCCGTTATCAAAGACTATTGGAGTGGGATACACAATGCCCTACAAGACTTCTTCAAATGTGAAATATCCTTAGAAATTAAGACCATATATTTTGGATATATATCTCAAGAATGTTTGAAAAGAGGTAAGTATTTAATGAGTATACTGCTGGTGGCTGGTAAGAAGGCTCTTACTAGAAAATGATTATCACAGGAGAGCCCATCCTTAAATGCATGGATGGAAATTACAATGGACATTTACAAAATGGAGAAGATAACAACATCTGTTAATCATAAGTTGGAACAATTTGATTCATACTGGGGAAATTGGTTTAACTACATAACACCTCATAGGCCTGATTTTATCCTCACAAATCAATGAATATGATGTAACAAAAAAGGATCACTCCCTACTTGTACATAGTTTTCTCCTTTTGCTTGTTCTTTCTTCCCTCTCTTTTCTATAAGTGTATACCTCAGATAAATATTATGTGGAGATTTGTGGCATATATGATTATATGATATATATGTAGAATATCTGAAATACATCTTATGAAAATGTTTGTTTGATGATGAACTTCATTTAAAAATAATTTACAAAAAAATGAGAACATCTACCATAAACGCTGCCTGGGCAGGGCGAAAAGCATTATCAAGGATGCAGCTCACCCTAACCATGGACCTTTTACTCTCCTCCCCTCCAGTAGGTGCTGCAGGAGCTTCCACTCCAGCACCAGCAGGCACAGGAAGAGCTTCTTCCCTGAGGCTGTGACCATGCTGAACCTCACATCACGTCGCTAAGCAGTATTACACCCATATTGAACTGTCTCAGTACTTTTATATTTGTGTGCTGTAGCACTTACCTTTTATTCACAGTTATTTTGTAAATAACACTGTTCTTTGCATTTCTGGTTAGATGCTAACTGCATTTCATTTGGCTTTGTATCTGTACTCGGCACAATGACAATAAAGTTGAATCTAATCTAATTAATACTACAGTATATTCTGCCATCATATTTGTCCTAACAAAATGAAACACTTCACACTTCTCTGGGTTGAACTCTAATTGCTACTCCTCAGCCCAGTTTTGCATCATATCAATGCCCCGTTGTAACCTCTGACAGCCCTCCGCACTATCCATGACATCCCCAACATTTTTGTCATCAGCAAACATACTAACTCATCTCTCTACTTCATCATCCAGGTCATTTATAAAAATCACAAAGACTAGGGGTCCCAGAACAGATCCCTGAGGCACACCACTGGTCACTGACATCCATGCAGAATATGACCTGTTTATAATTATTTCTTGCCTTCTGTGGGCAACCCGGTTCTGGATCCACAAAGCAATGTCCCCTTGCATCCCATGCCTCCTCACTTTCTTAATAAGCCTTGCATGACTTACCTTATCAAATGTCTTACTGAAATCCATATTCAGTACATCTACTGCTCTTCCTTCATCAATGTGTTTAGTCACATCTGCAAAAAATTCAATCAGGCTTGTAAGGCATAACCTGCCCTTGACAAAGCCATGCTGACTATTCCTAATCATACTATACCTATGTAACCATATAAACCATATAACAATTACAGCACGGAAACAGGCCACTTCCGCCCTTCTAGTCCGTGCTGACGCTTACACTCACCTAGTCCCACTGGCCCACACTTAGCCTATAACCCTCCATTCCTTTCTGTCCATATACCTATCCAATTTTACTTTAAATGACAATACCGAACCTGCCTCTACTACTTCTACTGGAAGCTCATTCCACACAGCTACCACTCTCTGAGTAAAGAAATTCCCTCTCATGTTACCCTTAAACTTTTGCCCCCTAACTCTCAAATCATGTCCTCTTGTTTGAATAATACCTCTCCAAATGTTCATAAATCCTGCCTCTCAGGATCTTCTCCATCAACTTACCAACCACTGAAGTAAGACTCACTGGTCTATAATTTCCTGGGCTATCTCTACTCCCTTTCTTGAATGAGGGAACAACATCCACAACCCTCCAATCCTCTGGAACCTCTTCCATTCCCATTGATGATGCAAAGATCATTGCCAGAGGCTCAGCAATCTCCTCCCTCGCCTCCCACAGTAGTCTGAGGTACATCTCATCTGGTCCCAGCAACTTATCCAAATTGATGCTTTCCAAAAACTCCAGCACATCCTCTTTCTTAATATCTACATGCTCAAGCTATTCAGTCCATTCCTAATCATCACTACAATCATCAAGATCCTTTTCCATAGTGAATACTGAAGTAAAGTATTAATTAAGTACCTCTGCTATTTTCTCTGGTTCCATACACACTTTCCTACTGTCACGCTTGATAGGTCCTATTCTTTCACATCTTATCCTCTTGTTCTTCACATACCTGTAAAATGCCTTGGGGTTTTCTTTAATCCTGCTCTCCAAGGCCTTCTCATGGCCTCTTCTGGCTCTCCTAAATTCCTTCTTAAGCTCCTTCCTATTAGCCTTATAATCTTCTAGATCTCTAACATTACCCAGCTCTCTGAACCTTTTGTAAGCTTTTCTTTTCTTCTTGACTAGAATTATTACAGCCTTTCTACACTATGGTTCCTATACCCTACTATAACTTCCCTGTCTCATTGGAATGTACCTATGCAGAACTCCACACAAATATCCCTTAAACATTTGCCATATTTCTTCCGTACTTTTCCCAGAGAACATCTATTTCCAATTTAAGCTTCCAAGTTCCTACTTGATAGCCTCATAATTCCCCTTACTGCAATTAAATATTTTTCTAACTTGTCTGTTCCTATCTCTCTCCAATGCTATTGTAAAGGATATAGAATTATGATCACTGTCTCCAAAATGCTCTCCCTCTGAGAGATCTGCCACCTGACCAGGATCATACAGTCTCTCCTCTTCTAGGCTTATCTACACATTGTGTCAAGAAATGTTCCTGAACACACCTAACAAACTCCACCCCATCTAAACCCCTTGCTCTATGGAGATGCCAATTGATATTTGGGAAATTAAAATCTCCCATCACAACAACTATGTTATTATTACAACTGTCCAGGATCTGTTTCCCTATTTGTTCCTCGATATCCCTGTTGCTATTGGGCGGCCTATAAAAAAACACCCAGTAAAGTTATCGACCCCTTCCTGTTTCCAACCTCCACCCACAGAGACTCCATAGATAATCCCTCCATGACATCCACCTTTTCTGTAGCCGTGACACTATCTCTGATCAACAGTGCCACGCCCCCACCTCTTTTGCCTCCCTCCCTGTCCTTTCTTTTTAATAAACTTACTTTTTATTTTTATTGAACACAAACAAAAACAGAAACACTAAACATTTGCTAACAAGGCCAGGGAATCACACATAAGCAGCAACAAATATATAACTATTAAATTTAAACATACAAATAAACAAGAAAATCCACTCTAAATACTGTTGGGCAGAAGGAACTATATCTAAAATGAGTCACAAAATAAAAACATTTGCAGAGATAAACCGAAATGTTGACAGATTTGTGCAGTCTTTACAGCTTTCTGGTTATGGGAAGTTTTCAGAGTATTAACGTATTGTTTGAAGTCCGACGTAAAAAATTATAAATGAAGGCTTCTTATTGTTGTATTTGCATTTATGGATATAAAATTTGCTGTAAATTAACAAAAGATTGATGATAAAGAAATGATCCCTATGAGATTTGTTATTATTAGTAAACCCAGATAAGATATTTTCAAAACAAAAAGTAAAATCCACATTAATATATTGATCTATAAATTGACAAACATCAACCCAAAATGTTTTAACATATTCACAAACCCAAAACAGATGAAATAAATCCTCTGGATATAAACCACAAAAAGAAGTTAGTTTCAATATCAGAATGAAACCTTATCAAATAAACATTGGTTGGATAATATCTATGTATAATTTTAAATGTAATTTATTTAATTTTATTCCTCAATAAAAATGTATTAAATAAGCATCAAATACTCCTCCACCTCAGATTCCCCAAGCGACTATTCCAAAAACTAACAGCCATAGGAATAGAAGTAATGTCTTTTTGAAACAAACTTCTAATACCTCTATTAATTTTTTAAAAGGTCAGAGGAAAACAAATCTTTCCTACAGCTGTACTGGATGGATCCAAGTTGGGTAATTCAACTACCAAATGTGATGTATTTCTAAACAACATAATTACACCAGAGGGAATTGCATCCCATAACAGCAAATTCTTTTGGAGTCACAGGAAATTCAAAGGTGGATAAAAACTCAGTATAACTCAATAAAGTACAGCTTGAATTAAATAACTGCCTAACTAACAAAATATTACTATCAAACCAATCTTTATAAAACAAAGATTTATTTTTATAAGTTATGTTGTGGTTATTCCAGACAAAGTAACTATGTGGAGAAAAACTGTGTTTGTAAATCGAAGACCAAGATAAAAGCAACTGTTTATGAAACTGAGATAAACAGAGAGGAACTTTGTCTATTTTGTCATTACATAAAAGAAAAAAAATTCAATCCACCAACCTGGGAAAAGACAAAAGAAGGAATACAATTCCATACAGAAGTAGGATTACGTAAAAATTGTTTAATCCAATTAATTTTAAAAGTATTATTAAGACTGTCAAAATCAAGAAAATTCAGACCCCCTTGTCATAACTATTCATGACAGCAGATTTTTTAATAAAATAAACTTTGTTTTTCCATAAAAAGTTAAACAACATGGTGTATCAATTTACAGATTTTTTTAATCGACGTATAAGGGGAGAGCTGTATATACAATCCTGGAAAGACCTTCTGCTTTACAAAACAAAACCTGGCCTTTCAAAGATAAGTCCCTTTGAAGCTACTGGTTTAATCTTTTTTTGGTTTGGTCTATAAGAGGTTGAAAATTATCCACACACCTTAAGTATTCGTTTTTAACAATAGTTATCCCCGAATATGTAACTTTGTCTTTTGCTGTAATATTATTAATTATAGATTGAGTGCAACCTTTAAGGGGAAACAATTAACATTTGTGAGTATTTAGACAGAGGCCTGAGGCTTTGGAGAAAACAGAAGTACAGTTCTGTTACACTTCGGAATGAGATTTCCGAAACATCATTTAAGAAAAGAGTCATATCATCTGCAACCTGGCTAATCAGAAAATTGGAATTTGCACAGGAAATGCCTTTTAGATGACAAGACTTGATGGAATAGGTGAGCAGCCGAGCACATAAAAGGAATAAATAAGGTGAGATAGGACAACCCTGTCTCACCCCCCTATTCACATCAAACCTCGGTGAAATGCCCCACTTCAACTTTATAGAACTACTCGGGTTTATGTACAAAGCCTTAACAGCCTTACAAGATAAGGAACCAAATCCAAATTTACCAAGAGCAGAGAAGATAAACTGATGCTCAATAGTATCAAAAGCTTTGTAGAAATCTAAAAACAGTATAAAACTATCATTTTGAACACGATGAGTATAATCAATAAGATCTAAAACTAATCTGACATTATTAGAGATATGATGACCCTTCATGAAACCTGACTGTGTTTCATCAATAATAAATGGTAAAACTACTTTCACTCTGTTAGCAAAGATTTGGGCCAGAATTTTATAATCATCATTGAGAAGGCAAATTATCGATAAATAATTTATCTTTTCTTGGTTTAGGAATTTAAGTAATATGGCCCTGTGTTAAAGAAGTGGGAAGAAATTCTTTATCAATACATTCTAAAAACAATTTTAGTAAAAAGGGAGCTAGGGTGTCAGAAGACATAAAATTCTGCAGTCAGACCATCCGCACCAGGCGACTTATTATTTTTCTAAATTTGAAATGGCAGCCTTAACTTCTCCTAAGATAATAAGAGCATCACACAGGTCTTTCTGATCATTGGACAGGTTCCTAAGAATATTAATATCATTCATGAAATGTAGTGTAGATGCTTCACTATATTTTGAGTTATACAGTTTACTATAAAAAGCAGAACAATATTTTGCTATTTTTTTGGAGTCCTCTGTAATCACACCATCAATATTAATCTGATGAATTCAATTGAATTGGGCACGCTGCCTTTCTAAACGATAGAAATAAGCTGTACTCTGTTCACCCTCTTCCAGCCATTGTTTTCTAGATCTCACATATGCACCTTCTGCCTTTACAAGATAAAGATGGTTTAACGTATCCTTTAACCAAGCCAGCTCCTCTTTATCTTTCCCTGAAAGGTTATCTGGAAACAATTCGCACAAATTTGCAATCTTTGAGATCAATGACTGTTCTTCCAATTTTCTTTTCTGTACTAAATCACTACTGTATTTCCTAAAGAATTTGGCAGATTCAAATTTTAAAAGTTCCCAATTTGTAGGGAAATTATTCTCTACCATCGCTTTATGTAAGAAGTAGGTTGCCAGCTTTTTAATGTGCATAGAGACAACTTCATGCCCCAAAATGGAATTATTTAATTTCCAATAAGATTTAAAATTGGATTCAGCTGAAGATAATGCAATTTATATATGGATAGCTTTATAGATCTGTTAAAGGTGAGGGAAAAAAATTAAAACTGTCATTATTATTTCTTAAGGTATCAGATAGTGATCAGTGATCTAGCCTGGACATGCATGCAATAGATTTATTAGTCCAAGTATAATTTCTAACTCCAGGAAAGTGCTCTCTCCAAATATCTATGATATTAAACTTCTGAATGAAGATAGCAAAGTTAGTATAAGTAGAGTGTTGCTTGGTGGCCATCGATCAATATTTTCATCTAATACCGTACTAAAGTCTCCTCCCATAACAATAAATAGCTCAGGAAATTTAGAGAGCCAATAAACAAAACGTTTTTCCAAAATCTCAAGTAATCTATCATTATCATTTCTAATATTATAACCATAAATATTAGCAATACGAAACATTTTACCACAATATTGAACAATAAGAAACAAGTAATGCCCATTCGTATCCTCCTCAGAGTGCAAAACATCTCCTTTAAAGTTAAAAATCAGAATAAGAATACCTGCAGAATGTTCAGAACCATGTGAAAACCAAACATTGTTCCCCCACTGGGATTTCCATAGTTTAATATCTTCAGTCACAGAGTGTGACTCTTGGATTAAAAAGAAATCCCCATGTTTACGCTGCTTTAAAAACAAGAATAAAGGCTTACGTTTAGCAGCATGTCTAAGTCCCTTGGCATTAAGAGAAACAAGTGAAAAAGACAGTCTTGTGAGAGACTGTATATATATATATATATATATACACAAAAAGAATTCTTCATCTCTAATAATAAAAGTAAAAAATCTATCCCAGTCCTATATTAACAAAGGCCAGACTCGAATATTAGTAGAGGTAATAGACCAGTTGCCACACCAACATGTTACTGTTCTGCTCATATCTCTTTGCCATCAATGAAAGCTCGGGTCCCAGCAAAGAAAGCACGCTTCCCATCTTTTCTAGCAGCCTCCGCCAGTGGCCACAGCTTCTGTCGGGCCAACTTATCAACTGCAGTCAGGTCCTCGGCAATCCTCAGGCTCTGCGAGAGCAAGTATTCATTTTCATTCATTCATATTCATTTTTTCTGGCTTGTTTCCATACCAGATCCCTTGTAGTTCTGTTAGAAAATCGAATAATGGTCACCCGAGGCTTCTTATCTGACCGAGACAATATAAACATCCATGTGTAGTAGAATCTTCTCCTTGGCTTCCGGAGCTAGTGCTTGGCGTATTTGAGTTAATTTATTTTTAATATTTTCATCCGTTTGCTCTGGAATGCTATGGGTTCTCAGATTCCACCTTCTCTGGTAACGCTCGGCCTCATTCAGCCTCAGCTCCAAAGTCTCAAATCTCTTTTCATGGTCCGTGCAAGTCCCTTTAATCTGCACAACATCAGCCTTCAGGGTATTCACCTCTTCAAAAATAAAGTCGAGATTTCTTAATGTCATCATGATGCACCATCAATAACTCTCGGAGATGGGAGGCGAACAATAGGCTTTTATTAGCTGCAAGAGACCACCACACAACATCCTGGAGACTGAGGGAGGAGCAGTACCTCCAATCGCCTTTATACAGGGGTCTGTGGGAGGAGCCACAGGAGCAGTCAGCAGAGGGGCATGTCCAGACAGGTATATGTAGTTCACCACATTCACCCCCCCCCCCTTTGATTTAAAAGAGAGTCCCCATGGGGCGAAGTTTCTTACAAGTATATTTACAGATTAAGTTTATCAGGCGGTCGAATCTGTCGCTGCGATCTACATAGCACCGGTGGTGATTGCACCGGTGACGGTGGTTGTGCTGGCTCCGGCCTGACTTGAGGTGCCAGCCCGTTAGGCATCAGTAATCCCTCATGCGTGTGTGAGGCGCCCGGTATGGGAGTGTCGTGAGGAGTCTGTGTAAAGCTTGGTGTGCGCGGTGTCTCATGGGTATACACCTCGGTGGGTACGGGGTTCATAGTCACCGTGGAGTGTTTGGGGTAGGGGTCTGGTGCTCTTGCGGGCGCCAGGTCGCAGATGGAGACCGTGTCCTCCCGCCCATCAGGTAAGACCACGTAGGCATACTGGGGGTTCGCATGAAGTAGGTGAACCCTCTCGACCACCGGGGAGTATTTATTGCTCCTCGCATGTTTCCAGAGCAGCACTGGCCCTGGGGACATCAGCCAAGCTGGTAGGGTGGTCCCAGTGGCAGACTTCCTGGGAAAAGTAAAGAGTCGCTCATGAGGGGTGGCATTGGTGGACGTGCATAACAGGGAGCGGATGGAGTGGAGTGTCTCGGGGAGGACCTCCTGCCAGCAAGAGATCGGCAATCCCTTTGACTTAAGGGCTAAGAGTGTGGCCTTCCACACAGTGGCATTCTCCCTCTCCACCTGGCCATTTCCCCGGGGATTATAGCTCGTGGTCCTCTAGTAGCAATACCCCTAGCCAGCAGGTACTGTCGCAGCTCGTCACTCATAAAGGAGGACCCTCTATCACTGTGGATATAGCAGGGATATCCGAACAGAGTGAAGAGCTGGTGCAGGGCTTTTATGATGGACGTGGCAGTGGTATCGGGGCAGGGGATGGCAAAGGGGAACCGTGAGTACTCGCCGATTATGTTGAGAAAGTAGACATTGCGGTCAGTGGAGGGAAGGGGGCCCTTAAAGTTGACACTCAGTCGCTCAAAGGGGTGGGTGGCCTTGATAAGTTGTGCCTTTTCAGGATGGTTGAAGTGCGGTTTGCACTCAGCGCAGACTTGGCAGACCCTGGTCATCGTCCTGATGTCCTCAAGGGAGTAAGGCAGGTTCCGGGCTTTCACAAAATGGTAAAATCGGGTGACCCCCGGGTGGCAAAGATCTGCATGGAGGGCGTATAGCCGGTCGAGCTGCGCGCTGGCACATGCTCCCCGGGATAGGGCATCAGGGGGCTCATTGAGCCTTCCAGGCCGGTACAGGATATCATAGTTGTAGGTGGAGAGTTCCATTCTCCACCGCAAAATTTTATCATTTTTGATTTTGCCCCGCTGTTAGTTGCTAAACATGAACGCAACTGAGCACTGGTCAGTCAGCAAGGTGAACCTTTTGCCAGCGAGATAGTGCCTCCAGTGCCTAATAGCTTCCACTATGGCCTGTGCTTCTTTCTCCACCATGGGGTGCCGAATTTCAGGGCCTTGAAGGGTACGAGAGAAGAATGCTACCGGCCTTCCTGCCTGATTGAGGGTGGCAGCCAGCGCGAAGTCGGAGGCATCACTCTCTACTTGGAATGGAATGGTCTCGTCCACCGCATGCATCGTTGCTTTGGCAATGTCCCCTTTAATGCGGCTGAAGGCCGCGCAGGCCTCGGCTGAGAGGGGAAATGTTGTGGACTTGACCAGGGGGCGGGCCTTGTCTGCGTAGTGAGGGACCCATTGGGCGTAATAGGAAAAGAAGCCCAGGCACCGTTTGAGGGCTCTGAGGGTGGTGGGAAGAGGGAGTTCCAACAGGGGGCGCATACGGTCAGGGTCAGGGCCAATGACCTCGTTCTCCACGACATACCCAAGAATAGCAAGTTGGGTGGTTCCAAACACACACTTGTCCCTGTTATAGGTAAGGTTAAGAGCTTTGGCCGCTTGGAAAAATCGTTGGAGGTTAGTGTCGTGATCCTGCCAGTCGTGACCACAGATGGTGATGTAATCCAGATATGGGAACGTGGCCTTCAGTTGGCACTGTTCCACCATCCGGTCCATTTCCCTCTGGAAGACAGAGACACCATTCGTGACACCGAAGGGGACGCGCAGGAAGTGATAGAGACTAACACCCGCCTTTAAGGCGGTGTAGGGGCGGTCCTCCAGGCAGATGGGGAGCTGATGGTAAGCGGATTTCAGGTCTATGGTCGAGTACACCTTGTACTGAGCTATCTGATTAACCATATCCGCGATGCGGGGTAGGGGGTACGCGTCAAGCTGCGTGAACCTATTGATGGTCTGGCTATAGTCCACGACCATCCTATTTTTCTGCCCTGTCCGAACAACGACCACCTGGGCCCTCCAAGGACTCGTGCTTGGCTCAATGATCCCCTCCCTGAGCAGCCGCTACACCTCCGACTTAATGAAGGCCCTGTCCCCCGCGCTGTATCTCCTGCTTTTAGTTGCCACAGGTTTACAGTCGGGGGTCAGGTTGGCGAACAGCGGTGGGGGAGGGATCTTGAGGGTGGAGAGGCTGCAAGTGGTGTCAGTAGCGCGGCTGTTGGCATGGTGCTGGGTGGGATGTGCGGGTCGGTGTGTGTGTGTGGTCAGTAGTGGGGTATATGACGAAGCCCCACAAAACTGAGGATTTCTGACAGTGATTGATACTCCATTGTCACACTTTTCAGGTGGCTCTGGAAGTCAAGCCCCAATAGCACAGGGGCACACAGTTGAGGCATGACCAGTAACACAAAGTCCCGATATTCTGTGCCCTGCACCACCAATGTCACTACACAACCCTCCCAGGTGTCTGTGGAATGCGATCCAGAAGCCATGGTGACCCTCTGGCTTAACGGCTGTGTCACGAGTCCGCAGCATTGCACCGTGTCCGGGTGAATAAAACTCTCAGTTCTGCCCATGTCAAACAGGCAGCTAGTCCTGTGCCCCACCACCAGGACGTCCATCATTGACCTTGCAAGCTGGTGTGGGGCGCTTTGATTGAGGGTTATGGAGGCCAGAGTTGAATCGCCATCTTGGTGCCCGGTAAGTACCCGTGGGTGGGAGGCGGGACGAGGTGGCGCCGACAAAGATGGGCGCCCCCATGCCTCGCACACGGCGCTGCTCGACCCCGCTCATGGTTTAGACTTACAGGCCTTGGCGAAGTGGCCCTTCTTTCTGCAGCTGGAGCAGGTAGCTTCTCGGGCCAGGCAGCGTTTTCGGGGGTGCTTTTCTGAGTCTGCAGAAGTAACACTGCACAGACTTGTGACTGGCAGCAGCCATAGTCGATTCCCCGGAGGGTTGCGGGGAGTTCACGGACTCGCGAGTGGCAGCAGCTGTGGTCGATTTGCCGGCGTGTGGCGGGGTCTGCAGCGTCCACGGGACCGGCGGGAGATCATGCGGCTGGACAGCGTCAGCGTTGCGCAGAGCAGCCTCCAGCGTGTCGGCCAGCTCGATCGCTGACTAAGGTAAGATCGGCGTTTTCCAGCAGCCGCTGGCACACGTACACTGACCTGATCCCCGTAACGAAGGCGTCTCGTACCAGGAGCTCCACATGCTGTTCTGCTGTCAGTCCCCTGCAGTCGCAGGCCTGCACGACTCCCGCGGACTGACTCTGGAGAGGAGTCTGTGCACTATAGCAGGCTCAGTCACGCGAATCTCTTCCAAGTACGATTGGAAGCATGCATGCCAGAGTTCAAAGGCAATGGCTGCTTAAGGAGATTGAGGATCAATGTCCAATTTATCTGGTCGTAAAATGCTCTCCATGTTTTAAAATTGCAGCTAATAAAATTGATGCACCATCAATAACTCTCGGAAACGGGAGGCGAACAATAGGCTTTTATTAGCTGCGAGAGACCATGATTAGCAGCAAGAGACCACCACACAACATCCTGGAGACTGAGGGAGGAGCAGTGCCTCCAATCGCCGTTATACAGGGGTCTCTGGGAGGAGCCACTGGAGCAGTCAGCAGAGGGGCGTGTCCAGACAGGTATATGTAGTTCACCACACATTGATACTATTTTCATTGTTGCAAATTCTCAACACCAGATCATCAGATTTTTTGTTAATTAACTGTGCTATAGTTTGTAAAGTGACCTCTGTTTTCTTCTTTTTAACAGCAGGCTTCACCGGAGTGCTGAAGTCTGACTCAGGTAAAGGCTCCATTCTGGGGTCGACCTCCGGATTTTGAAGCTGGGAATAACTGTGCTCCTGTTCCGAAGCAGCAGCACTAGACTTTTCCAAAGGCACTCCAAACTCCACATCTTCAGGGAAGGACTGCACCTTGTTTTTTTCAGCCAATTTTCACTTTCTTTCTTTGTTCTTGGGCTTCTTTGAAGGCATTAAAACTTTCCAGAGCACATGGTATCATCCAACACACGACCATAAAAAACTCAAAATATGTCTTCCCAAGGGCTAAGGAAAACTTCAAAAATGGCAAACGATTGAGTATTGAGCAACACTGGACTGGGATTGTGATATATTATTAAAAATTTGATTTGAAGATCAACACACTACCTCAAGCAGAAAAATTTGTGACTTCACCGGGCGCCATCTTGCGCATCATCCTCTGTCCTTTATGAAACATATCACACTCGGCACTTGAAGTAACCATTCCTGTCCCTAAGCCATCCAAATCTCTGTAATGGCCACCACATCATAGCTCTGAGTACACTCTAAGCTCATCTGCTTTGTTCACAATACTCCTTGTGTTAAAATAGACACACCTCAAACGGTTGGTCTGAGCGAGTACCTTCTCGATCACCTGCCTATCCTTCCTCACACACTGTCTCCAAGCTTTCTCTATTTGTGAGCCAACCGTCTCTTCCCCAGTCTCTTCAGTTCGATTCCCACCCCCAACAATTTTAGTTTAAACTCTCCCCAGTAGCCTTAGCAAACCTCCCCGCCAAGATATTGGTCCCCTTGGGATTCAAGTGCAACCCGTCCCTTTTGTACAGCTCACACCTGCCCCAAAAGAGGTCCCAATGATACAGAAATCTGAATCCCTGTCCCCTGCTCCAATCCCTCAGCCACGCATTTATCCTCCACCTCATTCTATTCCTACACTCACTGTCACGTGGCACAGGCAGTAATCTTGAGATTACTACCTTTGAGGTTCTGCTTCTCAACTTCCTTCCTAACTCCCTGTAGCCTGTTTTCAGGACCTCTTCCCTTTGCCAAGCTACGTCATTGTTACCAATATGTATCACGACCTCTGGCTGTTGTCCCTCCCAGTGCAAGATACTGTGGACGCGATCTGAAACACCCTGGACCCTGGCACCAGGGAGGCAAATTACCATCCGATTTTCTTTCCTGCATCCACAGGATCCCCTATCACTGCTGCCTTTCTCTTCCTTTCCCTACCTTTTTGAACCACAGGGCCAGACTCTTCACTGCTAGATATTCCAGGTCTGGTGAGCAGAATTGGGATAGCACTGATATATTTGTGCAGCAAAATGAGTTGATCATGAGGCATACTTCTCCACCTCTGCTTTTGAGAGACTCTATAGATCTATCCTGACCTTGTACCGTTGTGACGAGATCTGTAGGATTATTCTAAAGTGGACTGTTCCTTTAAAAAGAGAGAGAGGGAGCGAACAGCATGTGTGCTATTTCAGGGAGAGAGAGCAACATAAAAGTCTGTGAGTTGCCTTGGAAACTGAAAGGCAGAGCTAGATGGTGGACAGCTCGTGTTCAGAACTTGTGATATGTATACAAGGTCGACTGGATTTGTAATCAGACAACAGAGACACACGAAACACGCCAGACACCATAGAAGACACTGGTGAGTTCAGTGAATAAAGGGTTAACCTTGGTACCAGTGGAAATTGAAGATTCTCAGTCACTTGTGTTAGACGGTGCTCTAAAAGTCGGTGATAAGGTAAAAGCTGGTGATGTAAATGTTATTGAAAATATTGAGAAGGGTGCTGTTTCCGGATTTTTGAATAAAGAAATTGTGAAGTTTGGACTGGTTTCGCGACCTCTGACCCTGCTTTCAGGACAATGGCCTGTTGAAGTATGTGACACTCTGTTGAATTTTGTTTTAACATTTGGATGTACACACTTTCAAAGTTATGGAGTTGCTTTTCACTATTGCAATGTGGAGGAAAAGGATTGTTTTGGTTTTGAGAGGACAGCTGTATGGGTACTATGGAGATGAATCAAGCTAAAGGTCGTAGGAACAGGATAAATGGATTGTTTGGAAATTTTCTTAATGTACACATGGTCTTCGCAAGCTTAGTGATGGTACTGAGTTTGGTAAACACTGGAGATAGGTTGGCACCTATCCAGGGTGAAATTTATTCAGCAGTACAGCTAGCAAGCAAGCCTGTGGCTGACGACCCACACAGGGATACTGATGTTTACCCCACGTGCGCAGTGACCCGAAGCATGTCTGAAAAGGCTGCTGACGCAGATAGCAAAGACAGGGGTTCAACTTAAGAGAATTTGTCAGAGACTTTTCTACCCTCCATGTTACATCAGCATTTGGGTAGTAAGGAGGATGAGAAAGGTTTGTCCTTGTCCAGGGATGAATTTATAGCGGAACAAAGTCGAGATTCTGAAATTGCTGTGCTAAAGGAAACAGCTCTCACAGAAGGGGAGGTTCAGAGAGAGTCAGTAGGATATTATCTTAAGGATGGGGTGTTAATGAGGAAGTGGAGATCACCTACTGTGCCTGCAAGTGAGGATTGGGCCATTGAACATCAATTTGTGGTCCCGAAAGTTTACAGGGCTGAGATTTTAAACATGGCTCATAGTATGCCTTCAGGTGGACATTTTGGAGTGAGAAAGACAGTAAACAGGATTATGAAGGAATTCTACTGGCCTAATTTAAGAAAGGATGTTGTGAACTTTTGCAAGACCTGCCACACCTGCCACACCTGCCAATTTGTGGGGAAACCTAATCAGGTGATTCCAGTAGCACCACTTCAGCCAATACCTGCTTTTGGTGAACATTTTTCCAGGGTCATAGTGGATTGTGTTGGCCCATTGCCAAAGACTGCAGCTGGCTATGAGAATCTGTTAATAATCATGTGTGCTGCGTCTAGGTTCCCTGAAGCGGTGCCTCTCAGAAACATCAAGGCCAAGACTGTGGTAAAAGCACTTATCAAATTTTCCACCCTGGTAGGTCTACCTAAAGAAATCCAAACTGACCAGGGTAATAACTTTAACTATCACCTCAAATGTTCTCAAAGTAAAGAGTTAGGAGCTAAGCACATTGTGTCATTTACATATCACCCAGAGTCCCTGGAGTTCAGTCCATTTGAACTTGCTTTGGTCACAAAGCTAGGGGACCTTTGACCCTACTCAGAGAGCAATGGTCAGATCAGAATGTGTGTGTGAGCGTGCTTAGTCATGCTTTCGAATTCAGAGACAGACTTAACAAGGCTTGTGACCTTGTGAAGCAGAATTTACAGTACACTCAGATAAACATGAAACAGTGATATTATAATATTAAATAATTAAGAAAATTGATTCTTTGAGTTATGATATTAGAACTCCTGACCGGAGGAAGGCTACACAGGTCATCCACTGTTGGGGTCCGGCCCGGAGCCCGCCTTCCGGGTCTTGCTCTGGTCTGCGGACTCCGGACTCCGGGCCTAGCAGCCAGCCCTCCTGTTGCACGGAGCCATTGGATCATCTTGGGTTAAGGAGGTACATCTGTTGCCTATTAGGGGGCAGGTGTTTATAAGGGGCTCGGGGACTGAGCCTAGTTGTGGGATTCAGGCTCAAGTTTTGAGAGTGTGCAGTGGGGCTTTTAAAACATCACCAGTATCAGCCCTGCAGGTAGAAATGGGAATAATGCCTTTGGAATTAAGAAGGATGCAATTGATGACAAACTACTGGGTTAATTTGCAGGGACACAATGATTCTCACCCTGCTAAAGAAGTGTTGCAGGAGTCCTGGGAAAATGGGAGGTTTCAGAGGGAAGAATTTAGTCAGGTAGGGAATGATATTGCTAGATCATGTGGAGTGTTTGATCTAAGGATAAGTCCTTCAGTAGTTTATCCGGTTGTAGCTCCATGGAAGCTGGTATGGCCTGATGTAGACTGGCATTTGTTAGAGGTAAAAAGGAAAGGAAAATATAAAACTGATTTGGTAAGTGCATTTAACTGTCATGTGAGGTAAAAGTATAGTGATTATACTCAGGTCTATACAGATGGTGCTAAGGAACCTGAGACAGGAGTGACAGGGTTTGGGGTGGCTATACCAGAAAAAGAAATTGCAATCAGCAGAAGAACATCTGATAAGTTAGCGGTGTATACAGTGGAGATGATGGCAGTGTTGGTTGTGTTGCTTTGGGTGGAGAAAGCTAGACTAGTCAAAGCGTTGATATGCTCAGATTCATCTTCAGTACTAGCAAGTTTAAGGTCTTCTCACTCAAACAGCTGGCAAGATGTACTTCATGAAGTCCTTCAGTCAGTCACAAGAGTTGCAAATCAAGGAGGTCAGGTTAAATTTCTTTGCATTCCAGCTCATGTAGGGGTGAACGGCAATGAAAGGGTGGATGAGTTAGCAAAGAGGCAATAAAGAAAGAAAATATAGAAATGCACATTAGTATCAGTAAAGCAGAGGCTAAGTGTGTAATCTGGGAAAAAAATAACCAAATGTGGCAAGAAAAATGGGACAGGGAGGGGAAAGAGAGGCATTTATATCAAATACAAAAAAGTGTTGCAGGTACTAGGGTAGGAAGTAGATACAGAAGAGAGGAAATTGTGTGGACTAGGTTAAGGCTGGGGCACTGTGCACTAAACCAAACATTGAAATTGATAGGGAAACACCAGACAGGACTGTGTGAGGAATGTCAGGAAGAGGAGTCAGTAGAACATGTAGTTCTGAGTTGCAGGAAGTATGGGACACAGAGAGAGATGATGAGAATTAATCTAAGGGAATTGGGGGTGCAGGAATTCACATTAAAAGGGTTGCTGGGCATGGGTGAGAGAACACAGGTCAGGGTATTTTTAGCTTTCTTAAAGGGTACAGGGGTTTTTTATAGGATATGATGGATAAACAGAAATAGGGTACTAGGATGGGGAGGATAAAGTGAAGGTTAGGGTATGTGTATGTGTGCGACTGGGTGAAGGGATTTAGAATGTGAGTCCATCGCATACTCCAGAGCAGAAGGTGGTGGTAATGCACCATTAAGCTGGGTGCCAACTGCCGTAAAACAAGACGGAGAGAGAGAGGGAGAGAGAGAGAGAGAGAGAGAGCCTAGTTGTGGGGTCGTCCTGCTCTGAAGCAGGTTTAACCTGCTCTGTACCTGGACTGCCGGCTCTGAATCCTGACTGTACCTGTTTCGCCTGCTCCAGATCCAGTCCAATCCTGGTTGCTGCCCTGCTCTGTATCCTGTTCTGCCCTGGTTACCGGCCTGCTCTGTATCCTGTTCTGCCCTGGTTGCTGCCCTGCTCGGAATCCTGTTCTGCCCTGGTTACCGACCTGTTCTGTATCCTGTTCTGCCCTGGTTACCGGCCGGCTCTGTATCCTGTTCTGCCCTGGTTGCTGCCCTACTCGGAATCCTGTTCTGCCCTGGTTGCCGGCCTGTTCTGTATCCTGTTCTGCCCTGGTTACCGGCCTGTTCTTTATCCTGTTCTGCCCTGGTTACCGGCCTGCTCTGTATCCTGTTCTGCCCTGGTTACCGGCCTGTTCTGTATCCTGTTCTGCCCTGGTTGCCGGCCTGTTCTGTATCCTGTTCTGCCCTGGTTACCGGCCTGTTCTTTATCCTGTTCTTCCCTGGTTACCGGCCTGCTTGGAATCCTGTTCTGCCCTGGTTGCTGGCCTGTTCTGTATCCTGTTCTGCCCTGGTTACTGGCCTGCTCGGAATCCTGTTCTGCCCTGGTTACCGGCCTGCTCGGAATCCTGTTCTGCCCTGGTTGCTGGCCTGTTCTGTATATGCTCTATCTGGTTGGTCTTGTTCCCCTGCTTCTCTCCTGTGCGCTGGTCCCGCTGTTCCGCCTTATTCACCTTGCCCGCGCTGTTGGTTGCCTTTACCAATGTACCCGGTGTATCCCGGTAGTCCTGCTGCTCACCCTGGACCCATCTTCCTTTCTGCCCTTTCCATCTATTGCTCCCTAAGGGTTGTAACCTGCACCTGCCCAGGTGACCATGACTGGCCCAGGCCTCTGTGTTTTCCACCTGGGAGGCGGCCCTGCCCAGGATCCATGCGGCCCGTCATGAGGACTCCTACCCTTTCCTCCCCTCGTTTTCCATGGGTTGTACCCCGCACCTGCCCAGATGTCCGCGACTGGCCTAGGCCTCTGTGTTTCCGCCTGCGAGGCGGCCCTGCCCGGGATCCATGCGGCCCGTCATGAGGAATCCTCCTGCCCTGCCACAAACTCTGGGATCCTCCTGCCCTGCCACGAACTCTGGGATCCTCCCGCCTGCCACGAACTCTGGGATCCTCCTGCCCTGCCATGAACTCTGGGATCCTCCTGCCCTGCCACGAACTCTGGGATCCTCCTGCCCTGCCACGAACTCTGGGATCCTCCCGCCCTGCCACGAACTCTGGGATCCTCCTGCCCTGCCACGAACTCTGGGATCCTCCTGCCCTGCCACGAACTCTGGGATCCTCCCGCCCTGCCACAAACTCTGGGATCCTCCGGTCTGCCACGAACTCTGGGATCCTCCGGTCTGCCACGAACTCTGTGATCCTCCCGCTCTGCCACGAACTCTGTGATCCTCCCGCCCTGCCACGAACTCTGGGATCCTCCCGCCCTGCCACGAACTCTGGGATCCTCCCGCCCTGCCACGAACTCTGGGATCCTCCCGCCCTGCCTCGAACTCTGGGATCCTCCCGCCCTGCCACGAACTCTGGGATCCTCCCGCCCTGCCACAAACTCTGGGATCCTCCCGCCCTGCCTCGAACTCTGGGATCCTCCTGCCCTGCCACGAACTCTGGGATCCTCCCGCCCTGCCACGAACTCTGGGATCCTCCCGCCCTGCCACGAAATCTGGGATCCTCCTGCCTTGCCTCGAACTCTGGGATCCTCCGGTCTGCCACGAACTCTGGGATCCTCCGGTCTGCCACGAACTCTGGGATCCTCCGGTCTGCCACGAACTCTGGGATCCTCCCGCTCTGCCTCGAACTCTGGGATCCTCCCGCCCTGCCACGAACTCTGGGATCCTCCCGCCCTGCCACAAACTCTGGGATCCTCCCGCCCTGCCTCGAACTCTGGGATCCTCCCGCCCTGCCACGAACTCTGGGATCCTCCTGCCCTGCCTCGAACTCTGGGATCCTCCCGCCCTGCCACGAACTCTGGGATCCTCCTGCCCTGCCTCGAACTCTGGGATCCTCCCGCCCTGCCACGAACTCTGGGATCCTCCGGTCTACCTCGTCCGAACGCGGGGGTCCTCCGGCCTCGTCCGACCTCCGGGATCCAGCCCCACCTGCCTTACCCCGTGCATGCCATGGCATCCCCATCCTGTCCTACCCCTAGTACTTCAGTGTTTGTGTCCTGCATTTGGGTCCATTCCATGTCTGTTCCAGACATCCACGTAAATATGATCAAGCATTATCATGACCCCGAACCAGTACCTGTGAGTACTGTTATGACAACAGAGGACAATGTGATGTCTGGTACTGGAATACCAGTAAATTTTAATGAGCTCAATGTAGTTTCCACAAGACTCGGAAATTCTGATGTTTTGAAAAATATTGACAGAAAGAGTCATCATTTGCGGTCAAGGCAGCAAAAACAACTGAAAAACTTAATTAACAAGTATAAAGATTTATTCCCTGACATTCCAAGTGCACAGCTGCGGTGCATGATGTAACTGTAGATGGAGTTGATCCCATTAAGCAGCACCCTTACAGAATGACCCAAGACAAAAATAAAATGGTTGAACAAGAACTTGAATACATGCTAACAGCCAGCATAATTAGGCCATCCACTTCAGACTGGGCGTCACTGTGTGTGATTGTCCCTAAGCCAGACGGGAGTATGAGATTCTGCACTGACTACAGGAAAGTTAATGCAGTAACTAAGACAGATGCTTATCCCATCCCAAGAGCGAATGACTGTATTGATAGAATGAGGAAGGCTAAACACCTTACAAAGATTGACCTGTTGAAAGGTTACTGGCGTGTTCCTTTAACAGAAAGGGCTAAAGAAATATCTACATTTGTGACACCCTCTCGATTGTATGAGAACAATGTTTTACCCTTTGGGATGAAAAATGCTCCAGGGACGTTCCAAAGGATGATGAATTCAGGGATTCAAAGTTTAGAAAATACAGGGGTTTATATTGATGACTTGGTATATGGAGTAACACCTGGGAGGAGCATATCTCAGCAGCAGAGAAACTGTTTAAAAGATTGTCCAAGGCAAATCTCACTGTAAACCTCGCTAAAAGTGAATTTGGCCACGCCACTGTCACGTATCTTGGCTATGTAGTAGGCCAGGGCCAACTGGCACCTGTGCAGGCCAAGGTTCAGGCTATTGCTGAGGTTCCCGTTCCAATGGGCAAGAAAGCGTTAAGAAGATTTTTAGGAATGGTTGGGTATTACCGTAAGTTTTGTAAGAACTTCGCAGTCATCACTCTCCCCCTAACGAAACTCCTAGGGAAGAGTGAAAGATTTGTGTGGACTGACCTTTGCCAAGAGGCATTTGACTGCCTGAAAACCATCCTGTGTTATCATCCTGTGCTCAAAGCACCTGATTTCAATAAACCATTTTCAATCGCGGTAGATGCTAGTGATGAAGCTGCTGGGGCAGTATTGTTGCAAGAGGATGATGAAATTGAACATCCACTAGCTTATTTCTTAAAGAAATTTAATGTGCATCAGAAAAATTACTCCACTGTTGAAAAGGAGTTGTTATCATTCATTTTAGCAAAACAACATTTTGATGTCTACATACCTCCTGCGCAGAAAGCACTCGTGGTTTACACGGACCATAATCCATTAGTGTTTCTGAGTAAAATGAAGGATAAGAATAGAAGGTTACTTAACTGGAGTCTGATCTTGCAAGAGTATGACATGGAAATAAAACATATGAATAGTACTGACAATATTATAACAGACTGTCTAGATGTTAAGTTCGAGGTTGTATTGCTTTGCTGTTACCTGATAATTACACATGTATTGCTTTAAGCTGTATAATTGATAGTTCAGATAATGATTTTGCTGTTCTATCATTTTTTTTCCTTAAAAAGAGTGACGCCTGACGAGATCTGAAGGATTAGTCTAAAGTGGAATGGTTTTTTTTAAAAGAGAGGGAGCGAACAGCGTGTGTGCTATTTCAGAGAGAGCAACAGGCAGTCTGTGAGTTGCCTTGGAAACCGAAAGGCGGAGCTATATGATGGACAGCTCGTGTTCAGTTGTTGTGATATATGTATACAAGGTCGACTGGATTTGTAATCAGACACGAAGGAAGACACTGCTGAGTTTTGTGTGCCCACGGCAAGGGTGGGGTTTTTGCTCACAGTGTGGACAAAGGGGTGACCGGTGGAACGCTATCGGCGTGTTTAACCCTTGCATCCTCTTTTTGTGGTCACAAGTCGGTGACTTTGATAAGTTTCGGGAGCAGGAGAATGACGCGGAGGATCGACGGCATTGGCACTGGGAAGACAAAACATCTCTCTCTCTCTCTCGTTTAATATTACTTTATCACGTAGTTATTAATAATTTGTTTAACAGAGTTTATAACGGAAGACTCAGACTCCAGGTGTGTCCATTTCTGCTGGTCCTCTTTAACCCGTTACGGACTACGCAACAACCGTAAACCCGTCGATCGGAATTGCTGCATCCGGTATGGAAGGGGTTAACCAGGATTCCATGAAACGAAGGACACACGTGGTCCTAATGTCCCTCCGATTCAACAACATAGTTCTGAGATAATCGATTACCCGCATCTGCAGATTTTCTCTTGTTAATGAGCACAGTCTGTTTATCCCTATTGTCTGTCTACAATATCCATTAGCTTTTGCCAACCCCTGTCCGCTCACACTGGGATGTTAAGGCGTTTTTGCTGCTGCTGGGGGGGGGGGGGGGTGGCTTTAATGGAAGCTCTGATTGATGTTTAATGGGGCAGGAGGGAATCTGACTCGAGAATGAGCAACAGTTCCAACAAAACGTCGAAGGCTTAGCAGTGAAATACTGCGAGAAGCAACATTCTCAAAGGTAGTAATCCAGGGTCTGCTTAAATAATCACAGAACGTGGAAAACATGCGCCAGTCAATATAAATTTAATGGAATTAAACAGAAAACACTGGGAATTAACAAATCTCGTGAAGGCTACAATAACCATTTTCAGGTGCTCTGGAAACCTCGCAGCCCAGGCTCTCCGGCTCCCCACACTGTCACGAAGAGCTCAGATGGTGGCTTATATAATGGCAGAAGCTTTAGTGTGTCGATATTTAGAAGTTGGGAGCTGAAAGACCGGAGGGGATTATTGTGAACATTGAGCCTGGAGGTAACAACAGTGAGAATGAAGATATGTTGATGAAATGACAGAGATGACAAATCTAATGAAGTGTAGGTAGAAAGTGTTTGAAAGAGGTCAAAAGTGCATTGTTTAATTTACAACTAACTGTTGTTGGTCCAATTTATCTCGTACTAATTTGAATGACATTTATCATTTGATAGTGCTATGAAATCAGACATTTTATGATTTCATAGGCATCATGAAAGGAAGCTGTCAATCTTTAGTGAAAATTACTATTGTTTCTACTAACTGTTGAGTACATTGGGCAGGTATTAAAGTGTAACCCTCTTAGAATGAGTTAGTTGTTACTGTGAATACTAACTAACAGCAACATAAATCTACAATATATGGGATTAACAATGCAAAGACCAGTAAATAATTGGGTCATAATATTTCTTCTAAGGGAAGCTAAGGCAATCAGCTGTCTGAATACTGACAGACACCCATGCAAATTTAATGTTTGCCAGAAAGCACTAATTTAGCTCACACCAGTCTAAACTCAGATGTAAATTTTATTGATAAAACATTTTAAGCCGTAACAAATAAAATGAAGAAAAGAATCCAACACATCTATCAGTCTTTAGTGCGCATGTAATCATTGAAGCTCATTCCTGTGTAATCAGTCTAGTTTGCTTCACTTCATTTACTCACAGTACTGAAATGTTTCTGTGCCAAAGAACCAGTCCAAACCAAAATAAAAATAAATACATTTTCAGACAACATCAATGGAAAGATGTTCAAACTGTCTCCTCTTGCCCTTTAGACAATTTTTGGTGCTAGTTTTTTAACTGAAAGCTTTCTGCACGTTCTCTGTGAGACCGTAGTCTGCATGAGGCTTTCCGGACATCTGTAATGGTCCTTCCAAATTTGCTTCTGCGAGCGTTCCACTACCTTCCTCCACTGTGTTTTATTGTCAGTAATTAAAGGAACACTTTTTAATAGATTTGCATTTTGAGGTGATTTGCAAAAATAAGATGCTGATCAACATAACTGTATTAATAAAATTGTTTTAACCAGGATATTACATTCTCAAACCACCAAAATAGGCACGTCCTCATGACTTTGTAAACATTTGAAACACTGTAAACATTAATAATAACACAACACTTATACCCAATAACAATAACAATTATGTTCACCCTTATGTTCTGATAGTATTCAGGCATATGGCTCACAGCAATCAAATGAATGAAGTGATTACAGGACATCCAATCCATTTGTAAATGGAAGTAACATATTTCACTATTGACTTTCACTCAACACTCTGATTTCCAGATGTGACACATGCCAGCGTATTTGGCTGTTTCCTAACTCTGAGACCTTCTTATCTCAGCTTCACTTTCATCTTCCTTTAATAGTTGATTCTCAGTCACTATTTCATTAGTCTGAAACTTTTCTAGTGACTTTTCATGCTTACTTTGAGATGTTTCATCCTGTATACTATCCGTTCCTTACTGCAACTCAATTACCCCTGCTCTCTCTGAATAGACTTGACTTCACCTTCAATTATATTGGAGTCTGTTTCCCTTTCACTATCTAACGGCACCTTTGGTTGTCCAGTGCATTCCCACTATACCCAAGTGTAGCCTGTGTGGTTCTGACATCTCTTAATCAACTCCTCTTGGGAGGTTTGCATAAGGTAAGTCATGCCACATTCTATTTTCCTTATCTTCAGAGTCTGTATAGTGTTGAAAAGATTCATCCGGTTTCTCTTTTATAATTTCTTCTTCATGCCATTCCACCAAAACCATACTATTGTCTGAGTTGTCTTCAGCTTGTTTCTTTCCTTTGCTGAGATCATTTAACAGCTATAGGTTCTAGATCAGACTCTGGATCAATATGTTCTCCCTGCCCTAGAGGTAAATGATTGTTCTATTGGAGAATTTTTACTGGACCATTTCCATCTTCTGATTTCAACCAAAAAAATGGCAAGTTTGGGATCTGACTGTGAGGTTCCAAAACAAAGATCCATGTAATTTGGCTTTGCGTCCAAACATTAAATGATATGGCGAGTAGCCAGTGGTTTCATTCTAGATCTAGTATTAGGTAACGAACTGGGTCAGGTCACAGATCTCTCAGGGGGTGAGCATCTGGGGAACAGTGACCACTGCTCCCTGGCCTTTAGCATTGTCATAGAAAAGGATAGAATCAGAGAGGACAGGATTTTTTTTTTTAATTGGGAAGGGCAATTATGAGGCTATAAGGCTAGAATTTGTGGGTGTGAATTGGGATGATGTTTTTGCAGGGAAATGTACTATGGACATGTGGTCGATGTTTAGGGATCTCTTGCAGGGTGTTAGGGATAAATTTGTCCCAGTAAGGAAGAGAAAGAATGGCAGGGTGAAGGAACCACGGGTGACAAGTGAGGTGGAAAATCTAGTCAGGTGGTAGAAGGCAGCATACATGAGGTTTAGGAAGCAAGGATCAGATGGGGCTATTGAGGAATATAGGGTAGCAAGAAAGGAGCTTGAGAAGGGGCTGAGGAGAGCAAGAAGGGGGCATGAGAAGGCCTTGTCGAGTAGGGTAAAGGAAAACCCCAAGGCATTCTTCAATTATGTAAAGAACAAAAGAATAACGGGAGTGAAGGTAGATCTGATTAGAGATAACGGTGGGAAGATGTGCATGGAGTCTGTGGAAGTGAGCAAGGTCCTCAATGAATACGTCTCTTCGGTAATCACCAATGAGAGGGAACTTGATGACGGTGAGGACAATGTGAGTGAGGTTGAAGTTCTGGAGCATGTTGATATTAAGGGAGAGGAGATGTTGGAGTTGTTAAAGTACATTAGGAAGGATCAGTCCCCAGGGCCTGATGAAATATTCCCCAGGCTGCTCAACGAGGCGAGGGAAGAGATTGCTGAGCCTCTGGCTAGGATCCTAGGATCTTTATGTCCTCGTTGTCCACGGGAATGGTACTGGAGGATTGGAGGGAGGTGAAGGTAGTCCCCTTGTTCAAGAAAGGCAGTAGGGATAGTCCGGGTATTTATAGACTGTGGTGGGAAAGCTGTTGGAAAAGATTCTTACAGATAGGATCTATGGGCATTTAGAGAATCATGGTCTGATCAGGAACAGTCAGGTTGGCTTTGTGAAGGGAAGATAAGATTTAACAAGCCTGTTAGAGTTCTTTGAGGAGGGGGCCAGGTTTATAGATGAGGGTAGTGCAGTGGATTTTAGTAAGGCACTTGATAAGATTCCACATGGTAGGCTTATTCAGAAAGTCAGAAGGCATTGGATCCAGGGAAGTTTGGCCAAGTGGATTCAGAATTGGCTTGCGTGAAGAAAGCAGAGTGTTGTGATGGAGGGAGTACAATCGGACTGGAGGGTTGTGACTAGTGGTGCCCCACAAGGATCAGTTCTCGGGCCCCTAATTTTCATAATTTTTATTAACGACCTGGATGTGGGAGTAGAAGGGTGGGTTGGGAAGTTTGCAGATGACACAAAGGTTAGTGGTGTTGTGAATAGCGTGGAGGATTATCGAAGATTGCAGACAGATATTGATAGGATGCAGAAGTGGGCTGAGAAGTGGCAGATGGAGTTCAACCCAGAGAAGTGTGAGGTGGTACACTATGGAAGGACAAAATCAAGGCAGAGTACAAAGTAAATGGCAGGATACTTGGTAGTGTGGAGTAGCAGAAGGATCTGTGGGTACATGTCCACAGGTCCCTGAATGTTGCCTCACAGGTAGATAGGGTAGTTAAGAAAGCTTATGGGGTGTTAGCTTTCATAAATCAAAGGATAGAGTTTAAGAGTCACAAGGTAATGATGCAGCTCTATAAAACTCTGGTTAGGCCACACTTGGAGTACTGTGTCCAGTTCTGTTCGCCTCACTATAGGAAGGATGTGGAATCTTTGGAAAGGGTACAGAGGAGAATTATCAGGATGCTGCCTGATTTAGAGAGTATGCATTATGATCACAGATTCAGGGAGCTAGGGCTTTACTCTTCAGAGAAGAGGGGGATGAAAGGAGCCATGATAGAGGTATACAAGATATTAAGAGGAATAGATAGAGTGGACAGCCAGCACCACTTCCCCAGGGCGCCAACATTCAATACACTGGACATGGCTTTAAGGTAAGGGGTGCAAAGTTCAAGGGAGATATTAGAGGAAGGTTTTTTACTCAGAGAGTGTTTGGTGCGTGGAATGCACTGCCTGAGTCAGTGGTGGAGGCGGATACACTAGTGAAATTTAAGGGACTACTAGACAGGTATATGGAGGAATTTAAGGTGGGTGGTTACATGGGAGGCAGGGTTTAAGGGTCGGCAGAAAATTATGGGCCAAAGGGCCTGTACTGTGCTGTACTGTTCTATGTTCTATGTTCATTCTGAGTTTGGTTGTAATAATGTACCGAATTTCCAATATACTGACTCTAGGAGTTCCTACAATGTCTAACAATGTCCTGTTAAATCTCTCAGGATGAGGATTGCCTTGATATGACATTGTCCTTGATTTCTCAACTCTAAGCACTGTCAGTAACTCATGTATGAGGTGGCTTTCAAAATCCTTTCCCTGATTACTGTGCTTTCTTCTTGGTAGGCACACCTGCAGTCTTGGGTCTTGGCCATGTGGTTACTACCTCTATCTGAGAAGGGTCTGTGTCCTACATAGTTGGCTGACGTCTTACAGAACTGGTACTTCTTTGAAACCTTCAGCTTTCAAGTGGTCTGACACCTTCACTGGTCTTGTCTCATGCTCCTCCAGTGTTGACCCAAACACTCTGAGATCATCCAAGTACAAAACTACCTCATGCAGATTCATGTGTCCAATAGAATGCTCCTTGACACGTTGGAAGTTAGCCCATGCTCCTGATGTGCCCTGGGGCCTCCTTTCAAACTGAAAAAATTTGAAGATGTTGTATCAATGCTGTCTTTCGTTTATCAGATTTACTGATTCATATTTGGTAATACCCACATTAAATCCAACACACTGAACCATTTGTTTCTACCTAAGCAGGCCAGAACATCTTTCGATCTGTGGAACTCTATGTTGCTATGGGGTTTTACATCTGTTCAGTGTTCTGTAATCAATACATGTTCATATATTCCCATTCCTTTTCCTCACAACCACAATAGGCATTGCATAGGGACTCCTCGCCTCAGTGATAATTCCAGCGTCCTTAAGTTTCAGCAAGTGCTGTCTAACATTTTCAACCTCCGCTGGTCCAAACCGGTGAAACGTCTCTCTTCTGTCATTCTGATGGTGTGGTGAGTACTAATATCAAACTCATCAGTAGAAAAGATGACTTTGTGTTCCAATGTCCTATCAGTTAGATTCTGTCTCCATTTCTCTGGTATTGGTAAATCATCAAAGTTGAATGACTTTGATGTCAACTTTTCCAATGCAGGAGACTATTTCTTTTTCTCCACTGTAACACTAGAAAATACCACCACAGGAAAGAGATGTACAATCTGCATGCAATGTCTGAGGATGGCATTTCTTCCTGACATGTTCCTGACAATTATTGTCCCCTGTTAGAATAATCAGCCAAAACTTTCTATTGTTCAGGTCTCACTAACCCTCCTGCAAGTAAGACTGATTCTTCCTACTTATAATCAGGAGCATCCACTGAAATGTCTAGGGTGCTGAGCACTCCTGAAAATTTGGCAGCTCCCGGTCACTCTAACTACTCCACCAGAACATAGAGCAATTGGTTAACAGTGAGTGTACCAGACAGTTCCAAATCTCAAGGGCACTGATGATAGGAGTCAATGGTAAATGTGTCAAATACCTGTTGTAAAAGGATCTGTAGAGTAAAGTAACTTGAGAATCTGTGTCAATTATAGCTCCAGCATTAGTGGCTTCAATCGATATGGATACATTAGAATGTGGTCCCACTAAGCCTTCAGAAGCAGTGTTTTGCATTTAGTATGTCTGTTGATACATTGATTAGAATGTATTTGCTCTCTCACTTTCAGCTTTCACCACTGGCTAGCAATCTTACAAAAAGCAGAGCTGAATGTGTGATTTGCTCTTGCCAGTACACATCCCCTCCAACGGCAAGCCTCATATGGTGCCTCCTCGCTGGCGAAACATGGAAGTTGAACTCCTTTCAGAGTTGCGCTAAACTACACAGGACAGGCAGGAGGTCTGCACCCTGCACATGTAGCACACAGGCCCAAAGGTGTGCGGACACATCCTGGTGCTCGTGAAACAGATACCCGACTATGGATAAGAAGCCCCACTGTCATGTTGGCAACCTTGGGAGAAATGAAGGCTTTGGGTATAATCCCAGACACCAAATCTAGAGTGGACATCATTAACCATCCTCCTGGCAGCTCCTCCAGCCAAGCTGGTGCCAATCATGTTGCTTCATAAGCTTTCCTTTGTACTACGCTGGTGAGGCCAAGGGGAGGATCTTAATAACAGGGCATCTCAGGATCTCTATATCTTTTGCCCAGGCTCATGATGATGTTGAAAACCACCCATTGTCCTTCAAGATAGATGAATGCCAACCAACTTCTCTACACGGTGGATCATAATCTTGTGCGGCATTCGAACACATGGAGAAGCCGTGTCTTTTGTCATGGTTCCGGTTGGCCGTTCCCCTTTAACACTTCTTTCTCCCTGATCATACCCCAATTTCAGTCAATTGCTGCTAGTTACCCAATAATCGTACACCCGGCTTTCATCAGAGACTGGGAAAAAATACGAGGTCGACCCTATCACAGGTTGCCAGTTCGTTGCTCAACTCTCGTGTGATACTTCGTTCCCTGTTCCGATTAGAACCGTTAGTTCTAAGTTCCTGTCTAGTCTCTAGAGAGTCCCTGTGAATCCCGTCTCCTTGTCAAGATCCCTCTGGTTTCCTGCTCTACGTTCAGGTCTACGCCAGCCTCCCCAACTGAGTCGACGTGCCAGTATCTTGCATTTCGGTTCTCCTCCGTCGCCCCCGTGTAGCAGAACGAACTGGCCAGAATGAACCTAGCGGACACGGACCCGGTGCAACAGGCCCTCGTTAGCCAGGGCTCCCTACTGGGCATACATGATCAACTACTCAGAGAAGTCATAAAAGATCTTCGTGCTCTATCCGAGGATGTAAAGAAGGTCAGTGAGCAGGTTGACCGGGTATCCGCTCCCCTTACTCCGTCCCTTCCAAGAACCCAGTCTGACCAAACCGCACAGCCTGGGATGGCGACGCCCCTTGGCTCGGCAACACAATCACCTCGCGAGCCTTACGTACCCGAACCAGAACCCTACGCTGGGGACCTCGGGAAGTGCCGGGCTTTCTTACTGCAGTGCTCTCTGGTTTTTGAGCAACAGCCATGTACGTACAGTTCAGGCAGATCAAAAATTGCGTACATCATGGGGCTGTTTCGAGGGGTTGCCTTATCGTGGGCCACCATGATCTGGGACAACCGGCCAGGGGTCTGCTCCTCCTTCTCCACCTTCGTCTCCGAAATGAGGAAGGTTTGAACAGCCCATTTGTGGGCAGGATGCCGCTAGGCGCCTTCTGACTCTCTGTCAGGGCTCGCGAAGCGTAGCGAAATACTCTGTAGAGTTCCGAACATTAGCGGCCGACTCTGGGTGGAATGACGAAGCACTACAGGAAGTGTTTCGACGGGGTCTCTCCGACAAGATAAAAGATGAATTAGCGGCCAGTGATGAGGTGAACAGCCTGGACTCTTTGGTCTCTCTAGCCACCAGGGTAGATAATTGACTTTGAGAACATCTGAGAGAAAAGTCCGGTCACCCCGCTCCTCGGGTCATCCTACAGCCCGCCTTACCATTTTCGGCCAGCCTCTCTTCCCCATCCGCTCCTAGTGCAGCCCCCGCTCCAACTGTTCTGGTGAATCAGACGACACTCCCTTCAGTTTCCCAAGCCCGGATGCAGATCCAAGCTACTGTAACCTACAACCAACAGTCCCTGTCCTTGCCTACCTTGATAGACTCCGGTGCTGAGGGGAATCTTTTGGATGAAGACATAGCTGCCCAGGCCGGAATTCCTCGGGAGCCGTTGTCTACCCCTCTGGAAGCCCGGGCACTGGACGGAAGACTTCTGGCTCGAGTCACTCACCGTACTCCACCACTGTCTTTGATCCTCTCTGGGAATCATCAGGAGCAGGTACAATTTAACCTAATCTCCTCTCCCCAAGCCCCGATAGTACTCGGATACCCCTGGTTACGCCGCCATAATCCTTGCATTGATTGGTCTACCGGGAGGATAGCTAGCTGGAGCCCGTTTTGCCACGCCACCTGTCTGCAGTCGGCCCTATCCCCTAGGGAGGATACAGCGACCTCTCCCGTCTTTGAAACCCTCGACTTGTCCAGAGTTCCCACAGAATACCACGACCTGGGACAGGTATTCAGCAAGCAACGTGCTCTTTCCCTGCCTCCACACCGCCCGTATGACTGCGCTATCGACCTTCTCCCCGGGGCCTCGTTACCTACCAGTCGCCTGTATAACTTGTCCCGGCCTGAGAAGGAAGCCATGGAGAAATATATTAGAGTGTCTCTCGCGGCGGGCATTATTCGACCCTCATCCTCCCAGGTGGGCGATGGATTCTTCTTCGTGGGGAAGAAGGATGGCTCTCTCCGTCCCTGCATCGATTACCGAGGCCTAAATCAGATCACCATTAAGAACAAGTACCCACTGCCTCTTATGAGTTCTGCGTTCGAACCACTTCATGGAGCCACCATCTTCTCGAAGTTGGACCTCCGAAACGCCTACCATTTGGTCCGGATAAGGGAGGGAGACGAGTGGAAGATGGCTTTCAATACCCCGTTAGGCCACTTGGAGTACTTAGTCATGCCTTTCGGCCTCACCAATGCCCCCGAAGTTTATCAAGCCTTGATTAACGATTTAAGCCTTAATTAAGAGACTTAATTAACCGATTTGTGTTTCTCTACCTGGATGACATCCTGATCTTTTCCAGCAGTCCCCAGCAACACGTGCACCATGTCCGTCAAGTCCTGTAGAGACTGGGGGAGATTAAATTATTCGAAAAGGCAGAGAAATGCGATTTCCACGTCCCCTCAGTCAGCTTCCTAGGTTATATCATCGAGAGGGGACAGGTGAGAGCTGATCCTGAGAAGATCCGGGCTGTGGTGGAGTGGCCCAAACCCACGGACAGCAAGCGGCTCCAACGGTTCCTGGGGTTTGCGAACTTCTATCGCCGGTTCATCAGAAACTACAGTCAGGTGGCGGCCCCCTTACCCGACTTACCTCACCTGCCACCCCTTTCCTTTGAACTCCGAGGCGGACTCAGCATTTGCCGAACTGAAGAGGCGTTTCACGTCTGCCCCCGTTCCGATTCAACCAGACCCCTCTTGGAGTCCTCTGTAATCACACCATCAATATTAAGCTGATGAATTCAATTGAATTGGGCACGCTGCTTTTCTAAACGATAGAAATAAGCTGTACTCTGTTCACCCTCTTCCAGCCATTGTTTTCTAGATCTCACATATGCACCTTCTGCCTTTACAAGATAAAGATGGTTTAACGTATCCTTTAACAAAGCCAGCTCCTCTTTATCTTTCCCTGAAAGGTTATCTGGAAACAATTCACACAAATTTGCAATCTTTGAGATCAATGACTGTTCTTCCAATTTTCTTTTCTGTACTAAATCACTACTGTATTTCCTAAAGAATTTGGCAGATTCAAATTTTAAAAGTTCCCTATTTGTAGAGTGTAAGATTCAAAATTAAGATGTGCGTTTCTGAAACAGGTCCGGGTTAAAGTCAAAGGACAAATGTGATTTAATTATGTTTGGGGACAAATGTGATTTAATTATGTCTGGGTTAAAGTCTGTAAACACATGTGATTTAATTATGAATGCAGAAGCCCTGACAAGATTAACTGTGTGTGGAATCATTGAAGTCCTGAGATATGGACTATTGTTTTACAGAAATGTGTAAAAAAACAACTCCAAATATGGAATGGGAAAACACTGTGTACCTCCCGAGTCAGGGAGGGGAGGGGTAAGGAAGAAGGATAAAATCTGCTGCCCTGTAAGGTTCAGGGTTCCCTTCTCTGAGGGGGCCCAGCTCTGCAGAACTGTTAATAAACTTTGTTTCCTTGAATTTGTCTTGAAGCCATTATTCGGGAGCGTGGCTCGTTTCTGACAACTTGGGGCGCTCGTCCGGGATCCACACTCCAGCCGTGAGGGGGGCAAGGAAGGACATCGGAGAAGGTGCACCCTGCCGAGTTCGGCAGTCCCTGATTCCTTGCTCGTCGCCCCGCGCGGCTTGAGCGAGTGATATCCGGCGGACTCAAGGAAACAAAGAGGGGTTGTCTAGGCAGTTGAGACAGTGAGCGATCGAGTAATTTCTGTGCACAGGACCCAGGTAAGAAATTGAATTCCTGTAGAGACGTAGTACACAAGAATCGTGGAACTGCGGGGTTCCTGCAGGTGATTTCTCCTGTAGAGACGTAGTACACGAGAATTGTGGAACTGCGGGGTTCCTGCAGGTGATTTCTCCTGTAGAGACGTAGTACACGAGAATTGTGGAACTGCGGGGTTCCTGCAGGTGATTCTTCCTGTAGAGACGTAGTACACGAGAATTGTGGAACTGCGGGGTGCCTGCAGGTGAATTCCTGGGCGATCGCGGGAATACAGGTTCCGGAATTGGACGGGAGTGACCGAACTAGGTGGGTCACATTCAAATTAAATTCCTGCAGAGACGTAGTGCACGAGAATTGTGGAATTACCGGGTGCCTGCGGGTGGATTGGAACCGAGCAAGTCCTCGAGATGGGGAATAAGGGGTCTAAGAGAGAAAAGGGTAAAGGAAATCCAGGCGCCAATGATGAAAAATACCCCGGGGTACCCCCTGATAGTCCGTTGGGACGGATGTTAGAAAATTGGGATTACGGGAGGCGAAAAGGGAAGTCAAAGAAAAAATGATACAGTACTGTGAATTCTGGTCCCGCCAGCCGATCCAAGGGTCGGCTGTGTGATGGCCTAAGTTCGGGTCTAGCGAGGATTGGGTACAACAAGCCCTTAATCTGTACGTGAATTCAAAACCTAACGTTAAACCCGAAGAAAGTGATTATGCCCTATGCTGGTTACCAACGACAAATAGTTATAAATTGAAAACGATAAATGAAGGGGGACAGAAAAAGAATACATGGGAGGTGCTCGACCACCTGCCGCCCCATATGTGCCCCCTACCGCTCCGCAAATCGAAGACCCTGAGACGGAGGTTGGCCAACAGCTGATTCGTGTTGAATTTGTATCGAAAGCATGGCCAGATATAAGAAAAAACTGGAAAAACTAGAAGATTGGAATACTAAACCCTTAAGTGAACTACTTAGGGAGGCACAGAAAGTGTTTGTAAGAAGGGATGAAGAGAAGCAGAAGACGGCAAGGATAATGGTCCAGACAGTGCGACAAGTAACCGCAGATAGTAGAGAGAGAGACGGGGACCATGGTTGGATCGAGGTAGTAGCCAAGGAGGAGGAGGGCTAAGGAAGGCTTTAAGATGTTTTCACTGCAACGAAGAGGGACACTTCAGGCGCGAGTGCCCCAGATACCGACGGGAAGTGCGCTCGTACGCTATGATGGAAGATGAAGACTAGGGAGGTCGGGGGTTCCACCCCTTGGGGATGAATTATCGGCAGGAACCCCTGGTAAATTTAAAAGTAGGTCCCCAAGGGTCAGATACAACCTTTATGGTAGATTCGGGTGCCGAAAGATCTAGCGTAATCCAGATACCTCCCGGCGCCCGAACCGGAACAAAGGTAATGGGAGTATCCGGTATTGGAGGCAAAATAATACAAGTACCTGTTATAGAAAACGTGAAAATTGAACATGAGGATACGGTAACGGGACAGGACCTACTTTTGTTACCCTCTGCGAGATTCAACCTGCTCGGGCGGGATCTGCAAGTCAGGCTAGGCATCGGGACTGTGCCCAGGAACGGGAAGATAATGGTACAGCTGTTTGCCCTCAGGGAAGAAGACGATAGGAAAATAAGCCCGGAGGTATGGTACCAGGAAGGGAACCGGGGGGGTTTGAACGTCCCCCCTTGCAAATCTCACTATTACCTAACAGTTCGCCAGTACGGAGAAAACAGTACCCTATTTCAATGGAAGGAAGAAAAGGGCTGCAGCCGGTGATTGAAGAACTGATCGCTGACGGACTACTGGAGGAATGTATGTCACCGTATAATGCCCCAATACTCCCGGTGCGAAAGCCAGATGGGACTTATCGGATGGTACAAGACCTGCGGGGCCTAAATGCAGTAGTCCAAACCCGATACCCGGTAGTGCCCAACCCTTACACACTGATGAGTAAGATCTCCCCTGACCATGAATGGTTCAGTGTAATAGATCTAAAAGACGCCTTCTGGAGTTGCCCGCTAGAAGAGAGCAGTCGTGACATGTTTGCGTTCGAATGGGAAAATCCTACGACGGGGCGGAAAAGACAACTCCGGTGGACGGTCCTGCCACAGGGGTTCACCGAATCACCTAACCTATTTGGGCAGGTCTTGGAGCAAGTACTAGCAGAATTCCAATGTGCTCCAGAGAGCCAACTGCTACAGTATGTGGACGATCTATTACTATCCGGGCCAACACAGGAAGGGGTGCGGGAAGACACCATCAGACTATTGAACTTCCTGGGGAAGCAGGGGCTACGGGTCTCAAAGAAAAAGTTACAATTTGTAGAAAAGGAAGTAAGGTATCTGGGACACCGGGTCAGTAAAGGACAGCGATGCATTACCCCAGAAAGGATAGCTGGAATAACGGGAATGTCACTACCACGTACCAAGAAGGAGATACGCACCAGTTAATTTGCGATGCACTTGATATCGAATGGAAGTACCATACCCCGTGGCATCCCCAGAGTTCGGGAAGAGTAGAACGAATGAACAGCACCCTGAAGGCACAGCTAACCAAGTTGATGTTGGAAACCAAGCTACCATGGACCAAGTGTTTGCCGATCGTTCTCCTGAGAATACGAACTGCACCCCGCAAGGATATAGGAATATCTCCTTATGAGATGCTCTTTGGACTGCCATATTGGAATAAAATAGAGGGGTATCCCACACTACAGGGGGGTGATTTATTTGTAAATAACAATTTACTGGCCTTGTCCCGTTCCTTTGCAGAACTGCGGAAAAAGGGTCTCTTGGCCCAGACTCCGCTGCTCGATTTTGCTTTACATCAGATCGTGCCTGGAGATTGGGTTCTGGTAAGGACCTGGAAGCCGGAGAAGTTACAGCCACAGTGGGAAGGCCCTTTCCAGGTCCTGCTAACAACAGAGGCGGCTGTACGGACAAAAGAAAAAGGGTGGACACACGCATCCAGGGTAAAGGGACCGGTGAAGCTCGAAAGCCGCACTGAGTGGTCCTGTGTTCCCGGTGAAGAACCGATGGTGGTGAGGCTAAAAAGGCAGCAAAAATGAACTCTATGTGGACTGTAACATTATTGACTGTAATATATTTGATTCTATATGTCGGGGAAATTGAAGGGAAATGTGACAAGTGCAGAACCGTGGTACGGGTGGGGCAGAGGGTGTTCCCAGGATCATTTGTGTCCCACTCGCATGTGAATGATCGATGCTATGATCTAAGCAAGAGAGAAACATGTTGGGAGAATAGTAAACCTTATTACCAAGTCTATAATAAAGGATACATGGGACAGGGGGGGGGGGACCATGAGAAGTCTCAGCTGTCCCAGGAAAGACCGGTGGTTGTGTATAAACAAGGGAGGGCAGTGGGACATCCCATCTACACTGGTTAAGAACATGCAGATAAGGTAAAGGAGATTATAATACAAGATGAGAAGAAAAAGGAGGCGGAAGAGCGCGAGCAAAGGAAGGCGGCAGTGGTCTCCACGGACCCGTCTATATCAGGAGACAGAGAAAGATATAGTCCTCCCCGATGTTAAAGAGAACCTCTTTATAGACTTAGCTACTCGGATTGCCACGAGCCTAAATGTGAGTGGTTGTTGTGTCTGTGGAGGACCGCACATGAGTGAACAGTGGCCGTGGAGGGGTGAGAGCTTGAGTGTGTGGGAATTGCTTGCGCACAATTGGACAAATGTCCCAGACCAGAAGAAGCAAAGGTGGAAATTGACCAATTACCCGGAGGGACAAGTATGTGTTGAAAGGAAGGGGAAAGTAAAGGTGGGAGAAAGTCCCTGCCGAAGCATTAAATTAGTAAAGAGGGAAGGTAATGTTACCTGGTGGCCAGAGGAGCCAGCATGGTACATAACCAGAGAACCGAATGGCAGTTGCGAGGCCGTAGGAAACGGCTCTAAACTCTGGAAGTGCAGCGGAACGAATCTGTACGAAGGGGTTCCCAGGGTCAGGGAAGTATGGAAGGAAGCAAAGAAAGGAGGATTTGCCCCGGAGGGGTTATTCTGGATCTGCGGTAATCAGGCGTATACCAAACTACCGTGGGATTGGGCGGGTGTTTGCTTCCTGGGTCTCATAAGACCGGAGTTCTTCCTCCTGCCTCAGGAGGGTGACCGGAAGCTGGGAATTAAGCTGTTTGATTCATTAAGGAGAGAAACACGGGAGATAAAGGTGGGCGAGTGGGGTGATGAGTGGCCACCGGCTCGCATCATTGAATACTATGGGCCAGCGACCTGGGCCCAGGATGGGTCGTGGGGGTATCGCACTCCTGTCTACATGTTAAACCGAATTATTAGACTGCAGGCGGTGGTGGAAGTGATAACCAGTCAAACGGCACTGGCATTGGAGCTGTTGGCAAAACAGCAGAGCCAGATGCGAACAGCAATATACCAGAACAGGCTGGCTGTGGATTACCTATTGGCCTCTGAAGGCGGGGTATGTGGGAAGTTCAATCTTACAAACTGTTGCCTTAAGATAGACGACAGTGGAAGGGCCGTGTTAAAAATATCCGACAAAATTCGGAAACTGGCCCACGTGCCAGTACAAACCTGGAGATCCCTGGGGAACATGAGTTGGCTAGACGGGCTACTGGGAGGTAGTTGGTGGCGAACCGCTCTCCTAGTAGCAGGCGGGGGTCTAATGATTCTCTTACTTTTGCCGTGTTTGATTCCTTGTATACGAACACTGATCAGGCGCAGTATATTCCAGCTCCAGGCAGTAGCGATACCCCATCATGGGACAAACGAGCTAAAACTTATGCTATTAAAGAAGAAAGTGGGCCCCCTGGGAGTGAGAGAAATGCTAGCTGAAACGCACATCTTAAAAAGAAAAAGGGTGGTATTGTAAGATTCAAAATTAAGATGTGCGTTTCTGAAACAGGTCCGGGTTAAAGTCAAAGGACAAATGTGATTTAATTATGTTTGGGGACAAATGTGATTTAATTATGTCTGGGTTAAAGTCTGTAAACACATGTGATTTAATTATGAATGCAGAAGCCCTGACAAGATTAACTGTGTGTGGAATCATTGAAGTCCTGAGATATGGACTATTGTTTTACAGAAATGTGTAAAAAAACAACTCCAAATATGGAATGGGAAAACACTGTGTACCTCCCGAGTCAGGGAGGGGAGGGGTAAGGAAGAAGGATAAAATCTGCTGCCCTGTAAGGTTCAGGGTTCCCTTCTCTGAGGGGGCCCAGCTCTGCAGAACTGTTAATAAACTTTGTTTCCTTGAATTTGTCTTGAAGCCATTATTCGGGAGCGTGGCTCGTTTCTGACATAGAGAAATTATTCTCTACCATCGCTTTATGTAAGAAGTAGGTTGCCAGCTTTTTAATGTGCATAGAGACAACTTCATGCCACAAGATGGAATTATTTAATTTCCAATAAGATTTAAAATTGGATTCAGCTGAAGATAATGCAATTTATATATGGATAGCTTTATAGATCTGTTAAAGGTGAGGGAAAAAAATTAAAACTGTCATTATTATTTCTTAAGGTATCAGATAGTAACCGGTGATCTAGCCTGGACATGCATGTAATAGATTTATTAGTCCAAGTATAATTTCTAACTCCAGGAAAGTGCTCTCTCCAAATATCTATGATATTAAACTTCTGAATGAAGATAGCAAAGTTAGTATAAGTAGAGTGCTGCTTGGTGGCTATCGATCAATATTTTCATCTAATACCATACTAAAGTCTCCTCCCATAACAATAAATAGCTCAGGAAATTTAGAGAGCCAATAAACAAAACGTTTTTCCAAAATCTCAAGTAATCTATCATTATCATTTCTAATATTATAACCATAAATATTAGCAATACGAAACATTTTACCACAATATTGAACAATAAAAACCAAGAAATGCCCATTCGTATCCTCCTCAGAGTGCAAAACATCTCCTTTAAAGTTAAAAATCAGAATAAGAACACCTGCAGAATGTTCAGAACCATGTGAAAACCAAACATTGTTCCCCCACTGGGATTTCCATAGTTTAATATCTTCAGTCACAGAGTGTGACTCTTGGATTAAAAAGAAATACCCATGTTTACGCTGCTTTAAAAACAAGAATAAAGGCTTACGTTTAGCAGCATGTCTAAGTCCCTTGGCATTAAGAGAAAAAAGTGAAAAAGACAGTCTTGTGAGAGACTCTATATATATATATATATATACACAAAAAGAATTCTTCATCTCTAATAATAAAAGTAAAAAATCTATCCCAGTCCTATATTAACAAAGGCCAGACTCGAATATTAGTAGAGGTAATAGACCAGTTGCCACACCAACATGTTACTGTTCTGCTCATATCTCTTTGCCATCAATGAAAGCTCGGGTCCCAGCAAAGAAAGCACGCTTCCCATCTTTTCTAGCAGCCTCCGCCAGCGGCCACAGCTTCTGTCGGTCCAACTTATCAACTGCAGTCAGGTCCTCGGCAATCCTCAGGCTCTGCGAGAGCAAGTATTCATTTTCATTCATTCATATTCATTTTTTCTGGCTTGTTTCCATACCAGATCCCTTGAAGTTCTGTTAGAAAATCGAATAATGGTCACCCGAGGCTTCTTATCTGACCGAGACAATATAAACATCCACGTGTAGTTGAATCTTCTCCTTGGCTTCCGGAGCTAGTGCTTGGCGTATTTGAGTTAATTTATTTTTAATATTTTCATCTGTTTGCTCTGGAATGCTGAGGGTTCTCAGATTTCACCTTCTCTGGTAACGCTCGGCCTCATTCAGCCTCAGCTCCAAAGTCTCAAATCTCTTTTCATGGTCCGTGTAAGTCCCTTTAATCTGCACAACATCAGCCTTCAGGGTATTCACCTCTTCAAAAATAAAGTCGAGATTTCTTAATGTCATCATGATGAACCATCAATAACTCTCGGAGACGGGAGGCGAACGATAGGCTTTTATTAGCTGCAAGAGACCACCACACAACATCCTGGAGACTGGGGGAGGAGCAGTACCTCCAATCGCCTTTATATAGGGGTCTGTGGGAGAAGCCACAAGAGCAGTCAACAGAGGGGCATGTCCAGGCAGGTATATGTAGTTCACCACATTCAGCCCCCCTTTGTTTTAAAAGAGAGTCCCCATGGGGTGAGGTTTCTTACAAGTATATTTACAGATTAAGTTAATCAGGCGGTCGAATCTGTCGCTGCGATCTACGTAGCACCGGTGACGGTGGTTGTGCTGGCTCCGGCCTGACTTGAGGTGCCAGCCCGTTAGGCATCAGTAATCCCTCATGCGTGTGTGAGGCGCCCGGTATGGGAGTGTCGTGAGGAGTCTTTGTAAGGCTTGGTGTGTGCGGTGTCTCATGGGTATACACCTCGGTGGGTACGGGGTTCATAGTCACTGTGGAGTGTTTGGGGTAGGGGTCTGGTGCTCCTGTGGGCGCCAGGTCGCGGACGGAGATCGTGTCCTCCCGCCAATCAGGTAAGACCACGTAGGCATACTGGGGGTTCGCATGAAGTAGGTGAACCCTCTCGACCATCGGGGAGTATTTATTGCTCCTCGCATGTTTCCAGAGCAGCACTGGCCCTGGGGACATCAGCCAAGCAGGTAGGGTGGTCCCAGTGGCAGACTTCCTGGGAAAAGTAAAGAGTCGCTCATGAGGGGTGGCATTGGTGGACGTGCATAACAGGGAGCGGATGGAGTGGAGTGCCTCGGGGAGGACCTCCTGCCAGCAAGAGACCGGCAATCCCTTTGACTTAAGGGCTAAGAGTGTGGCCTTCCACACAGTGGCATTCTCCCTCTCCACCTGTCTATTTCCCCGGGGATTATAGCTCGTGGTCCTCTAGTAGCAATACCCCTAGCCAGCAGGTACTGTCGCAGCTCGTCACTCATAAAGGAGGACCCTCTATCACTGTGGATATAGCAGGGATATCCAAACAGAGTGAAGAGCTGGTGCAGGGCTTTTATGATGGACGTGGCAGTGGTATCGGGGCAGGGGATGGCAAAGGGGAACCGCAAGTACTCGCCGATTATGTTGAGAAAGTAGACATTGCGGTCAGTGGAGGGAAGGGGGCCCTTAAAGTTGACACTCAGTCGCTCAAAGGGGCGGGTGGCCTTGATAAGTTGTGCCTTTTCAGGACGGTAGAAGTGCGGTTTGCACTCAGCGCAGACTTGGCAGTCCCTGGTCATCGTCCTGATGTCCTCAAGGGAGTAAGGCAGGTTCTGGGCTTTCACAAAATGGTAAAATCGGGTGACCCCGGGTGGCAAAGATCTGCATGGAGGGCGTATAGCTGGTCGAGCTGCGCGCTGGCACATGCTCCCCGGGATAGGGCATCAGGGGGCTCATTGAGCCTTCCAGGCCGGTACAGGATATCATAGTTGTACGTGGAGAGTTCCATTCTCCACCACAAAATTTTATCATTTTTGATTTTGCCCCGCTGTTAGTTGCTAAACACGAATGCAACTGAGCACTGGTCGGTCAGCAAGGTGAACCTTTTGCCGGTGAGATAGTGCCTCCAGTGCCTAATAGCTTCCACTATGGCCTGGGCTTCTTTCTCCACCGCGGAGTGCCAAATTTCAGAGCCTTGAAGGGTACGAGAGAAGAATGCTACCGGCCTTCCTGCCTGATTGAGGGTAGCAGCCAGCGCGAAGTCGGAGGCATCACTCTCTACTTGGAAGGGAATGGTCTCGTCCACCGCATGCATCGTTGCTTTGGCAATGTCCCCTTTAATGCGGCTGAAGGCCGCGCGGGTCTCGGCTGAGAGAGTAAATGCGGTGGACTTGACCAGGGGGCGGGCCTTTTCTGCGTAATGAGGGACCCATTGGGCGTAATAAGAAAAGAAGCCCAGGCACCGTTTGAGGGCTCTGAGGGTGGTGGGAAGAGGGAGTTTCAACAGGGGGCGCATACGGTCAGGGTCAGGGCCAATGACCTCGTTCTCCACGACATACCTAAGAATAGCAAGTCGGGTGGTTCCAAACACATACTTGTCCCTGTTATAGGTAAGGTTAAGAGCTTTGGCCGCTTGGAAAAATCGTTGGAGGTTAGTGTCGTGATCCTGCCAGTCGTGACCGCAGATGGTGATGTAATCCAGATATGGGAACGTGGCCTTCAGTTGGCACTGGTCCACCATCCGGTCCATTTCCCTCTGGAAGACAGAGACACCATTCGTGACACCGAAGGGGACGCGCAGGAAGTGATAGAGACTACCGCCCGCCTTGAAGGCGGTGTAGGGGCGGTCCTCCAGGTGGATGGGGAGCTGATGGTAAGTGGATTTCAGGTCTATGGTCGAGTACACCTTGTACTGAGCTATCTGATTGACCATATCCGCGATGCATGGTAGGGGGTACGCGTAAAGCTACGTGAACCTATTGATGGTCTGGCTATAGTCCATGACCATCCTATTTATCTGCCCTGTCCAAACAATGACCACCTGGGCCCTCCAAGGACTTGTGCTTGGCTCAATGATCCCCTCCCTGAGCAGCCGCTGCACCTCCGACTTAATGAAGGCCCTGTCCCCCGCGCTGTATCTCCTGCTTTTAGTTGCCACAGGTTTCCAGTCGGGGGTCAGGATGGTGAACAGCGGTGGGGGAGGGATCTTGAGGGTGGAGAGGCTGCAAGTGGTGTCAGTAGCGCGGCTGTTGGCATGGTGCTGGGTCGGATGTGCGGGTCGGTGTGTGTGTGTGAGTGGTCAGTAGTGGGGTATATGACGAAGCCCCACAAAACTGAGGATTTCTGACAGTAATTGATACTCCATTGTCACACTTTTCAGGTGGCTCTGGAAGTCAAGCCCCAATAGCACAGGGGCACACAGTTGAGGCATGACCAGTAACACAAAGTCCCGATATTCTGTGCCCTGCACCACCAGTGTCGCTACACAACCCCCCCCCCCCCCCCCCCCCGGATGACTGTGGAATGTGATCCAGAAGCCATGGTGACCTTCTGGCTTACCGGCTATGTCACGAGTCCGCAGCATTGCACCGTGTCCGGATGAATAAAACTCTCAGTTCTGCCCATGTCAAACAGGCAGCTCGTCCTATGCCCCACCACCAGGATGTCCATCATTGACCTTGCAAGCTGGTGTGGGGCGCTTTGATCGAGGGTTATGGAGGCCAGAGTTGAATTGCCGTCTTGGTGCCCGGTAAGTACCCGTGGGTCGGAGGCGGGACGAGGTGGCGCCGACAAAGATGGCCGCCCCCATGCCTTGCATGAGGCGGGCATGCAAGATGGCGGCGACCAAGATGGTGACCCTCATGACTCGAACGTGGCACTGCTCGACCCCGCTCATAGTTTAGACTTACAGGCCTTGGCGAAGTGGCCCTTCTTTCCGCAGCTGGAGCAGGTAGCTTCTCGGGCCAGGCAGCGTTTTCTGGGGTGCTTTTCTGAGTCCTCAGAAGTAACACTGCGCAGACTTGCGACTGGCAGCAGCCATGGTCGATTCCCCGGAGGGTTGCGGGGAGTTCACGGACTCGCGAGTGGCAGCAGCTGTGGTCTATTCGCCGGCGGGTGGCGGGGTCTGCAGCGTCCATGGGACCGGCGGGAGATCACGCGGCTGGACAGCGTCAGCGTTGTGCAGAGCAGCCTCCAGCGTGTCGGCCGGCTCGATTGCTGACTGTAAGGTAAGATCGGCATGTTCCAGCAGCCGCTGGCACACGTACACTGACCTGATCCCCGTAACGAAGGCATCTCGTACCAGGAGCTCCGCATGCTGCTCCACTGTCAGTCCCCTGCAGTCGCAGGCCCGCACGACTCCCGCGGACTGACTCTGGAGAGGAGTCTGTGCACTATAGCAGGCTCAGTCACGCGAATCTCTTCCAAGTACGATTGGAAGCATGCAAGCTAGAGTTCATGATGCACCATCAATAACTCTCGGAGACGGGAGGCGAACGATAGGCTTTTATTAGCTGCGAGAGACCACGTTTAGCTGCAAGAGACCACCACACAACATCCTGGAGACTGAGGGAGGAGCAGTGCCTCCAATCGCCGTTATACAGGGGTCTCTGGGAGGAGCCACTGGAGCAGTCAGCAGAGGGGCGTGTCCAGACAGGTATATGTAGTTCACCACACATTGATACTATTTTCATTGTTGCAAATTCTCAACACCAGATCATCAGATTTTTTGTTAATTAACTGTGCTATAGTTTGTAAAGTGACCTCTGTTTTCTTCTTTTTAACAGCAGGCTTCACCGGAGTGCTGAAGTCTGACTCAGGTAAAGGCTCCATTCTGGGGTTGACCTCCGGATTTTGAAGCTGGGAATAACTGTGCTCCTGTTCCGAAGCAGCAGCACTAGACTTTTCCAAAGGCACTCCAAACTCCACATCTTCAGGGAAGGACTGCACCTTGTTTTTTTTTCAGCCAATTTTCACTTTCTTTCTTTGTTCTTGGGCTTCTTTGAAGGCATTAAAACTTTCCAGAGCACATGGTATCATCCAACACGTGACCATAAAAAAACTCAAAATATGTCTTCCAAAGGGCTAAAGAAAACTTCAAAAATGGTAAACGATTGAGTATTGAGCAACACTGGACTGGGATTGTGATATATTATTAAAAATTTGATTTGAAGATCAACACACTACCTCATGCAGAAAAATTTGCGACTTCACCGGGCGCCATCTTGCGCATCATCCTCTGTCCTTTATGAAACATATCACACTCGGCACTTGAAGTAACCATTCCTGTCCCTAAGCCATCCAAATCTCTGTAATGGCCACCACATCATAGCTCTGAGTACACTCTAAGCTCATCTGCTTTGTTCACAATACTCCTTGTGTTAAAATAGACACACCTCAAACGGTTGGTCTGAGCGAGTACCTTCTCGATCACCTGCCTATCCTTCCTCACACACTGTCTCCAAGCTTTCTCTATTTGTGAGCCAACCGTCTCTTCCCCAGTCTCTTCAGTTCGATTCCCACCCCCAACAATTTTAGTTTAAACTCTCCCCAGTAGCCTTAGCAAACCTCCCCGCCAAGATATTGGTCCCCTTGGGATTCAAGTGCAACCCGTCCCTTTTGTACAGCTCACACCTGCCCCAAAAGAGGTCCCAATGATACAGAAATCTGAATCCCTGTCCCCTGCTCCAATCCCTCAGCCACGCATTTATCCTCCACCTCATTCTATTCCTATACTCACTGTCACGTGGCACAGGCAGTAATCTTGAGATTACTACCTTTGAGGTTCTGCTTCTCAACTTCCTTCCTAACTCCCTGTAGATTGTTTTCAGGACCTCTTCCCTTTGCCAACCTATGTTATGGTTACCAATATGTACCACAATCTCTGGCTGTTGTCCCTCCCAGCGCAGGATACTGTGGACGCAATCAGAAACACCCTGGACCCTGGCACCAGGGAGGCAAATTACCATCCGATTTTCTTTCCTGCATCCACACTATCACTGCTGCCTTTCTCTTCCTTTCCCTACCTTTTTGAACCACAGGGCCAGACTCTTCACTGCTAGATATTCCAGGTCTGGTGAGCAGAATTGGGATAGCACTGATATATTTGTGCACCAAAATGAGTTGATCATGAGGCATACTTCTCCACCTCTGCTTTTGAGAGACTCTATAGATCTATCCTGACCTTGTACCGTTGTGACGAGATCTGTAGGATTATTCTAAAGTGGACTGTTCCTTTAAAAAGAGAGAGAGGGAGCGAACAGTGCATGTGTGCTATTTCAGGGAGAGAGAGCAACATAAAAGTCTGTGAGTTGCCTTGGAAACTGAAAGGCGGAGCTATATGATGGACAGCTCGTGTTCAGAACTTGTGATATGTATACAAGGTTGACTGGATTTGTAATCAGACAACAGAGACACACGAAACACGCCAGACACCATAGAAGACACTGGCGAGTTCAGTGAATAAAGGGTTAACCTTGGTACCAGTGGAAATTGAAGATTCTCAGTCACTTGTGTTAGACGGTGCTCTAAAAGTCGGTGATAAGGTAAAAGCTGGTGATGTAAATGTTATTGAAAATATTGAGAAGGGTGCTGTTTCCGGATTTTTGAATAAAGAAATTGTGAAGTTTGGACTGGTTTTGCGACCTCTGACCCTGCTTTCAGGACAATGGCCTGTTGAAGTATGTGACACTCTGTTGAATTTTGTTTTAACATTTGGATGTACACAATTTCAAAGTTATGGAGTTGCTTTTCACTATTGCAATGTGGAGGAAAAGGATTGTTTTGGTTTTGAGAGGACAGCTGTATGGGTACTATGGAGATGAATCAAGCTAAAGGTCGTAGGAACAGGATAAATGGATTGTTTGGAAATTTTCTTAATGTACACATGGTCTTCGCAAGCTTAGTGATGGTACTGAGTTTGGTAAACACTGGGGATAGGTTGGCACCTATCCAGGGTGAAATTTATTCAGCAGTACAGCTAGCAAGCAAGCCTGTGGCTGAAGACCCACACAGGGATACTGATGTTTACCCCACGTGCGCAGTGACCCGAAGCATATCTGAAAAGGCTGCTGACGCAGATAGCAAAGACAGGGGTTCAACTTAAGAGAATTTGTCAGAGACTTTTCTACCTTCCATGTTACATCAGCATTTGGGTAGTAAGGAGGATGAGAAAGGTTTGTCCTTGTCCAGGGATGAATTTATAGCGGAACAAAGTCGAGATTCTGAAATTGCTGCATTAAAGGAAACAGCTCTCACAGAAGGGGAGGTTCAGAGAGAGTCAGTAGGATATTATCTTAAGGATGGGGTGTTAATGAGGAAGTGGAGATCACCTACTGTGCCTGCAAGTGAGGATTGGGCCATTGAACATCAATTTGTGGTCCCGAAAGTTTACAGGGCTGAGATTTTAAACATGGCTCATAGTATGCCTTCAGGTGGACATTTTGGAGTGAGAAAGACAGTAAACAGGATTATGAAGGAATTCTACTGGCCTAATTTAAGAAAGGATGTTGTGAACTTTTGCAAGACCTGCCACACCTGCCACACCTGCCAATTTGTGGGGAAACCTAATCAGGTGATTCCAGTAGCACCACTTCAGCCAATACCTGCTTTTGGTGAACATTTTTCCAGGGTCATAGTGGATTGTGTTGGCCCATTGCCAAAGACTGCAGCTGGCTATGAGAATCTGTTAATAATCATGTGTGCTGCGTCTAGGTTCCCTGAAGCGGTGCCTCTCAGAAACATCAAGGCCAAGACTGTGGTAAAAGCACTTATCAAATTTTCCACCCTGGTAGGTCTACCTAAAGAAATCCAAACTGACCAGGGTAATAACTTTAACTATCACCTCAAATGTTCTCAAAGTAAAGAGTTAGGAGCTAAGCACATTGTGTCATTTACATATCACCCAGAGTCCCTGGAGTTCAGTCCATTTGAACTTGCTTTGGTCACAAAGCTAGGGGACCTTTGACCCTACTCAGAGAGCAATGGTCAGATCAGAATGTGTGTGTGAGCGTGCTTAGTCATGCTTTCGAATTCAGAGACAGACTTAACAAGGCTTGTGACCTTGTGAAGCAGAATTTACAGTACACTCAGATAAACATGAAACAGTGATATTATAATATTAAATAATTAAGAAAATTGATTCTTTGAGTTATGATATTAGAACTCCTGACCGGAGGAAGGCTACACAGGTCATCCACTGTTGGGGTCCGGCCCGGAGCCCGCCTTCCGGGTCTTGCTCTGGTCTGCGGACTCCGGACTCCGGGCCTAGCAGCCAGCCCTCCTGTTGCACGGAGCCATTGGATCATCTTGGGTTAAGGAGGTACATCTGTTGCCTATTAGGGGGCAGGTGTTTATAAGGGACTCGGGGACTGAGCCTAGTTGTGGGATTCAGGCTCAAGTTTTGAGAGTGTGCAGTGGGGCTTTTAAAACATCACCAGTATCAGCCCTGCAGGTAGAAATGGGAATAATGCCTTTGGAATTAAGAAGGATGCAATTGATGACAAACTACTGGGTTAATTTGCAGGGACACAATGATTCTCACCCTGCTAAAGAAGTGTTGCAGGAGTCCTGGGAAAATGGGAGGTTTCAGAGGGAAGAATTTAGTCAGGTAGGGAATGATATTGCTAGATCATGTGGAGTGTTTGATCTAAGGATAAGTCCTTCAGTAGTTTATCCGGTTGTAGCTCCATGGAAGCTGGTATGGCCTGATGTAGACTGGCATTTGTTAGAGGTAAAAAGGAAAGGAAAATATAAAACTGATTTGGTAAGTGCATTTAACTGTCATGTGAGGTAAAAGTATAGTGATTATACTCAGGTCTATACAGATGGTGCTAAGGAACCTGAGACAGGAGTGACAGGGTTTGGGGTGGCTATACCAGAAAAAGAAATTGCAATCAGCAGAAGAACATCTGATAAGTTAGCGGTGTATACAGTGGAGATGATGGCAGTGTTGGTTGTGTTGCTTTGGGTGGAGAAAGCTAGACTAGTCAAAGCGTTGATATGCTCAGATTCATCTTCAGTACTAGCAAGTTTAAGGTCTTCTCACTCAAACAGCTGGCAAGATGTACTTCATGAAGTCCTTCAGTCAGTCACAAGAGTTGCAAATCAAGGAGGTCAGGTTAAATTTCTTTGCATTCCAGCTCATGTAGGGGTGAACGGCAATGAAAGGGTGGATGAGTTAGCAAAGAGGGCAATAAAGAAAGAAAATATAGAAATGCACATTAGTATCAGTAAAGCAGAGGCTAAGTGTGTAATCTGGGAAAAAAATAACCAAATGTGGCAAGAAAAATGGGACAGGGAGGGGAAAGAGAGGCATTTATATCAAATACAAAAAAGTGTTGCAGGTACTAGGGTAGGAAGTAGATACAGAAGAGAGGAAATTGTGTGGACTAGGTTAAGGCTGGGGCACTGTGCACTAAACCAAACATTGAAATTGATAGGGAAACACCAGACAGGACTGTGTGAGGAATGTCAGGAAGAGGAGTCAGTAGAACATGTAGTTCTGAGTTGCAGGAAGTATGGGACACAGAGAGAGATGATGAGAATTAATCTAAGGGAATTGGGGGTGCAGGAATTCACATTAAAAGGGTTGCTGGGCATGGGTGAGAGAACACAGGTCAGGGTATTTTTAGCTTTCTTAAAGGGTACAGGGGTTTTTTATAGGATATGATGGATAAACAGAAATAGGGTACTAGGATGGGGAGGATAAAGTGAAGGTTAGGGTATGTGTATGTGTGCGACTGGGTGAAGGGATTTAGAATGTGAGTCCATCGCATACTCCAGAGCAGAAGGTGGTGGTAATGCACCATTAAGCTGGGTGCCAACTGCCGTAAAACAAGACGGAGAGAGAGAGGGAGAGAGAGAGAGAGAGAGAGAGCCTAGTTGTGGGGTCGTCCTGCTCTGAAGCAGGTTTAACCTGCTCTGTACCTGGACTGCCGGCTCTGAATCCTGACTGTACCTGTTTCGCCTGCTCCAGATCCAGTCCAATCCTGGTTGCTGCCCTGCTCTGTATCCTGTTCTGCCCTGGTTACCGGCCTGCTCTGTATCCTGTTCTGCCCTGGTTGCTGCCCTGCTCGGAATCCTGTTCTGCCCTGGTTACCGACCTGTTCTGTATCCTGTTCTGCCCTGGTTACCGGCCGGCTCTGTATCCTGTTCTGCCCTGGTTGCTGCCCTACTCGGAATCCTGTTCTGCCCTGGTTGCCGGCCTGTTCTGTATCCTGTTCTGCCCTGGTTACCGGCCTGTTCTTTATCCTGTTCTGCCCTGGTTACCGGCCTGCTCTGTATCCTGTTCTGCCCTGGTTACCGGCCTGTTCTGTATCCTGTTCTGCCCTGGTTGCCGGCCTGTTCTGTATCCTGTTCTGCCCTGGTTACCGGCCTGTTCTTTATCCTGTTCTTCCCTGGTTACCGGCCTGCTTGGAATCCTGTTCTGCCCTGGTTGCTGGCCTGTTCTGTATCCTGTTCTGCCCTGGTTACTGGCCTGCTCGGAATCCTGTTCTGCCCTGGTTACCGGCCTGCTCGGAATCCTGTTCTGTCCTGGTTGCTGGCCTGTTCTGTATATGCTCTATCTGGTTGGTCTTGTTCCCCTGCTTCTCTCCTGTGCGCTGGTCCCGCTGTTCCGCCTTATTCACCTTGCCCGCGCTGTTGGTTGCCTTTACCAATGTACCCGGTGTATCCCGGTAGTCCTGCTGCTCACCCTGGACCCATCTTCCTTTCTGCCCTTTCCATCTATTGCTCCCTAAGGGTTGTAACCTGCACCTGCCCAGGTGACCATGACTGGCCCAGGCCTCTGTGTTTTCCACCTGGGAGGCGGCCCTGCCCAGGATCCATGCGGCCCGTCATGAGGACTCCTACCCTTTCCTCCCCTCGTTTTCCATGGGTTGTACCCCGCACCTGCCCAGATGTCCGCGACTGGCCTAGGCCTCTGTGTTTCCGCCTGCGAGGCGGCCCTGCCCGGGATCCATGCGGCCCGTCATGAGGAATCCTCCTGCCCTGCCACAAACTCTGGGATCCTCCTGCCCTGCCACGAACTCTGGGATCCTCCCGCCTGCCACGAACTCTGGGATCCTCCTGCCCTGCCATGAACTCTGGGATCCTCCTGCCCTGCCACGAACTCTGGGATCCTCCTGCCCTGCCACGAACTCTGGGATCCTCCCGCCCTGCCACGAACTCTGGGATCCTCCTGCCCTGCCACGAACTCTGGGATCCTCCTGCCCTGCCACGAACTCTGGGATCCTCCCGCCCTGCCACAAACTCTGGGATCCTCCCGCCCTGCCACGAACTCTGGGATCCTCCCGGCCTGCCATGAAATCTGGGATCCTCCTGCCCTGCCACGAAATCTGGGATCCTCCTGCCCTGCCTCGAACTCTGGGATCCTCCGGTCTGCCACGAACTCTGGGATCCTCCTGCCCTGCCACGAAATCTGGGATCCTCCTGCCCTGCCTCGAACTCTGGGATCCTCCTGCCCTGCCTCGAACTCTGGGATCCTCCTGCCCTGCCTCGAACTCTGGGATCCTCCGGTCTGCCACGAACTCTGGGATCCTCCGGTCTGCCACGAACTCTGTGATCCTCCCGCTCTGCCACGAACTCTGTGATCCTCCCGCCCTGCCACGAACTCTGGGATCCTCCCGCCCTGCCACGAACTCTGGGATCCTCGCGCCCTGCCACGAACTCTGGGATCCTCCCGCCCTGCCTCGAACTCTGGGATCCTCCCGCCCTGCCACGAACTCTGGGATCCTCCCGCCCTGCCACAAACTCTGGGATCCTCCCGCCCTGCCTCGAACTCTGGGATCCTCCTGCCCTGCCACGAACTCTGGGATCCTCCCGCCCTGCCACGAACTCTGGGATCCTCCCGCCCTGCCACGAAATCTGGGATCCTCCTGCCTTGCCTCGAACTCTGGGATCCTCCGGTCTGCCACGAACTCTGGGATCCTCCGGTCTGCCACGAACTCTGGGATCCTCCCGCTCTGCCTCGAACTCTGGGATCCTCCCGCCCTGCCACGAACTCTGGGATCCTCCCGCCCTGCCACAAACTCTGGGATCCTCCCGCCCTGCCTCGAACTCTGGGATCCTCCCGCCCTGCCACGAACTCTGGGATCCTCCTGCCCTGCCTCGAACTCTGGGATCCTCCCGCCCTGCCACGAACTCTGGGATCCTCCTGCCCTGCCTCGAACTCTGGGATCCTCCCGCCCTGCCACGAACTCTGGGATCCTCCGGTCTACCTCGTCCGAACGCGGGGGTCCTCCGGCCTCGTCCGACCTCCGGGATCCAGCCCCACCTGCCTTACCCCGTGCATGCCATGGCATCCCCATCCTGTCCTACCCCTAGTACTTCAGTGTTTGTGTCCTGCATTTGGGTCCATTCCATGTCTGTTCCAGACATCCACGTAAATATGATCAAGCATTATCATGACCCCGAACCAGTACCTGTGAGTACTGTTATGACAACAGAGGACAATGTGATGTCTGGTACTGGAATACCAGTAAATTTTAATGAGCTCAATGTAGTTTCCACAAGACTCGGAAATTCTGATGTTTTGAAAAATATTGACAGAAAGAGTCATCATTTGCGGTCAAGGCAGCAAAAACAACTGAAAAACTTAATTAACAAGTATAAAGATTTATTCCCTGACATTCCAAGTGCACAGCTGCGGTGCATGATGTAACTGTAGATGGAGTTGATCCCATTAAGCAGCACCCTTACAGAATGACCCAAGACAAAAATAAAATGGTTGAACAAGAACTTGAATACATGCTAACAGCCAGCATAATTAGGCCATCCACTTCAGACTGGGCGTCACTGTGTGTGATTGTCCCTAAGCCAGACGGGAGTATGAGATTCTGCACTGACTACAGGAAAGTTAATGCAGTAACTAAGACAGATGCTTATCCCATCCCAAGAGCGAATGACTGTATTGATAGAATGAGGAAGGCTAAACACCTTACAAAGATTGACCTGTTGAAAGGTTACTGGCGTGTTCCTTTAACAGAAAGGGCTAAAGAAATATCTACATTTGTGACACCCTCTCGATTGTATGAGAACAATGTTTTACCCTTTGGGATGAAAAATGCTCCAGGGAAGTTCCAAAGGATGATGAATTCAGGGATTCAAAGTTTAGAAAATACAGGGGTTTATATTGATGACTTGGTATATGGAGTAACACCTGGGAGGAGCATATCTCAGCAGCAGAGAAACTGTTTAAAAGATTGTCCAAGGCAAATCTCACTGTAAACCTCGCTAAAAGTGAATTTGGCCACGCCACTGTCACGTATCTTGGCTATGTAGTAGGCCAGGGCCAACTGGCACCTGTGCAGGCCAAGGTTCAGGCTATTGCTGAGGTTCCCGTTCCAATGGGCAAGAAAGCGTTAAGAAGATTTTTAGGAATGGTTGGGTATTACCGTAAGTTTTGTAAGAACTTCGCAGTCATCACTCTCCCCCTAACGAAACTCCTAGGGAAGAGTGAAAGATTTGTGTGGACTGACCTTTGCCAAGAGGCATTTGACTGCCTGAAAACCATCCTGTGTTATCATCCTGTGCTCAAAGTACCTGATTTCAATAAACCATTTTCAATCGCGGTAGATGCTAGTGATGAAGCTGCTGGGGCAGTATTGTTGCAAGAGGATGATGAAATTGAACATCCACTAGCTTATTTCTTAAAGAAATTTAATGTGCATCAGAAAAATTACTCCACTGTTGAAAAGGAGTTGTTATCATTCATTTTAGCAAAACAACATTTTGATGTCTACATACCTCCTGCGCAGAAAGCACTCGTGGTTTACACGGACCATAATCCATTAGTGTTTCTGAGTAAAATGAAGGATAAGAATAGAAGGTTACTTAACTGGAGTCTGATCTTGCAAGAGTATGACATGGAAATAAAACATATGAATAGTACTGACAATATTATAACAGACTGTCTAGATGTTAAGTTCGAGGTTGTATTGCTTTGCTGTTACCTGATAATTACACATGTATTGCTTTAAGCTGTATAATTGATAGTTCAGATAATGATTTTGCTGTTCTATCATTTTTTTTCCTTAAAAAGAGTGACGCCTGACGAGATCTGAAGGATTAGTCTAAAGTGGAATGTTTTTTTTTAAAAGAGAGGGAGCGAACAGCGTGTGTGCTATTTCAGAGAGAGCAACAGGCAGTCTGTGAGTTGCCTTGGAAACCGAAAGGCGGAGCTATATGATGGACAGCTCGTGTTCAGTTGTTGTGATATATGTATACAAGGTCGACTGGATTTGTAATCAGACACGAAGGAAGACACTGCTGAGTTTTGTGTGCCCACGGCAAGGGTGGGGTTTTTGCTCACAGTGTGGACAAAGGGGTGACCGGTGGAACGCTATCGGCGTGTTTAACCCTTGCATCCTCTTTTTGTGGTCACAAGTCGGTGACTTTGATAAGTTTCGGGAGCAGGAGAATGACGCGGAGGATCGACGGCATTGGCACTGGGAAGACAAAACATCTCTCTCTCTCTCTCGTTTAATATTACTTTATCACGTAGTTATTAATAATTTGTTTAACAGAGTTTATAACGGAAGACTCAGACTCCAGGTGTGTCCATTTCTGCTGGTCCTCTTTAACCCGTTACGGACTACGCAACAACCGTAAACCCGTCGATCGGAATTGCTGCATCCGGTATGGAAGGGGTTAACCAGGATTCCATGAAACGAAGGACACACGTGGTCCTAATGTCCCTCCGATTCAACAACATAGTTCTGAGATAATCGATTACCCGCATCTGCAGATTTTCTCTTGTTAATGAGCACAGTCTGTTTATCCCTATTGTCTGTCTACAATATCCATTAGCTTTTGCCAACCCCTGTCCGCTCACACTGGGATGTTAAGGCGTTTTTGCTGCTGCTGGGGGGGGGGGGTGGCTTTAATGGAAGCTCTGATGTTTAATGGGGCAGGAGGGAATCTGACTCGAGAATGAGCAACAGTTCCAACAAAACGTCGAAGGCTTAGCAGTGAAATACTGCGAGAAGCAACATTCTCAAAGGTAGTAATCCAGGGTCTGCTTAAATAATCACAGAACGTGGAAAACATGCGCCAGTCAATATAAATTTAATGGAATTAAACAGAAAACACTGGGAATTAACAAATCTCGTGAAGGCTACAATAACCATTTTCAGGTGCTCTGGAAACCTCGCAGCCCAGGCTCTCCGGCTCCCCACACTGTCACGAAGAGCTCAGATGGTGGCTTATATAATGGCAGAAGCTTTAGTGTGTCGATATTTAGAAGTTGGGAGCTGAAAGACCGGAGGGGATTATTGTGAACATTGAGCCTGGAGGTAACAACAGTGAGAATGAAGATATGTTGATGAAATGACAGAGATGACAAATCTAATGAAGTGTAGGTAGAAAGTGTTTGAAAGAGGTCAAAAGTGCATTGTTTAATTTACAACTAACTGTTGTTGGTCCAATTTATCTCGTACTAATTTGAATGACATTTATCATTTGATAGTGCTATGAAATCAGACATTTTATGATTTCATAGGCATCATGAAAGGAAGCTGTCAATCTTTAGTGAAAATTACTATTGTTTCTACTAACTGTTGAATACATTGGGCAGGTATTAAAGTGTAACCCTCTTAGAATGAGTTAGTTGTTACTGTGAATACTAACTAACAGCAACATAAATCTACAATATATGGGATTAACAATGCAAAGACCAGTAAATAATTGGGTCTTAATATTTCTTCTAAGGGAAGCTAAGGCAATCAGCTGTCTGAATACTGACAGACACCCATGCAAATTTAATGTTTGCCAGAAAGCACTAATTTAGCTCACACCAGTCTAAACTCAGATGTAAATTTTATTGATAAAACATTTTAAGCCGTAACAAATAAAATGAAGAAAAGAATCCAACACATCTATCAGTCTTTAGTGCGCATGTAATCATTGAAGCTCATTCCTGTGTAATCAGTCTAGTTTGCTTCACTTCATTTACTCACAGTACTGAAATGTTTCTGTGCCAAAGAACCAGTCCAAACCAAAATAAAAATAAATACATTTTCAGACAACATCAATGGAAAGATGTTCAAACTGTCTCCTCTTGCCCTTTAGACAATTTTTGGTGCTAGTTTTTTAACTGAAAGCTTTCTGCACGTTCTCTGTGAGACCGTAGTCTGCATGAGGCTTTCCGGACATCTGTAATGGTCCTTCCAAATTTGCTTCTGCGAGCGTTCCACTACCTTCCTCCACTGTGTTTTATTGTCAGTAATTAAAGGAACACTTTTTAATAGATTTGCATTTTGAGGTGATTTGCAAAAATAAGATGCTGATCAACATAACTGTATTAATAAAATTGTTTTAACCAGGATATTACATTCTCAAACCACCAAAATAGGCACGTCCTCATGACTTTGTAAACATTTGAAACACTGTAAACATTAATAATAACACAACACTTATACCCAATAACAATAACAATTATGTTCACCCTTATGTTCTGATAGTATTCAGGCATATGGCTCACAGCAATCAAATGAATGAAGTGATTACAGGACATCCAATCCATTTGTAAATGGAAGTAACATATTTCACTATTGACTTTCACTCAACACTCTGATTTCCAGATGTGACACATGCCAGCGTATTTGGCTGTTTCCTAACTCTGAGACCTTCTTATCTCAGCTTCACTTTCATCTTCCTTTAATAGTTGATTCTCAGTCACTATTTCATTAGTCTGAAACTTTTCTAGTGACTTTTCATGCTTACTTTGAGATGTTTCATCCTGTATACTATCCGTTCCTTACTGCAACTCAATTACCCCTGCTCTCTCTGAATAGACTTGACTTCACCTTCAATTATATTGGAGTCTGTTTCCCTTTCACTATCTAACGGCACCTTTGGTTGTCCAGTGCATTCCCACTATACCCAAGTGTAGCCTGTGTGGTTCTGACATCTCTTAATCAACTCCTCTTGGGAGGTTTGCATAAGGTAAGTCATGCCACATTCTATTTTCCTTATCTTCAGAGTCTGTATAGTGTTGAAAAGATTCATCCGGTTTCTCTTTTATAATTTCTTCTTCATGCCATTCCACCAAAACCATACTATTGTCTGAGTTGTCTTCAGCTTGTTTCTTTCCTTTGCTGAGATCATTTAACAGCTATAGGTTCTAGATCAGACTCTGGATCAATATGTTCTCCCTGCCCTAGAGGTAAATGATTGTTCTATTGGAGAATTTTTACTGGACCATTTCCATCTTCTGATTTCAACCAAAAAAATGGCAAGTTTGGGATCTGACTGTGAGGTTCCAAAACAAAGATCCATGTAATTTGGCTTTGCGTCCAAACATTAAATGATATGGCGAGTAGCCAGTGGTTTCATTCTAGATCTAGTATTAGGTAACGAACTGGGTCAGGTCACAGATCTCTCAGGGGGTGAGCATCTGGGGAACAGTGACCACTGCTCCCTGGCCTTTAGCATTGTCATAGAAAAGGATAGAATCAGAGAGGACAGGATTTTTTTTTTTAATTGGGAAGGGCAATTATGAGGCTATAAGGCTAGAATTTGTGGGTGTGAATTGGGATGATGTTTTTGCAGGGAAATGTACTATGGACAAGTGGTCGATGTTTAGGGATCTCTTGCAGGGTGTTAGGGATAAATTTGTCCCAGTAAGGAAGAGAAAGAATGGCAGGGTGAAGGAACCACGGGTGACAAGTGAGGTGGAAAATCTAGTCAGGTGGTAGAAGGCAGCATACATGAGGTTTAGGAAGCAAGGATCAGATGGGGCTATTGAGGAATATAGGGTAGCAAGAAAGGAGCTTGAGAAGGGGCTGAGGAGAGCAAGAAGGGGGCATGAGAAGGCCTTGTCGAGTAGGGTAAAGGAAAACCCCAAGGCATTCTTCAATTATGTAAAGAACAAAAGAATAACGGGAGTGAAGGTAGATCTGATTAGAGATAACGGTGGGAAGATGTGCATGGAGTCTGTGGAAGTGAGCAAGGTCCTCAATGAATACGTCTCTTCGGTAATCACCAATGAGAGGGAACTTGATGACGGTGAGGACAATGTGAGTGAGGTTGAAGTTCTGGAGCATGTTGATATTAAGGGAGAGGAGATGTTGGAGTTGTTAAAGTACATTAGGAAGGATCAGTCCCCAGGGCCTGATGAAATATTCCCCAGGCTGCTCAACGAGGCGAGGGAAGAGATTGCTGAGCCTCTGGCTAGGATCCTAGGATCTTTATGTCCTCGTTGTCCACGGGAATGGTACTGGAGGATTGGAGGGAGGTGAAGGTAGTCCCCTTGTTCAAGAAAGGCAGTAGGGATAGTCCGGGTATTTATAGACTGTGGTGGGAAAGCTGTTGGAAAAGATTCTTACAGATAGGATCTATGGGCATTTAGAGAATCATGGTCTGATCAGGAACAGTCAGGTTGGCTTTGTGAAGGGAAGATAAGATTTAACAAGCCTGTTAGAGTTCTTTGAGGAGGGGGCCAGGTTTATAGATGAGGGTAGTGCAGTGGATTTTAGTAAGGCACTTGATAAGATTCCACATGGTAGGCTTATTCAGAAAGTCAGAAGGCATTGGATCCAGGGAAGTTTGGCCAAGTGGATTCAGAATTGGCTTGCGTGAAGAAAGCAGAGTGTTGTGATGGAGGGAGTACAATCGGACTGGAGGGTTGTGACTAGTGGTGCCCCACAAGGATCAGTTCTCGGGCCCCTAATTTTCATAATTTTTATTAACGACCTGGATGTGGGAGTAGAAGGGTGGGTTGGGAAGTTTGCAGATGACACAAAGGTTAGTGGTGTTGTGAATAGCGTGGAGGATTATCGAAGATTGCAGACAGATATTGATAGGATGCAGAAGTGGGCTGAGAAGTGGCAGATGGAGTTCAACCCAGAGAAGTGTGAGGTGGTACACTATGGAAGGACAAAATCAAGGCAGAGTACAAAGTAAATGGCAGGATACTTGGTAGTGTGGAGTAGCAGAAGGATCTGTGGGTACATGTCCACAGGTCCCTGAATGTTGCCTCACAGGTAGATAGGGTAGTTAAGAAAGCTTATGGGGTGTTAGCTTTCATAAATCAAAGGATAGAGTTTAAGAGTCACGAGGTAATGATGCAGCTCTATAAAACTCTGGTTAGGCCACACTTGGAGTACTGTGTCCAGTTCTGTTCGCCTCACTATAGGAAGGATGTGGAATCTTTGGAAAGGGTACAGAGGAGAATTATCAGGATGCTGCCTGATTTAGAGAGTATGCATTATGATCACAGATTCAGGGAGCTAGGGCTTTACTCTTCAGAGAAGAGGGGGATGAAAGGAGCCATGATAGAGGTATACAAGATATTAAGAGGAATAGATAGAGTGGACAGCCAGCACCACTTCCCCAGGGCGCCAACATTCAATACACTGGACATGGCTTTAAGGTAAGGGGTGCAAAGTTCAAGGGAGATATTAGAGGAAGGTTTTTTACTCAGAGAGTGTTTCGTGCGTGGAATGCACTGCCTGAGTCAGTGGTGGAGGCGGATACACTAGTGAAATTTAAGGGACTACTAGACAGGTATATGGAGGAATTTAAGGTGGGTGGTTACATGGGAGGCAGGGTTTAAGGGTCGGCAGAAAATTATGGGCCAAAGGGCCTGTACTGTGCTGTACTGTTCTATGTTCTATGTTCATTCTGAGTTTGGTTGTAATAATGTACCGAATTTCCAATATACTGACTCTAGGAGTTCCTACAATGTCTAACAATGTCCTGTTAAATCTCTCAGGATGAGGATTGCCTTGATATGACATTGTCCTTGATTTCTCAACTCTAAGCACTGTCAGTAACTCATGTATGAGGTGGCTTTCAAAATCCTTTCCCTGATTACTGTGCTTTCTTCTTGGTAGGCACACCTGCAGTCTTGGGTCTTGGCCATGTGGTTACTACCTCTATCTGAGAAGGGTCTGTGTCCTACATAGTTGGCTGACGTCTTACAGAACTGGTACTTCTTTGAAACCTTCAGCTTTCAAGTGGTCTGACACCTTCACTGGTCTTGTCTCATGCTCCTCCAGTGTTGACCCAAACACTCTGAGATCATCCAAGTACAAAACTACCTCATGCAGATTCATGTGTCCAATAGAATGCTCCTTGACACGTTGGAAGTTAGCCCATGCTCCTGATGTGCCCTGGGGCCTCCTTTCAAACTGAAAAAATTTGAAGATGTTGTATCAATGCTGTCTTTCGTTTATCAGATTTACTGATTCATATTTGGTAATACCCACATTAAATCCAACACACTGAACCATTTGTTTCTACCTAAGCAGGCCAGAACATCTTTCGATCTGTGGAACTCTATGTTGCTATGGGGTTTTACATCTGTTCAGTGTTCTGTAATCAATACATGTTCATATATTCCCATTCCTTTTCCTCACAACCACAATAGGCATTGCATAGGGACTCCTCGCCTCAGTGATAATTCCAGCGTCCTTAAGTTTCAGCAAGTGCTGTCTAACATTTTCAACCTCCGCTGGTCCAAACCGGTGAAACGTCTCTCTTCTGTCATTCTGATGGTGTGGTGAGTACTAATATCAAACTCATCAGTAGAAAAGATGACTTTGTGTTCCAATGTCCTATCAGTTAGATTCTGTCTCCATTTCTCTGGTATTGGTAAATCATCAAAGTTGAATGACTTTGATGTCAACTTTTCCAATGCAGGAGACTATTTCTTTTTCTCCACTGTAACACTAGAAAATACCACCACAGGAAAGAGATGTACAATCTGCATGCAATGTCTGAGGATGGCATTTCTTCCTGACATGTTCCTGACAATTATTGTCCCCTGTTAGAATAATCAGCCAAAACTTTCTATTGTTCAGGTCTCACTAACCCTCCTGCAAGTAAGACTGATTCTTCCTACTTATAATCAGGAGCATCCACTGAAATGTCTAGGGTGCTGAGCACTCCTGAAAATTTGGCAGCTCCCGGTCACTCTAACTACTCCACCAGAACATAGAGCAATTGGTTAACAGTGAGTGTACCAGACAGTTCCAAATCTCAAGGGCACTGATGATAGGAGTCAATGGTAAATGTGTCAAATACCTGTTGTAAAAGGATCTGTAGAGTAAAGTAACTTGAGAATCTGTGTCAATTATAGCTCCAGCATAAGTGGCTTCAATCGATATGGATACATTAGAATGTGGTCCCACTAAGCCTTCAGAAGCAGTGTTTTGCATTTAGTATGTCTGTTGATACATTGATTAGAATGTATTTGCTCTCTCACTTTCAGCTTTCACCACTGGCTAGCAATCTTACAAAAAGCAGAGCTGAATGTGTGATTTGCTCTTGCCAGTACACATCCCCTCCAACGGCAAGCCTCATATGGTGCCTCCTCGCTGGCGAAACATGGAAGTTGAACTCCTTTCAGAGTTGCACTAAACTACACAGGACAGGCAGGAGGTCTGCACCCTGCACATGTAGCACACAGGCCCAAAGGTGTGCGGACACATCCTGGTGCTCGTGAAACAGATACCCGACTATGGATAAGAAGCCCCACTGTCATGTTGGCAACCTTGGGAGAAATGAAGGCTTTGGGTATAATCCCAGACACCAAATCTAGAGTGGACTTCATTAACCATCCTCCTGGCAGCTCCTCCAGCCAAGCTGGTGCCAATCATGTTGCTTCATAAGCTTTCCTTTGTACTATGCTGGTGAGGCCAAGGGGAGGATCTTAATAACAGGGCATCTCAGGATCTCTATATCTTTTGCCCAGGCTCATGATGATGTTGAAAATCACCCATTGTCCTTCAAGATAGATGAATGCCAACCAACTTCTCTACACGGTGGATCATAATCTTGTGCGGCATTCGAACACATGGAGAAGCCGTGTCTTTTGTCATGGTTCCGGTTGGCCGTTCCCCTTTAACACTTCTTTCTCCCTGATCATACCCCAATTTCAGTCAATTGCTGCTAGTTACCCAATAATCGTACACCCGGCTTTCATCAGAGACTGGGAAAAAATACGAGGACGACCCTATCACAGGTTGCCAGTTCGTTGCTCAACTCTCGTGTGATACTTCGTTCCCTGTTCCGATTAGAACCGTTAGTTCTAAGTTCCTGTCTAGTTTCTAGAGAGTCCCTGTGAATCCCGTCTCCTTGTCAAGATCCCTCTGGTTTCCTGCTCTATGTTCAGGTCTACGCCAGCCTCCCCAACTGAGTCGACGTGCCAGTGTCCTGCATTTCGGTTCTCCTCCGTCGCCCCCGTGTAGCGGAACGAACTGGCCAGAATTAACCTAGCGGACACGGACCCGGTGCATCAGGCCCTCGTTAGCCAGGGCTCCCTACTGGGCATACATGATCAACTACTCAGAGAAGTCATAAAAGATCTTCGTGCTCTATCCGAGGATGTAAAGAAGGTCAGTGAGCAGGTTGACCGGGTATCCGCTCCCCTTACTCCGTCCCTTCCAAGAACCCAGTCTGACCAAACCGCACAGCCTGGGATGGCGACGCCCCTTGGCTCGGCAACACAATCACCTCGCGAGCCTTACGTACCCGAACCAGAACCCTACGCTGGGGACCTCGGGAAGTGCCGGGCTTTCTTACTGCAGTGCTCTCTGGTTTTTGAGCAACAGCCATGTACGTACAGTTCAGGCAGATCAAAAATTGCGTACATCATGGGGCTGTTACGAGGGGATGCCTTATCGTGGGCCACCATGATCTGGGACAACCGGCCAGGGGTCTGCTCCTCCTTCTCCACCTTCGTCTTCGAAATGAGGAAGGTTTGAACAGCCCATTTGTGGGCAGGATGCCGCTAGGCGCCTTCTGACTCACTGTCAGGGCTCGCGAAGCGTAGTGAAATAGTCTGTAGAGTTCCGAACATTAGCGGCCGACTGTGGGTGGAATGACGAAGCACTACAGGAAGTGTTTCGACGGGGTCTCTCCGACAAGATAAAAGATGAATTAGCGGCCAGGGATGAGGTGAACAGCCTGGACTCTTCGGTCTCTCTAGCCACCAGGGTAGATAATCGACTTCGAGAACATCTGAGAGAAAAGTCCGGTCACCCCGCTCCTCGGGTCATCCTGAGAAGGAAGCCATGGAGAAATATATTAGAGAGTCTCTCGCGGCGGGCATTATTCGACCCTCATCCTCCCAGGTGGGCGATGGATTCTTCTTCGTGGGGAAGAAGGATGGCTCTCTCCGTCCCTGCATCGATTACCGAGGCCTAAATCAGATCACCATTAAGAACAAGTACCCACTGCCTCTTATGAGTTCTGCGTTCGAACCACTTCATGGAGCCACCATCTTCTCGAAGTTGGACCTCCGAAACGCCTACCATTTGGTCTGGACAAGGGAGGGAGACGAGTGGAAGATGGCTTTCAATAGCCCGTTAGGCCACTTCGAGTACTTAGTCATGCCTTTCGGCCTCACCAATGCCCCCGAAGTTTATCAAGCCTTGATTAACGATTTAAGCCTTAATTAAGAGACTTAATTAACCGATTTGTGTTTCTCTACCTGGATGACATCCTGATCTGTTCCAGCAGTCCCCAGCAACACGTGCACCATGTCCGTCAAGTCCTGCAGAGACTGGGGGAGATTAAATTATTCGAAAAGGCAGAGAAATGCGATTTCCACGTCCCCTCAGTCAGCTTCCTAGGTTATATCATCGAGAGGGGACAGGTGAGAGCTGATCCTGAGAAGATCCGGGCTGTGGCGGAGTGGCCCAAACCCACGGACCGCAAGCGACTCCAACGGTTCCTGGGGTTTGCGAACTTCTATCTGGTTCATCAGAAACTACAGTCAGGTGGCGGCCCCCTTACCCGACTTACCTCACCTGCCACCCCTTTCCTTTGAACTCCGAGGCGGACTCAGCATTTGCCGAACTGAAGAGGCGTTTCACGTCTGCCCCCGTTCCGATTCAACCGGACCCCTCCTGTCAGTTCATTCTGGAGGTTGACGCCTCTGACTCCGGGGTGGGAGCGGTACCCTCCCAACGTTCGGGCCCGGATCAGAAACTACATCACTGTGCCTTCTTCTCTCGCCGACTGTCTCCTGCTGAACGAAACTACGACGTGGAGAACCGGGAGCTACTAGCGGTCAAACTGGCGTTGGAAGAGTGGAGGCATTGGTTGGAGGGGGCGGAACACCCATTTATCGTCTGGACAGCCCACAAGAACCTTGAATATATCCAGACCGCCAAACGCCTGAATTCCCGCCAGGCATTATTTTTTGGCTGGTTCAGGTTTTCCCTCACCTATCGTCCGGGGTCCAAGAACGGGAAGCCCGATGCCCTCTCTCGCCAATACAATTCCGAGGAGGACCTTCCCAACCCCGAAACCATTCTTCCACCATCCTGTGTAGTGGATGCCCTCACCTGGGAGATCGAGTCCTGTGTCAAAGAGGCCCAAAGGACGCAACCCGATCCAGGCACCGGACCTCCCAATCGCCTCTTTGTACCCGATGCTGTTCGATCACAGGTCCAACAGTGGAGGCACACTTCTCGCTTCGCCTGCCATCCCGGAGTCGATCGGACCCTAACCCTCCTGAAGAGGCATTTCTGGTGGCCCTCCGTGGACGCTGACACCCATTCCTATGTTTCCGCATGTTCCGTCTGCGCCCGTGGAAAAGCCTCCCATCGGCCACTTGCGGGATTACTCCGTCCCCTACCTGTACCTGGGCGTCCCTGTTCCCACGTCGCTTTAGACTTCATCACCGGTCTACCCCCTTCCCGCGGAAACACAACTGTCCTCACCGTGGTAGACCGATTCTCCAAGGCAGTGCATTTTGCGGCCCTCCCTAAACTCCCATCTTCGCAAGAAACCGCAAATCATCTAGTCCGCCATGTCTTCCACCTCCATGGAATCCCCTCGGACATCCTCTCCGATCGGGGTCCCCAGTTCATCTCGCAGGTATAGAGAGCCTTCTGTCGAGCTCTAGGAGCAACGGCCAGCCTGTCATCCGGCTTCCACCCCCAGACGAACGGGCAGACGGAACGGGTCAACCAGGACCTGGAGGCGACGTTACGTTGCGTAACGGCAAACCACCCGACAACCTGGAGCGACCATCTCCCGTGGGTTGAGTACGCCCACAACTCCCTGGTGAGCTCTGCCATTGGGAGGTCCCCGTTCGAGTGCTCTCTTGGGTACCAACCCCCGCTGTTCCCCGCTCAGGAAGAAGAGATCGCGGTACCGTCGGTTCGGGACCATGTTGTTCGGTGCCGGAAGATTTGGGAGGAGACTCGCACTGTCCTACTCAGATCGACAAATCGAAATAAGAAAACCGTCGACCGACACCGGAGTCCAGCACCAAAGTACCAACCGGGGCAGATGGTGTGGCTTTCCGCCAAGGACATCCCGCTCAAATGCGAACCTAGGAAACTCGCTCTCCGCTTCCTGGGACCATTCAAGGTCGAATGGATTATCAACCCCACAGCGGCCCGCCTCACACTGCCTAAGTCCATGCGTATTCACCCAACCTTTCATATGTCCCAGATAAAACCAGTCTCCGTCAGCCCTTTGTGTCCCCCAGCTGAGACTCCTCCCCCTGCCCGGCTCATCGACAGCCACCCGGCATACACTGCTAGATTTGCGCCGTCGGGGCAAGGCCCACCAATACCTGGTGGACTGGGAGGGGTACGGTCCTGAAGAGCGTTCCTGGGTCCCCCGCTCCTTTATCCTAGACCCTTCCCTCATCCAGGACTTCCATCGGGACCATCCAGACAGGCCTGGAGGAACGCCGGGAGGCTCCCATTGCGGGGGTGGGGGGGGTTCTGTCATGGTTCCGGTTGGCCGTTCCCCTTTAACACTTCTTTCTCCCTGATCATGTCCCAATTTCAGTCATTTGCTGCTAGTTACCCAATAATCGTACATCTGGCTTTCATCAGAGACTGGGAAATAAATACGAGGACGACTCTATCACAAGTTGCCAGTTCGTTGGTCAATTCTCGTGTGATACTTCGTTCCCTGTTCCGATTAGAACCGTTAGCCTCCCCAACTGAGTCGACGTGCCAGTGTCCTGCATTTCGGTTCTCCTCCGTCGCCCCCGTGTAGCAGAACGAACTGGCCAGAATGAACCTAGCGGACACGGACCCGGTGCAACAGGCCCTCGTTAGCCAGGGCTCCCTACTGGGCATACATGATCAACTACTCAGAGAAGTCATAAAAGATCTTCGTGCTCTATCCGAGGATGTAAAGAAGGTCAGTGAGCAGGTTGACCGGGTATCCGCTCCCCTTACACCGTCCCTTCCAAGAACCCAGTCTGACCAAACCGCACAGCCTGGGATGGCGACGCCCCTTGGCTCGGCAACACAATCACCTCGCGAGCCTTACGTACCCGAACCAGAACCCTACGCTGGGGACCTCGGGAAGTGCCGGGCTTTCTTACTGCAGTGCTCTCTGGTTTTTGAGCAACAGCCATGTACGTACAGTTCAGGCAGATCAAAAATTGCGTACATCATGGGGCTGTTACGAGGGGATGCCTTATCGTGGGCCACCATGATCTGGGACAACCGGCCAGGGGTCTGCTCCTCCTTCTCCACCTTCGTCTCCGAAATGAGGAAGGTTTGAACAGCCCATTTGTGGGCAGGATGCCGCTAGGCGCCTTCTGACTCTCTGTCAGGGCTCGCGAAGCGTAGCGAAATATGTAGAGTTCCGAACATTAGCGGCCGACTCTGGGTGGAATGACGAAGCACTACAGGAAGTGTTTCGACGGGGTCTCTCCGACAAGATAAAAGATGAATTAGCGGCCAGGGATGACGTGAACAGCCTGGACTCTTCGGTCTCTCTAGCCACCAGGGTAGATAATCGACTTCGAGAACATCTGAGAGAAAAGTCCGGTCACCCCGCTCCTCGGGTCATCCTGAGAAGGAAGCCATGGAGAAATATATTAGAGAGTCTCTCGCGGCGGGCATTATTCGACCCTCATCCTCCCAGGTGGGCGATGGATCCTTCTTCGTGGGGAAGAAGGATGGCTCTCTCCGTCCCTGCATCGATTACCGAGGCCTAAATCAGATCACCATTAAGAACAAGTACCCACTGCCTCTTATGAGTTCTGCGTTCGAACCACTTCATGGAGCCACCATCTTCTCGAAGTTGGACCTCCGAAACGCCTACCATTTGGTCCGGACAAGGAAGGGAGACGAGTGGAAGATGGCTTTCAATACCCCGTTAGGCCACTTCGAGTACTTGGTCATGCCTTTCGGCCTCACCAATGCCCCCGAAGTTTATCAAGCCTTGATTAACGATTTAAGCCTTAATTAAGAGACTTAATTAACCGATTTGTGTTTCTCTACCTGGATGACATCCTGATCTTTTCCAGCAGTCCCCAGCAACACGTGCACCATGTCCGTCAAGTCCTGCAGAGACTGGGGGAGATTAAATTATTCGAAAAGGCAGAGAAATGCGATTTCCACGTCCCCTCAGTCAGCTTCCTAGGTTATATCATCGAGAGGGGACAGGTGAGAGCTGATCCTGAGAAGATCCGGGCTGTGGCGGAGTGGCCCAAACCCACGGACCGCAAGCGACTCCAACGGTTCCTGGGGTTTGCGAACTTCTATCGCCGGTTCATCAGAAACTACAGTCAGGTGGCGGCCCCCTTACCCGACTTGCCTCACCTGCCACCCCTTTCCTTTGAACTCCGAGGCGGACTCAGCATTTGCCGAACTGAAGAGGCGTTTCACGTCTGCCCCTGTTCCGATTCAACCGGACCCCTCCTGTCAGTTCATTCTGGAGGTTGACGCCTCTGACTCCGGGTTGGGAGCGGTACCCTCCCAACGTTCGGGCCCGGATCAGAAACTACATCACTGTGCCTTCTTCTCTCGCCGACTGTCTCCTGCTGAACGAAACTACGACGTGGAGAACCGGGAGCTACTAGCGGTCAAACTGGCGTTGGAAGAGTGGAGGCATTGGTTGGAGGGGGCGGAACACCCATTTATCGTCTGGACAGCCCACAAGAACCTTGAATATATCCAGACCGCCAAACGCCTGAATTCCCGCCAGGCATTATTTTTTGGCTGGTTCAGGTTTTCCCTCACCTATCGTCCGGGGTCCAAGAACGGAAAGCCCGATGCCCTCTCCCGCCAATACATTTCCGAGGAGGACCTTCCCAACCCCGAAACCATTCTTCCACCATCCTGTATAGTGGATGCCCTCACCTGGGAGATCGAGTCCTGAGTCAAAGAGGCCCAAAGGACGCAACCCGATCCAGGCACCGGACCTCCCAATCGCCTCTTTGTACCCGATGCTGTTCGATCACAGGTCCAACAGTGGAGGCACACTTCTCGCTTCGCCTGCCATCCCGGAGTCGATCGGACCCTAACCCTCCTGAAGAGGCATTTCTGGTGGCCCTCCGTGGACGCTGACACCCATTCCTATGTTTCCGCATGTTCCGTCTGCGCCCGTGGAAAAGCCTCCCATCGGCCACTTGCGGGATTACTCCGTCCCCTACCTGTACCTGGGCGTCCCTGCTCCCATGTCGCTTTAGACTTCATCACCGGTCTACCCCCTTCCCGCGGAAACACAACTGTCCTCACCGTGGTAGACCGATTCTCCAAGGCAGTGCATTTTGTGGCCCTCCCTAAACTCCCATCCTCGCAAGAAACCGCAAATCATCTAGTCCGCCATGTCTTCCACCTCCATGGAATCCCCGCGGACATCCTCTCCGATCGGGGTCCCCAGTTCATCTCGCAGGTATAGAGAGCCTTCTGTCGAGCTCTAGGAGCAACGGCCAGCCTGTCATCCGGCTTCCACCCCCAGACGAACGGGCAGACGGAACGGGTCAACCAGGACCTGGAGGCGACTTTACATTGCGTAACGGCAAACCACCCGACAACCTGGAGCGACCATCTCCCGTGGGTTGAGTACGCCCACAACTCCCTGGTGAGCTCTGCCATTGGGAGGTCCCCGTTCGAGTGCTCTCTTGGGTACCAACACACGCTGTTCCCCGCTCAGGAAGAAGAGATCGCGGTACCGTCGGTTCGGGACCATGTTGTTCGGTGCCGGAAGATTTGGGAGGAGACTCGCACTGTCCTACTCAGATCGACAAATCGAAATAAGAAAACCGTCGACCGACACCGGAGTCCAGCACCAAAGTACCAACCGGGGCAGATGGTGTGGCTTTCCGCCAAGGACATCCCGCTCAAATGCGAACCTAGGAAACTCGCTCTCCGCTTCCTGGGACCATTCAAGGTCGAATGGATTATCAACCCCACAGCGGCCCGCCTCACACTGCCTAAGTCCATGCGTATTCACCCAACCTTTCATATGTCCCAGATAAAACCAGTCTCCGTCAGCCCTTTGTGTCCCCCAGCTGAGACTCCTCCCCCTGCCCGGCTCACCGACAGCCACCCGGCATACACTGCTAGATGTGCGCCGTCGGGGCAAGGCCCACCAATACCTGGTGGACTGGGAGGGGTACGGTCCTGAAGAGCGTTCCTGGGTTCCCCGCTCCTTTATCCTAGACCCTTCCCTCATCCAGGACTTCCATCGGGACCATCCAGACAGGCCTGGAGGAACGCCGGGAGGCTCCCATTGCGGGGGGGTGGGGGGGGGGTTCTGTCATGGTTCCGGTTGGCCGTTCCCCTTTAACACTTCTTTCTCCCTGATCATGTCCCAATTTCAGTCATTTGCTGCTAGTTACCCAATAATCGTACATCTGGCTTTCATCAGAGACTGGGAAATAAATACGAGGACGACTCTATCACAAGTTGCCAGTTCGTTGGTCAATTCTCGTGTGATACTTCGTTCCCTGTTCCGATTAGAACCGATAGCCTCCCCAACTGAGTCGACGTGCCAGTGTCCTGCATTTCGGTTCTCCTCCGTCGCCCCCGTGTAACATCTTTAGGCAATGCACCCTTCACAACTTGCTCCACTCTCAAGCAAATTATCTCAGAACATTGAATGCCCCGGGCCATTGATGATAGAAGGGAAACCAGTTCTTTTTTATCCTGATATAAGTCACAACCTTTTGAAGAGAAAGAAGGAATTTAACCCAGCGAAAAAAAGCCTTATGGGAAAAGGGTTATACATTTATAATGCGTCACCCAGCAACACTGATAATTTTTTTGGAGGAGGGAAAAAAAAAGATTTTTTTCCGATTATCGAGATGCGGAGGTGTTCGCACAAAAACTTCCATCTATTGGCTAATTACACGTAGAGACTTCCAAACGTAATGGATTAAAGATGAAGATAGAGTCAGCGATCAGAAGTGATGGACATTTACGGATGTTACAGGGGAGAAAAGCAAAATTTTAGAAATACTAATTGAGAATAGTATTTTTTTTCTTATATATATACTTTTTAATGTTGCGGGGCGGCTGGGGAGCTTTGGATCGGTTACTGCGGGATTCACGTGTGTAATCATGGCGATTGCCATGACCCGTACAACATTAGTAGGGGGGTATTTTGTTTTTTTCTTTATATTCTATTTTTCTTCTATCTTTCTGCCTGGATGATTGGTGGGGACACACATAGCAACATGGAGACTTTTAGAAAGATTTCCCAGGATACCACAAAAGTTGAAAGATTAGGTATTATTATAGATTGGAGTAATATAATTAAAAAATAATGACTAATTTACTGAATTTTTTAAAGTTTTAATGTTAATGGGCTTAATGGGCCGGTAAAAAGAAAAATAATTTCAACATACATTAAAAAAATGAAAGTAGATATAGCTTTTTTACAAGAGACTCATTTAACAGACATAGAACATCAGAAATTAAAAAGAGACTGGGTTGGAAATGTTATTGCAGCTTCATTTAACTCAAAGGCGAGAGGAGTTGCAATTTTGGTTAATAAAAATTTACTAATTAAAATACAAAACGTATTAATTGATTCGGTGGGGAGATATCTAATTATACATTGTCAAATTTTTTCAGAACTATGGACCCTTATGAACATTTATGCACCAAATGAAAATGATGTAAAATTTATACAGGAGGTCTTTTTGAACTTCGCTAATGCACATGATAAAATATTAATAGGTGGAGATTTTAACTTTTGTCTAGATCCAGTTTTAGATAGATCAACAAAGGTTGTCACCAAATCAAAAGCAGTAAAATTAACTCTATCATTGATGAAAGACTTAAATTTGATTGATATATGGAGAAGAATTAATCCAAAAGAAAGAGATTATTCATTTTATTCAAATAGACATAAAACATTCAAGGATAGATTTTTTCCTATTATCAACAAATATTCAAGATAGAGTGAAAAATGTGGAATATAAAGCAAGAATATTGTCAGATCATTCTCCTTTAATAATGACAATGATAATGATAGATAAAGAGGAATCAATTTATAGGTGGAGATTTAATTCAATATTATTAAAACGTCAAGATTTTTGTGATTTTATGAAAAAGCAGTTTCAGTTCTTTTTAGATATAAATTCACATTCAGTTGATGATAACTTTATAGTGTGGGAAGCAATGAAGGCAGATTTGAGAGGTCAGATGATAAGTTATACTTCTAAAATTAAGAAGGAATATATGATAGAAATAGATCAATTGGAAAAAGAGATTACAAAATTAGAAAAGGAATCTCAAAGAAATATGACAGAAGAAAAACGAAGACAACTTATTAATAAGAAGTTACAATATCATACACTCCAAACATATCGAACAGAAAAAAGCAATTATGAGAACTAAACAGAGATATTATGAACTAGGTGAAAGGTCACATAAGGTTCTTGCATAGCAGTTAAAAACAGACCAGACTTCTAAAACAATAAATGCAATTCGAACAAGAGTAAATAAAATTACTTATAAACCTTTAGAAATTAATGAACCTTTTAAGAATTTTTATTCTGAGTTGTATAAATCAGAATCACAAAATGATAATGTCAAGATAGAAAGGTTTTTATCACAAATAACTCTTCCAAAATTAAATACGGAAGAACAGAAGAGATTAGATATGCCTTTTACATTGAAAGAGGTCGAAGAAGCCCTAGGATCATTTCAAAGTAATAAATCTCCAGGAGAAGATGGTTTTCTGCCTGAATTCTATAAAAAGTTTAAAGATTTATTAATTCCTCCTTTTATGGAGTTAATACACCAAGCGGAAAGAACGCATAAACTTCCAGAATCTTTTTCGACAGCTATTTTAATAGTATTGCCAAAAAAAATAGAGATTTTTTAAAACCAACATCATATAGACCTATTTCTTTATTAAACACTGATTATAAAATAATAGCAAAAATCTTATCTAACAGATTATCTAAATGCTTACCAAAATTAGTACATATGGATCAAACAGGATTTATTAAAAATAGACAATCGGCAGATAATGTAACTCGGTTATTTAGTATAATTCATTTAGCGCAAAAGAGGGAGGAAATGAGCGTGGCAGTTGCTTTAGATGCAGAAAAAACATTTGATAGATTGGAATGGGATTTTTTATTTAAGGTATTGGAAAAATATGGATTAGGAGTATCTTTTATAAAATGGATTAAAACCTTAAATACTAATCCCAAAGCTAAAGTAGTGACAAATGGTCAAATTTCAACACCATTTCAGTTAACAAGGTCAACTAGGCAAGGTTGTCCATTATCATCTGCTTTATTTGTGTTGGCGATAGAGCCATTAGCTGAATTAATTAGAATGGACCCAGACATTAAGGGTTTCAGAGTTAATCAGGAAGAATACAACATTATCTTATTTGCTGATGATGTTCTGCTTTATCTAACAAACCCATTGCACTCGTTGTGTAAATTATCCTATAGATTAGAAGAGTATGGGAAAATATCAGGTTATAAAATAAATTGGGATAAAAGTGAACTTTTACCTCTTACTAAAGGAGATTATAGTCAATGTTGATTAATAACCCAATTTAGATGGCCGGCAAATGGTATAAAATATTTAGGTATAAGAGTTGATAATGACATAAAGAACTTATACAAATTAAATTATTTACCACTATTGAAAAAAATTCAAGAAGATCTTGATAAATGGATGGTATTACCAATAACATTAGTAGGTAGAGTAAATACCATAAAAATGAATATATTCCCTAGACTACAATATTTATTTCAATCACTACCAATACAACTACCCCAGAAGTTTTTTCAAGAGCTAAATAAATATGAGGAAGTTTCTTTGGAAAGGTAAGATGTCAAGAATATCGTTGGAAAAATTGACATGGAAATTTGATCTAGGAGGGTTACAACTTCCAAATTTTAAGAATTATTATAAAGCAAATCAACTTAGATTTATTGCATCTTTTTTTGAGAAAGATAAACCGGCATGGATTAGAATAGAACTAGATAAAATAGGAGAAAACACACCAGAAGATTTTATATATAAATGGGAATCTAAATGGATACGGGAAAAGAAAGAATCTCCTATATTAAAACATTTGATTGACTTATGGAATAAGATAAATGTTGACGATGAGACAAAGAAATCCTTATTAGAAAAGAGATCTTTAATTCAAAATAGACTTATTCCTTTTACAATGGATAATCAACTTTTATATAATTGGTTTCAAAAAGGGATTAGATATATAGGAGATTTTTTTGAAGGAGGTATATTAATGTCATTCGATCAATTAAAGAATAAATATAAAGTATCAAACAACACTCTTTTTTGTTATTTTCAACTAAGGGCTTATTTAAGAGAAAAATTAGGTCAAACAATGTTATTGCCAAAATCTAATGAAATAGAAATTTTAATTCAAAAAGGAAAGATTAAAAAATTTATCTCTTGTATGTATAATTTGATTCAAAAACAGGCAATTAAACAAGGAATCCATAAGTCAAGACAAAAATGGGAAAGTGACTTGAATATTAAAATTGAAGAAAAAAATTGGTCAAGACTATGTCTTGAGAGTATGACAAATACAATAAATGTCCGATTAAGATTAGTGCAATATAATTTTTTACATCAGTTATATATTACACCACAAAAATAAATAAATTAAACCCAAATTTATCCGATCAGTGTTTCTGATGTAACCAAGAAACTGGTACTTTTTTACATTCTACTTGGTCTTGTTCTAAAATTCAACCTTTTTGGACAAATTTAAGATTTTTATTGGAACAAATTATTGGAATACAACTTCCACATAATCCAATATTACTTTTACTAGGTGATATTGAAGGGATAAAACCGATACCAAAATTGAATAAATATGAGAAAGAATTTATAAAAATTGCATTGGCAGTAGCCAAAAAGGCTATTGCAGTTACTTGGAAATCAGATACATATTTAAGTATAGATCATTGGAAGAAAGGAATTTATGGCTGTATTCCACTTGAAAAAATTACTTATAATTTAAGAGATAAATATGAAACATTTTTGAAAATTTGGCGCCCTTATTTACAAAAGATAGGATTAAATATATAGGTGCTCCAAAGATGAAATAATTGGTTATTTGGGGAAAGAAATAAGTATATATACTAAAGTTATTATGAACTCCATGGAGCATGTGGGGATCTTCCAATATCCAGGCATTCCTTTTTTTTCTTTCTTTCTTTCTTCTTTTTTTTCTATAGGGATGTTAGGGGGGAGGGCTTAAGGGGAGGGGGGATGGGTAATATACATTTTTTTCATACACTTTTATTCTGTAATTACTTGAAAACACAATAAAAAAATCTTTTTAAAAAAAAGAACATTGAATGCCCCTTTGCAGCACAAGCACTGCAACAGTTTATCCAAACTGAAAATGTAGGCAGGGAGCTCCTCTCTGACTTCTTGGAATGGGTGTCTAAACAGCACCAGGCGATCAACTGAACTTTCAGTAGTGCTAAAAGCATCTTCCAGAACCTGCATATTGTTAGCTGACATGGCTAAGAGATTTTCTGCCTTTAGGAACTCATTACATCAGTGGCAGGACCCTTTAAACTCTCTACAAGTCTCTGCTTCTTTATATTGTCTGAGCATTGCCATTCATTTAGTAAATGAGATATCTGCTCAGCCCAAACCTCATTCTTCTCCATTTGACTTCAGGGAATATTCTCAGCTAATGATAACCTTGGATCTCAGCTGGTATGTTTTGGCATTTACTGACCAGTGATGTGACAGCAGAAACCAGTTCAGAATTTAGATCAGCAGCTGAAGGACTCAGTAGATTTTTAACATCATTCAGAGTTTTTCCTTCACTTCTCAGCAACTTAAACTGAAAATCATCACCCTCAGCAGCATTTGGATTTGTATTCTGTGTGACTCCTGTTATGTACCCCGTCACTGGGTTAACAGACCAGCAGAAATGGAATGATACGTTGGAGTCTGATGGTACTGTAACTAAAGGTGTTTATTAGTTAACTAAGCAATGCAGTATCAAAAATGCAAATATACATATAAAACAGGTTAGCAATGATAAATACCGAAGTGTAGGAATAAGAATTAAAACCAAGCTCTATCCAAGTCTAGGAGTAAATGAATTGTCATAAGAGAATATAGAGTTCAGTTCAGTTCGTGTTGAGGTAGTTGTTGTTGTGTTGCAATGTTGGAGAGAGAGAGAGCGAGCAAGAGATGAGCAGCTGCAGCAGGGAAACCTTCCGTCATCTTCTTGTTCCGTTGTACTGTTGTGTCACCGATTATGACCCTTCTGTTCCTGGCTAGACCGTTCTTCAGTGATGGACTCGTCACTCAGGCAAGGGTGGACACACACACAAGTCCCCACCGGTCTGCCTTCATCCACTGTGCTCCGGACTGATTCTCCTGAACCGATCCTCCAGGCCCCCACCTTCCTGTGGGTGCACAACACTCTTTCAGCGTCCACTGGCGTCTCTGCGGGTGTCTCCCCAGACTCGTCTTTTATCCCCACTGACGGGGTATCAGCCATCCATCAACTCAATATGTCCATGTCCATCAAACTAGGTCACTCCCTGCTGTCTCAGCAAGAATGTTAACGAGCAAAGAAGTGTCCTTGTAGCAATAGATTGTTTACCTTTCCATCAGTGAAGAAGCCATAATAATCATCCGACTCTCTCTCTCTTATCTGTGGCAGATGCCTCTAACTCTGTTCTTCATCACTCTCTCTCATTAGCAGCATAGTTCCCGGTGGGGGGGGGGGTCAGCTCTGGATCCCATTTCTATCTGGCTTGTTCATCACACATAACACTCTAAACACATAAACTGGCCATAGCCCTGCCTCCCCAGGTATTCCTTTCTCACTGGGCAGAGTGAGATCAGTCACATCTCTGGAGGTCCGGGCTAGCACAAAACTTTTGCCAGTTGATGCTTTCAGACTTTCACAGGATTCAAAGCTTTATGTAAAATGTTGTTATTAACCTCAACAGAAACAATGCTCAATACACAAGCACTGGGAGTAGATCATCTCTCTTTTTTATACCAAAACTTAATCTCCGCATCATCTGTATCACAGTATCTTGATCAGAAAAAGTACTTTAAATTGTATTAAAATGACACTGGTGTAACACTGGCTTGAATCCAATTAACCAGGCTATCCAATCAATAGACAGCTTTAGATCATTTTTTCATTTTTAGAATCTTTTTATTAATACATAATCTTCAACAACTATAGAATAATACAGAACTTCAACAAATTAAAATGTATACAATTAATAGAGCTGAAGAGAAAAAAAACTAATCGTAATATATGAACATGAAAAAAAATTATATATAGAAAAAAGAAGGAAAAAAGAACCCCATCTAAGGAAAAAAAACATTAACTACAAAAAAAATAAGGAATCAACCCCCCAGAAACAATACGTTTAACCATCATCTAGATTTATAGAAAAAAAGTCATCAACCGCCAATTCATATTTTTTAAAAGAAGATAATAAAATTGGAAGGAAACCATATAGAATAATTCAAATTAAATGGTAATATTTGGCAAAAGAACCCCATCTTCTCTGAAAATCAAATCGAAGTTCAAAAGTTCTTCTTCTAATTTTTTCCAAGCTGAGACATAACATTACTTGAGAAAACCTTTCAATTAATGTAGGGGAAGAGATATTTTTCCATTTTAATAAAATAGCCCTTCTTGCCAACAATGTAACAAATGCAATTACATGTTGAAGATGAAATACCCTGAATATGATGCGGAACTATTCCAAATAGAACAGTTAGTCTATTAGGTTATAAATTAATTTGCAAAGCTTTAGAGATTGTCGAAAATAAAGATTTCCAAAACAGTTTTAATGAAGAACATGACCAGAACATATGTGACAAAGTAGCTACTTCAGTTTTACATCTATCACAGTAATTATCTACACTAGGAAATGTTTTAGATAGACTCTGCTTTGTTAAATAATAACGATGGATAATTTTAAATTGAATTAAACAGTGATTGGCACATATAGAAGAAGAATTTACATTTTTCAAAATTTGAACCCAATCTTCATTCACAAAGGTCATGTTAAGTTCTCTCTCTCAATCTTGTTTAATTTTTAGTGAGAGCTTCTCTTTTTGTAACAAGAGTAAATTATAAATTCTGCTCATGGAACCTTTCACTAAGGGATTCGATTTCAAAATGGTATCCAACAAATCAGTTTCTTCTAAATATGAAAACTTAGGTAAATATTGTTGTAAAAAATATCTAACCCGAAAATATTGCAAAAAATGTGTATGAGCGAGAGAGTATTTGTTAATTAACTCTTCAAAAGTCATCTATCAACCATTACAAAATAAATCAATAAAAAAACGGATCCCTTTATTTTTCCATAGGAGAAAAATGGGGTCGGTTATTGAAGGTTTAAATGAAAAGTTTCGATATAAAAAAAACTAGACAACTTAAGTTGTTTAAAATTTTAAAAATTACGAAACTGAATCCAAATCCATTAAGATTGTTTAATAACCGGGTAAAAATTTAAATTTAGAATTTTAGAGAGCTGTAAAGGTAATGAAGCTCCTAATATTGAAGTTAAATGAAAATTGTTTAACAGCTTTTAATTCCAAATCAACCCAAAGTGGTTTTTGGCTCTTATCGAGCCAATATAACCAAAAACATAATTGTCTAATATTTACAGCCCAATCATACAGTCTTAAATTAGGAAGTGTAAGTCCACTATCTTCTTTGGGTTTTTGTAAATGGTACTTGTTAATTCTTGGTCTCTTATTTTTCCAAATAAAGGAAGAGACAAGAGAGTTAATTTGATCAAAAAATTTTTAGTTAAAAAGATAGGTATATTTTGGAAAATATATAAAAATCTAGATAAAACCATCATTTTCACAGCATGGATACGACCTATTAAAGAAAGAGTAAGTGGATTCCATCTAGAAAATAGTAATTTCATGGAGTCTACTAGAGGAACTATATTAGATTTATAAAGATCTTTATATGTTTTAGTAATTATAATACCTAAATATCTAAATGTATTAACAATTCTAAAAGGAATATCATTATATGTACTAACAGGAGCATTTAATTGAAACAATTCACTTTTATTCAAATTAAGTTTATATCCTGAAAATTTTCCAAAATCTTTAAGTGTTTCCAAAAGATTAGGAATTGATTCAAAATTAAAATCAAAAGATCATCTGCATAAAGTGAAATCTTATGTATGGTTTCATTTATAGAAATACCATGAATGTTTTTGGCCTCCCGTAATGTTATAGCTAAAGGCTCCAATACAAGATTAAATAATCAAGGGCTTAATGGACATCCGTGTCTAGTACCACAAGAAAGTGAAAAGAAAGAAGACCTGTAATTGTTAGTAATGACCGTGGCAATAGGGTTCTTATAGATCATTTGAATCCATCTATTAAAATTATTACCAAAACCATATTTTTCTAATACTTTGAACAAGTATGGCCACTCAACTCTATCGAATGCCTTTTCTGCATCAAGAGAGATAACACATTGAGGTTGCTTAGATAATGGTGAATAAATAATGTTCATCAATCTCTGAACATTAGAGAAAGAGTAACGACCTTTAATAAAGCCCGTTTGGTCTATAGAGATGATTTTAATTCAATATTTTCCAAGCGGTTAGCCATTATTTTAGAAAGCATTTTTGCATCCACATTCAATAGCAAAATAGGTCTATATGATGAGCATTCAACAGGGTCTTTATCTTTTTTAAGAATTAAGGAAATAGATGCTTCATAAAAAGAAGAAGGTAAATTACCCTGCTCAAAGGATTCATGAAATATTTCCAAAAGATATGGAGAAAGTAATTTTTCAGATTTTTTGAAAAATCCCACCGAATAACCATCAAGTCCGGGTGCTTTACCTGATTGCATTGATAAAATAGCTTTCTGAATTTCATGCTCGGTAATTGGAGCATCATACATCTGTTGATCTTAATCAGAAATTTGTGGAAATTTAATCTTATGTAAAAAAGCTTCCATTTTGGAGGAATCTGCAGGAAATTGAGATCTATAAAGATCAGAGTAAAAATCTTGAAAAGTATTAAGTATTGAAAAGTCTCCTCATAGTTACTTACTATATCTCCATTGTTTTTACAAATCTTTAAAAATTGTCTTTTAGCTCTAACAGCTCTTATTTGGGAAGCTAAGAGCTTATTATTTTTATCTCCAGAGATATAAAATTGACTTTTCAATTTAAGCAAATATCCTTCAATAGGGTATGTTAGTAATAAGTTATATTGTGATTGTAGTTCTACTCTTCTTTTAAATGAAACAACATTTGGAGAGATTGCATTAATGTTATCTAATTCTTTAATTTGTTTATAAATTTTATCTAATTCCATTCTTGTTTGTTTCTTCAATTTAGCTATATACGATATAATTTTACCATATAGATAAGCTTTTAATGTATCCCAGATTACTAACTTGGAGACGTTTCCTATATTATTAAAGAGAATAAACTCTTTTATCTGAGTTTCAATAAACTCAACAAATTCTGCACTTTGTAATAAACGTTCTGGAAAATGCCAAAATGGTCTGGTAGAAACAACATCTTTCAATTCAAATATTAAATTTAAAGGAGCATGATCAGAGATAGCAATTGCATCATACTCACATTTCTGAACATTACATAAAAGTCGAGGGTCGACTATATAATAGTCAATTCTCGAATATTTATTATGAACATGTGAGAAAAAGGAATATTCTCTATCATTAGGATGCATATGCCTCCAGATCTCAATTAAACCATAATCAATTAAAAAGGAATTAATAAGTGATGCAGAATGGTTAGGAAGTTGATGTTTGGATGATGAATTATCCATGAAAGGATTTAAGCAAGTATTAAAATCACCACCCATTAATAACATATATTCATTTAAATCAGGTAAAGAGCAAAAATGGCTTTAAAAATGAGTGATCATCAACATTTGGTCCATAAATATTAACCAAAACCATTTTCTTATTACAAATTATTCCTTTAACAATTAAAAATCTACCATTAATATCGGCTATAATATCCTCCTGATTAAAAGAATTATTAGAATCGATAAAAATAGAGACTGCTAGTATTGTGTCAGCAGTTAGAGATGAAAAGGATCCAGAGCAGGGGGTCCAAGAAGATGAAGAAAGCTGAAGATGGGATTAGGGGTTAGAGCAAAAATTAGTGGGAAGATAGACCTCTAGTTTTACTCTGGGAATTTGCATGAAATAGAACGTCCTTCCAAAATTTTAAAAAATCGATTTTTATCACATAACCTGATATTCGCCTCTTGAGCAAAAATTATATCAGGCTGGAATTGATTTATAACTTTAAATATTTTCTTATGCTTAATAGGGTGTGTGTTGCCTTTATGGCATTCGTTAAGTTTATAATATTTTCGCTTAGTAATTCGTTTGTTAGCATTTTCTAGTTAAAGTTAGGATTGTTTAAAGTAAATTCCTTGTCTGTGATATATCGCGGCATGCGATGACGTCACATCCGGTTTCGCTGCGTCTTGTGGAAAAATACCAGTTTGGAGAAACGGAAAGGAGGGGGCTCACACGTGTGGGATCAGCGCAAGAAAAGTTGTCTCTCTACGCATCAGAAATCATAGTGAAGCAACGCCGTAAGTTCATAGATAATCGATGTGTTGAATTAAAATGTTAACGCTGATTCCGTTAAAAGTAATGACGGTTGATAAGGTTTATGTTTTCATTAGTTAAAGAGTCAGGATAGTTTGTGTTGAAGTGTATTTAAAGCAGTCAATGGTGTAGGTAGATTCTGACTGTATGCTGCATTTTAACATAATGTAGTCGTTGTAGTTTACTTTTGTAAGTATTTACAATGTAAATGTGATATCAAGAAGGGAACAAATACTGTACAAATCTTGTATTGTTGTATCAACAGTTTTCACCATACGTTAATGTGGAAGAGTGAACAGTAAACAGTTAATCTTACTGTGACCCTGTTTGCATTGACTACGATTTATCTCGGTGTTTAGTTCAGCATTATCTTACACCTGAGTGAGAACACTACAGTGAAAAGGCGGCATTATCAGGTGTTCCAAGTGCTGCAATGACAACTTGATCCAGCATCAAGTCGTTGCCATCCAGCGACAGGGGCAGTAGGGCATCATCAAGTAAGGCCGCCCATGCAAGAGCTAAAGCAGAAGCCGCCAAGGTGCGAGTGCGCTACGCCAAACAAGAAGCAAAATTGAAAATGAAAGCGGCTGCCAGAGAAGCCGAAAACCAGAAGGAAGCGGCTGCCAGAGAAATGGAAGCGGCTGCCAGAGAAGCCGAAAACCAGAAGGAAGCGGCTGCCAGAGAAGCCGAAAACCAGTTGGAAAGGGCAAGGATAGCAGCAGAGTTAGAATTGCTGATGCTAGAATGAGAAGAAGAAGCTGCCAGGGTGGAAGCAGAGTTCATAGAAGATGCTGAAGGAATGCATGATCTGGTTGGCGTAAAATCTACTTCGGAAAAGATCGGATTGAAACGCACAAGCGACTATGTCCAATCTCAAATAGACAGGAAGACTCGTTCTTCCTCTCCATACTTATTTGATAACGTCCCATGTCATGAGGAGCCTCAGAGAGGCCCGATTGCATCACATCCATCTGAGGAAGACAATTTACCCTTGCAACTCCGCGATGAATTCAGGAATGAAAGGGCTCATGACAAGTACTTCTCAACACCAAATTTACCAGATTTGGGGAGAAGAGAGGCAAAGGCCGAATTCAGAACAGCACATTCCACAACAGATGTACGCCCTCAGTCATATACGCGCTGACATATTTCCCCTGCCCACATGCCACTTGCAGTTGAACCCACGGTACAGTATTTAGCACGACGGGATCTCGTCACTTCGGGACTATACCAGTTTGACGATAAACCTGAAAATTACCGTGCATGGTACTCCACATTCACCAACACTATCGACGGAGTCCAGCTCAGAGCAACCCAAGAGTTGGATCTTATGGCGAAATGGCTGGGAAAAGAATCATGCGAACAGGTGAGACACATACGCTCAGTGTACATCAACAACCCCAAGCTAGCCTTAAGCAAAGCATGGGAGAGACTTCGGGAGGGCTATGGTGCCCCCGAAATTATTGAAGCGGCGCTATACCGACGTCTGGAAAATTTTCCCAAGGTGTCAGCCAAGGACCACACTAAGTTAAGAGAACTCAGAGATTTACTCATGGAGGTTCAAGGCGCCAAAGAAGATGGCTACTCAACTGGTCTAGTATACCTAGATACTTCATATGGGATTAGACAAATCGTGGACAAACTTCCATTTGGGCTGCAGGACAGGTGGGTGTCTGTTGCCTCAGAGTACAAGGAAGAGAACAATGGTCGATTTCCTCCCTTTGAGTATTTCAGTAGGTTTGTGTGCAAGGAGGCGAAGAAGTGAAACGACCCTAGCCTCATGGGTCCAGGAAGCAGTACAATTTACACCAAGCCAGATAAATCCTCTTCGAATACTTTCAACATTAATAAACCCATTTCAGTGCTTAAGACTGAAGCCTTTACAACTAACAATGACCCGAGCAAGAATTGTCCATTGCATAACAAACCCCACCCCCTCAAAAAATGCAGAACGTTTAGGGAAAATACCCTTGAAGAGAGGATGGCCCTTCTCAAGGAGAAAAGAATATGTTTTAAATGCTATTCCTCGACCTCTCACCTTGCTAGAGAGTGTACGATCGCCGTGAGGTGCCCGGAATGTAATAGCACTAATCGCGATGGGGCCATGCATCCTGGCCCGTCACCGCAAACCGACAACGCTCCTTCACCCCCACAACAGGACGGTGGGGAGGGAGAGGCTCACTCCAGGACAACCGTTGTCAGCTCGAGCTGTACAGAAGTTTGCGGTCAAGCTCAGTCAAGCCGTTCTTGTTCAAAGATCTGCCTCACTAAGGGAGCCAAAGACAAAGCCATCAAAGCCTATGTAATTCTGGATGATCAGAGCAATCGCTCACTAGTCAGTCCAGAGTTCTTTAACTTGTTCCACATTGAGAGTAATCAGTTCCCATACTACCATAGAACTTGCTCAGGCAGCGTGGAAACATATGGAAGGAAGGCAGAAGGCTTCCAGATCGAGTCCCTGGATGGTAAAGTCATCATCTGTCTCCCGCCACTCTTAGAGTGCGATGAAATTTTGAATAACCGCACTGAGATCCCGACGCCAAGTGCGGTGCTACACCAGCCACATCTCCACCACATCGCCAAACACATCCCAGAACTGGATCCAAAAGCAGAAATACTCCTGCTATTAGGAAGAGATGTTCTCCAGGTGCACAAGGTTAGGCAGCAGGTCAACGGACCACACGACGCCCCCTTTGCGCAACGCCTGGATCTGGGCTGGGTGGTGATAGGAGAGGTGTGCCCTGGCAATGAACACAAACCGACGGTTAACACACTCAAGACCAATGTGCTAGAGAGTGGCCGCCATTCAATTTTTCAACCCTGCACAAGTTCCATGTGTATCAAGGAAGCACGACAAGGCTTTAACAAGCACAAAGTAACTGACGAGACGCTGGGTCAGTCAGTCTTTGCTCAAACGGAGAATGATAATAAACTTGCTCCACCAGCTCAAGACGCCATTTTCTTAGAAACAAAGGACACCAAGGTCTTCAGAGACAAAGCAAATAATGGGGTCGCCCCACTACCTTTTGGAGAACCACACCAGCGCTTGCCAAACAACAAAGAGCAGGCAGTCGAGCGGTTCACGCCCTTGCAAAAAACCCTGAAAAGGAAACCTGAGATGCAGCAATGCACCTGATTGACCCACGAGGTACTGTGCACACTAATGGCAGAGGTCACAGCCATTATGGATGCACGACCACTCCTACCTGTGTCTTCTGACCCGGAAAACCCCTTCATACTCTCGCCATCAATGCTCCTTACGCAGAAGGCAAGAGCTCCCCCTCCACCAGGGGACTTCTCTGACAAGGATTTGTACACAAAGCAATGGAGACAGGTCCAGGCTCTGGCAAATCAGTTCTGGTCTCATTGGAGACAGGAATATCTACCTTTGTTGCAACACAGACAAAAGTGGACAGAACCCTGCAGGAATCTTCAAGTTGTTGATTTAGTCCTGCTCAGGGACAAGCAAATCACCCGCAACTGCTGGCCAATGGCCAGAATCACTGCCACATTCCCTAGTAGGGATGGACATGTCAGGAAGGTTGGGTTGAAAACTACCGACCAAGGCAATGTGAAAGTTTACCAAAGGCCAGTTACAGAAGTCATTCTACTTCTACCTAATGACTGATCTAGAGACTGAAATTTTGTATTATGTTCATTGTGACCTTACAAAGGTCAAGCGGGGAGTGTGTTGCCTTTATGGCATTTGTTTAGTTTATAATATTTTCGCTTAGTAATTCATTTGTTAGCATTTTCTAGTTAAAGTTAGGATTGTTTAAAGTAAATTCATTGTCTGTGATATATCGCGGCATCCGATGACGTCACATCCGGTTTCGTCGCGTCTTGTGGGAAAATACCAGTTTGGAGAAACGGAAAGGAGGGGGCTCACACGTGTGGGATCAGCGCAAGAAAAGTTGTCTCTCTACGCATCAGAAATCATAGTGAAGCAACACCGTAAGTTCATAGATAATCGATGTGTTGAATTAAAATGTTAACGCTGATTCCGTTAAAAGTAATGACGGTTGATAAGGTTTATGTTTTCATTAGTTAAAGAGCCAGGATAGTTTGTGTTGAAGTGTATTTAAAGCAGTCAATGGTGTAGGTAGATTCTGACTGTATGCTGCATTTTAACATAATGTAGTCGTTGTAGTTTACTTTTGTAAGTATTTACAATGTAAATGTGATATCAAGAAGGGAACAAATACTGTACAAATCTTGTATTGTTGTATCAACAGTTTTCACCATACGTTAATGTGGAAGAGTGAACAGTAAACGGTTAATCTTACTGTGACCCTGTTTGCATTGACTACGGTTTACTTCGGTGTTTAGTTCAGCGTTATCTTACACCTGAGCGAGAACACTACAGGGTGATTCCAAATGCGAACATTCCAAGTTTAAACATTTAACTGTTTAGATGTCATCATGAAACTTTGTATCTAAAAAAAGTAGTTTGACACAAGTCAGGATAAAGTGATCGAAAATGGCGGAGATAAACAACAATATAAATAATCATCGTATGCTCCGGGATTCCATAATGGGGATAAAAAAGGAAAAAAAAACACCTAAACTACAAAGCCCAGAAACAAGTCGATGTCAATCGATGCAAGCCCCAAGAAAAGTATAGGCATGAATACAGCTCTGCCTAGTTAAGTAATAAAAATAATAATAAAAAAGTAATCTCTATCTCCCTCTACCGAATATAAATCTCATTACAGTCAACATATATCTCAGTATAATTATCTTGGAAGGATAGTGTTTTTTCTTGTGAAACCAAACGACTTTCAATTTGAAAGTAACCTTCATAATATTAGATAAGGGAAGAAAAACACATCCAAAACAATTCTTGGAATATTTGCACAAAAGAAAAACAATCGCCATCTCTAAATTGTCCAATCTGTCTTTAAAACACAAGGAAATCCAAATAATTACTTTTAAAAAATCTTCAATAAAGCATATGGATAGAATAAAAAAAACAACTGATTTATTTAAATACTGAAAAAAAAAGATCTAGATGGTTCAAACTTAACTACAGCCTATCAAAAGTTCTTGCACTATATCTTCTAAAGTTAAAAACCTTCCAAACCAGTCTTTTTCAAAAATAAAAATACATTTTAAAATTAAGACTTTCTGTGACCATCAAATCTTCCAATTTCATCAGTCTTTACACCACGAGACACTCAAACCATTTTAAGTTATTCAACTTCAGGCTTCAAATTCGTTGTCATTGAAATATTTGCACAGAAGAAAAAAATCGCCATCTTTAAATTGTCCAGTCCTTCTTTAAAACGTAAGAAAATCTAGATAATAACTTAAAAGAAACTTTACAAAAGCATAGGGAAAAAAAAAAACCATTTGGTACATTTAGAAGCTACAGAAAAAAAAATCTAATTGGCTCAGAATTATCCATGGTCTTTCAACTGTTCTCCCGCTATATCTTTGGAGGTTAAAACCCTCCAAACCAGACTTTTTTGGAGATAAAAATAAATTTTAAGGTAAAAACTTTTATAATCATCAAATATTCCAATTTCTTCACTTTACACCACAAGACCATCAAACTATTATAAATCATTCAATCTTTAAACTTCAGATTTGCCATCGGACTCGTCAGACAAAGAGTTAATAAAATGCAATGCTTCTGCTGGATCATGGAAAATACCAATCCCAGAATTTTTAAAAATGATCCTTAATTTTGCTTGATACTGTAATAATGGAAAAAGCTTCTTTTGATAAGCTAGTTTCATAGAAAGAGCCAAAGCAGCGCATTGTTTAACAATTTCGTGTGGAAAGTCTTCAAAAAAACAGACTTCTGAGCCTTGAAATGAAAATATTCTTTATTTTCTTGCAAGCTTAATAATGCGATCCTTGTCTCTAAAATGGAGAAAATGCACAACAATATCCCTGTTTTTACCTTCATCCAAAGATTTTAAAGCACCGGTTCTGTGAGCCAATTCGATCTCCAGGAGTTGCAAACAAACCTCCGGAAATAAAGACTGAAACACTTCAGCAAGATAATCCAGTTTGTCGGCAGATTCTGGTTTCTCTTTTAATCCAACAATTAGAATATTATTCCGACGTGATCAAGCTTACAAATCCACAAATCTTTTTTGAGCCTTTTCCAAATGAGAAGAGAGAACAGCCGCAGTTTGATTAACTTCTTTAAGATCGAGGCTCAAAGAGTCAATTTTTTTCTACCAATTTCTCTTTTTGTCGAGTTATTTCAGTGCAGATACTGCTGATTCGAGATTCTAATCTCTTGACCCAAGAGGGTTCTTCCACACACTCGTCGGTCTTCTTAGATTTCCCATTAGACAGGTCCAGATTTTGTCTGGTGGTCTTCGAAATAGCCATAGCTATTGCTGTACAAATTCGACTGAATAAAGTTGAAATTTCAAAGTTTAAATCGGAAAGGGGGGAGATTAAAGGCGGACAGTAAGCAACTGGGTCTTGCATGTCTGAAAGCGGGAGGCGGAATCCTGACAGCATTATATCATTGAAGTATCTTATCCTGGATGAAACCCCAAACATACAACACCGTAGGCTCATAATGAGTTAACTGTTACTGTCAATACCAAATAACAGCAACATAACTCCACAATGCATGGGATTAATGATGTAAAAGCCATTACCAGTAAATAATTCATTCTGGGATTGATATGATTTGAGTAACCACAAAACATAAAAGTTTGAATGTTTCTCTGAAGGAACCAATGAGTACCTTTATGAGTACTGAACAGCACCTATGCAAATGTAATGATCCCCAGAAGCAATAATTTATCTCACACCAGTATAAACTTAGATTGGAATTGTATTGGCAGAATATTTTCAGTTATGACAAAGAAAATGAAAAAAGGACCCATCCTTTTATCTACTTATCTATCTATCTATCTATCTATCTATCTATCTATCTATCTATCTATCTATCTATCTATCTATCTATCTATCTATCTATCTATCTATCTATATATATATATATATATATAAAAAATTATATATATATATTATTTATTTATACATTTGTATGTATTAGTGCATGAAATTATTGAAATTCATTCTTGTATAATCAATCTAGTTTGCTTCCCTTGTTTACTCACAGTAGCAAAATGGTTCTGCACCAAAGAAACAGTCCAAGCAAATTCAAAAGTAAATAAATTTCCCCACAACATTCAAGGGAGAGTGTCAATCTGTCTTCTTGTGCCCTTTTTCCAATTGGTGTGTGCTGGATGGCAAACTGAAAGTTATTCTCCATGAGACCATAGTTTGCTAAGGCTTTTCGGACATCTGTATCAGTCCTTCCAAATCAGGTTCTCTGAGTGTTCCACTATGTTTTTCCACCAAGTTTCTTGTCTGGTTCTTCTCTCCATTTTTCTCAGACTTCTTTCATCTCACGCTCTCTGCAGACAATGTTCTTATTCAGGGCATCTTATTGGCTAAAATGTTGACAAGACAATTCCTACTAGTTGGTTCAACAAGTTTAATTTGCTAATCAATTGAATTTTTGTGTTAAACAGAAAAATGAAATAGCTGATTGAAACTGTAGATTACCAAGTGCATAATTTAATTAAAGGAACATTTCTTTTATATAGTTTTGCATTTTGAGATAAAAAAAATAAGATGCCCAACAGCGTAACAGTATTAATACAACAAATCATTGTTTTAAAACATGGTATTACAAAAGATTTTATGATTCATTCCTAAATTATACTTTATGAACTGCTGTGGTGAACTGACTACAGACCAGCAGTTTGGAAAAAAGATACTTACCATGCCAATCTGCTGTCTATTCCATTCGCAATTTTGTTTTGCATCTGACATTTGTCCTTTTAGCCACAGCAAAAGTTTGGTGAAGTACTTTTAAGAGATGAACAAATTAATGATCACGTTACATCAGCAAGTGGTATCAGCCAAGGGTTTATGTAAAGAGCAACGTTATAGCAATCATCAACTTCAATGACATAAAAGACAACCATCCAAGGAATGAAACACCAGAAGGAAGTTGAGACAGTATTTTTTAAATGTAAAAGCTTCAACTGATGACTTCCAGTCAAGATTTCATGCAACAGTTTTTCCCCAGTTACAATCCATTACCAGCTGCTCTAAGCAGTAAATGCTCGGGTCAATAACTGTCACTCTCTTGCCTTGAAGCTTGCAGGGACCATGGACTGCGGCAAAGAGATGTTAAAGATTCCATTGAGACCTCTTGTAGCTGGGCCGCACAATACCTCAACTCCTGACCAGGTAAGTTGTCTGGCCCCACAGCTTTGTGTGTGTTTATCCTGGCTAGGGTCCTCCTCAACTCAGCTGTGGCCTGGTAAGGTGCCTGCTCCTCAGGAGGAGGGGACTTTCCTTGATGTCACATCATTCACTCCATCAAAATGTGTACAGAAGGCATTCAGTCTATCAGGACAGGAGGCACCACTGTTGCTGTCACATGGAGTGAACTTGGAATCTGTTATGGTTTCTCTACCTTGCCACATGTGCCACGTGTCCCTGGTGTCTGTGACTACTCTCACATTGCCCTCCCGATGAAATGGAAGAGCACATTGGAGTCGTCTTTACCCCTGATCTGAAGGGAGTGTCTGGATCCCTAAGCAATGTACATATTTCTGCAGTGAGCCGAGGTTCCGGGTTTGCCCAGGCAGTGTAGTGTTTAATCACCGTTACGACCTGATGCATTTTCCTATGGACCCATCTTATATATTTATCAATGTTGACGCGGTGATTGTACGTGGCTGACTATGCTCTAGTCTGTGCTTTCAAAACAGTCTTACTGCCCTGAGGTGGCATCTTCTCGCAAGGCCCTGATCTAAACTGGCTTGATGGGTTTAACCAGTGATCTGTGTGTTGGGGTTAGCAAAGTGGAGATGTGGTCTGACTATCTGAGGTGGGGGTGGGGTCAGCCATTTACACTGGCATAGATGAGGTCTAAAATATTCTGCTCCAGTGCGCTGGGGTTTCCTCCATGGTCAGGGGACGTGCTGGTAGATGCACTCATTGGCGACTGTAAACTCCCCTGGGGCTGAGTGGTTAGCTTGTGGAGAGCTGCTGGGAAGAGATGGACAATAAACAAAAGGGTTAAGTGTAATTGAGTGCTTGATGGACAGCACAAACAGAGTGGGCTGTAGGGTCTGGTTCTCTGCTGATCCATGTCTCTCCAAGCTGCACATTATCCACTGAGCACCCATTAAGTTATCTGAAAGCAGCAATATTGAAAATGAAGCTGGTGAACTAGACTCAGAATCACATTTAGTATCAATATCACTGGCATATGTCAAGAAATTTGTTGTAAACAGTCGACGTTTCGGGCCGAGACCCTTCAGCAGGACCTGCTGAAGGGTCTCGGGTGGAAACATTGACTGTACTCATCTCCACAGATGCTGCCTGGCCCGCTGAGTTCCTCCAGCATTTTGTGTGTGTTACAACAGGAATAATTGAGTTTGATTTAATGGGCACTGCAGAGAGAAGGTTAGAAAGTGACCAAGGCTGGAGACTGAACGTTAAGAGGAGATGAGCAAAATGGACCAGGTGGTGGGGCAGCGCTGTTATCAAAGGTCAAGGTAAAGACAGTAGGGGGGAGGATTTGGAGCTCAGAGAGGAGTTGAGAAAGGGCAGGGTGGACAGAACATTGGTGGGGATTGTTTATGCGCCACAGACTGACAGGGTAATGGAGGGAGAAGTATAAATCAGGGAATTCCAGCTGAAAGTAACAAAGATGATACAATGATCATGAGAGTCTGAAAGGTTTTGGTGAATCAAACGAGTGATGATGTGGAAGGTGAATGAGTTACTCCCACTCAGTGTGTAGAGCTCTCACCATTGTGCATCAAATGTCTGGGTGTTCATCTCACTGCAGAGACCCGGTGAACAATGTCAGTGGGTGCTACCCTGTTATAAATTCCATTCTTCAGGTGTGATGTTAATCCATGTCCTGTGAGCTCTGTCTGGGACTGGGACTGAACCACTGGGAGATGTAAGAGGTCTTTACTCTGCATCAGCAAGCTTTCTGCACACCTCAGCCTTGTGGAGAAACTCAGGAGACTCTCTCCAAACTCAGACTACTTATTTATACTGGTGTAAGTGGGTGGAGGGAGAATCAGGTGGGGGTGGGAGTTTAGGGACATGTGAAAGGGAGCAAGTTACAGCAGAGTGAGTGTGACAAGGATCTTTAGAGAGCCCACAGTTACTGTATGAGTCCAATGGTCTCCTTACATTGGTTCAGAAAATCTCACAAAATACATGGGATTTGTGTTGCCCTTAAGGCATTTGTTTAGTTTATTATATTTTCGCTTTACTAATTCATTTGTAATCATTTTCTAGTTAAAGTTAAGGATGTTGAAAGTAAATTCATTGTCTGTGATATATCGCGGCATGCGATGATGTCACACCTGCTTTCGCTGCGTCCTGTGGGAAAATACCGGTTTGGAGAAACGGGAAGGAGTGGGTTTGTGCGTGCAGGGTCAGTGCGAGAAAAGTTTTCTTTCTACGCATTAGAAACATCATAGAAGCAACGCCATAAGTTCATAAGATAATCGATATGTTGAAGTAAAAAGGTTAACACTGATTCTGTTAAAAGTATTGATGGTTGATAAAGTTTATGCTCTTTGTTATTTAAAGAGTTGCAGATAGTTTGTGTTGAACTGTATTTAAAGCATTTGATGGCGTAGGTAGATTCTGACTGTATGTTGTACTTAAATGTAATATAGTTTGTTGTAGTTTTATTTTTCAAGTATTTATGATGTAAATGTGATGCCAAGAAGGAAACAAATGCTGTATATATTTTGTATTGTTTTATCAACAGTTTTCACCATACGTTAATGTGGAAGCGTGAACAGTAAACGGATAATCTTACTGGGATCGCGCCTCATTGACCGGTTTATACTTGGTGTTTAGTTCAGAGTTTTTACACCTGTGCGAGAACACTACAGGACTGGTGAGTTGGGAAGATAGGATTTCCTCATTAAAAGATGGGAATCTCCAGAAAGATGGTGCAGAGGTCAGAGGTTGATCAGGAATACAAGTCTTAAGATGCCGAAAATCAGTTGGAGTTGCTGATATTGTTGGGTGGACTGCATAAGGGAAATTGAGGAGACTCTGAGATAGCACATGAGTGAGAGGAATAATAGAGGGCTTTGTGATGGGGGAGGGTTAGGTCGACCTCAAAGTAGGCTCAAAGATCAGCACAACATCGGGGGCTGAAGGGCTTGTACTGTTCTATGTTTAATGTCATCAGAAATGGTGGTGAATTTGTTCTATCCCAAGACCGACATCAGTTGCATGTTTTTAGGTCAGGCTGTGAGGTGATAAATAGCTGAGGTGGGTGGACGTGAGATGTGCGGGCTGCCTGGATCCCACTCATTGGAAGAGTGTCTGAACAGACTCTCCGGACCCAGCTGTGAACACTAGTCTGCGCTGACTGAGGAAACTTGAAATACGTCCGATTTGTGTGTTCATAGGAAATGATGTAACGGCAAACATAGGCATTTCACTTGTCCTTTCCTAAGTGCCCCTGAACAGATCTCTGCACCAGATGTATGATTCACCAAATAAATAAACTGCAACTTAGCACAAAGATGTAAAGTGAATTTGTAAGATAAATAATATTATCTCTTATTTCAGAAAATATGATCAAAGAAAAATTGAACAACCCCAGTGCTCTGGCTGAGTGACCCACTGACCCTCTGGTGAGTAGTGGACATTCACAGCTCTTCTGGCCCCTGAGCTGAACACTTCTGTGATTTCAAACCTCTGTCACCGAGGGATAAATGGGTGGAAAACACAGCAGGTGTTGGCTATTCTTATTGAAGTGGTGGTAGATGACAGAAGAATTACAAATGTTAAGGCACTTTGCAAAGAAGCAGGACTTGAATCCATGTAACAAGGGCTCAGTTCCTGTGGGAAGGTGCCACGATGCACCTTGAGACACACAGCGTTACTGACTGAGGCCTGAGCCTCATTGCACTTGGGGAAGGCTCAAGGTCCTGATGGATTTTCTGGAGAATTTTATAAGGCTTTTTTCTCACTGCTTATACCTCTTTTATGTTCAGTCTTTTTGGATTCCTTTATGTTGGGTTGGTTGGCACAATCTTTTTATGAAGCATCCATTTCTGTTATCCTTAAAAGGATAAGAACCCAACTGAATGTTCTTCATACAGCCCAATTTCCTTCCTTAATGTTGATACTAAAATCTTATCCAAAATTCTGGCTCGTAGAATTGAAAATATTTTACCATGTATCATTTCTGATGACCAGACTGAATTTATTAAAAATCGATACTCGCACTTGAACATTCGACGTTTATTATATGCTATCTATTCTCCTTCTGTGTATGGGGTGTCAGGGAGAGGTAGAACCTCTGACGGGGAACACGTCATACTCTTCTGAGTAGTTTGTCTGCATTGGTCCTCACCTGACACTCAGCTCTCACCAGTGGTTCCTCGTAGCTGTTTGCAAGCAACAGCGGCCACACCCCGGGCAACGGCTTCAAATGGCCGGCAAAACCTGCAGAGGGTAGCCGATGGGCCTCAAACCCTCGGTGAGTTAAGGCTTGTCTACCTACGCATGCGAAGACTGAATTCGGCAGACTATGCGGAGGAGACCACCACTTGGCAGTCCAATGAGTAGAAAGGCGGACCCAGCAAAGCGTTGTGGAGCTCAATCAGGGCACAGTGAGCGACGTAGCACACTGTTGGCCATCCACTGCATCCTGACTTATCTCCAGCCATCTCGACTCTCTCTTGCATCTGGATACAGATAGGTCGGGACGAGAGAGTGGGGCTGATGACTTGTGCAACTCTCCCTCACTTTAATCCAAGTCAAGCACAAGTCACGACTCCAAACCCATTCTGCTAAAAAACTTCAAGTCCTGTGGCGATGGGCGAGTGGCGAAGCAGCAGGTGTGGATACACTGGAAGCTGTAGTCACAAACCTGCACACAGGCGGCCCAGGGCATTGGGTCGTTCTCCGCTGGAATGAAGCAGCAGTGGAGTTCGGCAGCCCCCTGGGTGTCTGAGCAGTCCTCTTTAGGAATCGCTCTGCTCACCTCCATGGAGGAAGGGGCTAGAAAAGGTGCCTCAAACATAGCCTGCTTCATCTTACCCTGGCCAGCACACCGCGGCTGGCGGGGATCCCACTCACCGGTCAAACTACAAAGAAGATGAAAGTGAAGGTGCTCAACTTTAGCACGTGGAACGTGCGAACTCTGCTCGACATCACCAAGGCTGTCAGACCAGAAAGAAGAACAGCACTAGTCACTAAAGAACTAGCCCGCTATAACGTGGACATTGCAGCACTCATTGAAACACGTCTAGCAGACAAGGGCCAGCTTACAGAACGTGGTGGTGGGTACATCTTCTTCTGGAGCGGTCGCAGCAGCACTGAACGACGAGAGGCTGGCATTGGATTTGCCATCTGATCCCACCTCGCTTGTAACCTTGCCAAACGTCCAGAGGGCATCAACGATCGCCTGATGACGCTTCGGCTCCCACTTGGCCATAAGAGGAGTGCAACGCTGATCAGCGCATATGTCCCAACAATTACCAACCTAGGTGACATCAAAGATAAATTCTATGAAGAACTTGACGCCCTCATAGCAGCAGTCCCACAGTCAAAGAAGCTTATTGTCCTCGAGGACTTTAACGCCAGAGTGGGGACAGATTACCAGACCTGTGAAGGGATTCTTGGAAGACATGGTATTGGCAAGTGTAACAGCAATGGCCTGCTGCTCCTCAAGACATGCGCTACGCATGACCTTGTCATCACCAACACCGTATTCTGCTTCCCTACCCGTAACAAGACATCTTGAATGCATCCACGCTCCAGGCACTGGCATCTGATTGACTATGTCATCACTAGAAAGAGGGACTGGCAAGACATGAGAGTGACAAAAGCAATGTGTAGTACCAACTGCGGGATGGATCATCGACTCATAGTGTCTAAGTTTAAACTTTGCATCCTGCCTGTGAGAAGACCCCAAGGTCAGAAGACTGCAAAGAGGCTCAATGTCTCCAAGCTGAAGAGCAGCGTAGTTGCAGAAGAATTTCGTGAAGACCTAGATAGCAGGCTGCTTGACAAACCCCAGAATGACTACACCAGCATTGAAGAGCAGTGGACGGCTATCAGAGATGCAGTCAACTCTACCGCTCTCGAACACCTTGGACCAGCAATCCGTAGACATCAAGATTGGTTCGATGAGAACAATGAGGAGATACAGGCACTGTTGTCAGAGAAACACCAACTGTTCAGAGCGCACCAGAACGATCCCACATCACAAGCAAAGATAGATGCCTTCGCCACTGCAAGACGGAAAATGCAGTAGAAACTCCATGAGATGCAGGATGTCTGGTTCAGCAATAAGGCCGATGAGATCCAGACAGTCATGACACCAAGCGTTTCTACGATGCTTTGAAGGCTATGTATGGACCTGAGTCCTCTGGCTCCTCCCCCCTCCTCAGTGCAGATGGGACTCGGCTGCTGACAGAGAAAAAGCAGATTTTGGGGAGATGGGCTGAACACTTCACCCAGGTCCTCAACCGCTCTGCCGAAATCAATGATGAGGCCATTGCTTGTCTACCTCAGGTGGAGATCAACCTGGACCTTGACAACCTCCCCACAGAAGAAGAAGTCATAATAGCCATCAGGCCACTTTCTTGTAGCAAAGCACCAGGATCAGATGCAATCCCTGCTGAAGTCTACAAAGCAGGAGGTCCATTCATGATGCAGCACCTGACTGAGCTCTTCCAGTCTACGTGGAACGAAGGAAAGGTCCCGCAACAGTTGAAAGATGCCAGCATAGTCCACATCTTCAAGAGGAAAGGCAACCGCCAGTCTTGTGACAATCACCGAGGCATCTCCCTATTGTCCATAGCTGGGAAGATCTTGGCTCGCGTCCTGCTTAATCACCTTCTCCAACACCATGAGCAAGGTCTCCTCCCAGAAAGCCAGTGTGGCTTCCGTGCAGAGCATGGAACTTTCAACATGATATTTGCTGCATGCCAACTTCAGGAAAAATGTCAAGAGCAGCACAGCGACCTCTTTATGACCTTTGTCGATCTGACCAAGGCATTTGATACGGTCAGCAGAGATGGCTTATGGAAGATAATGGAGAAGTTTGGCTGCCCTAGCAGGTTCATCACGATTGTTCGGCAGTTCCACGATGGCATGATGGTGAAAGTTTTGGATGATGGTGACGAGTCAGAAGCCTTCCCAGTGATGAACGGTGTGAAGCAAGGATGCATTCTCGCCCCTACACTCTTTAGCATGGTCTTCTCTGCTATGCTGAATGATGCCTTCCGCGATTCTCAGGATGGTATACACATCAGATACAGGACTGGCGGTGGGCTATTCAACCTCCGGCGTCTACAGGCTGTTACAAAGGTGAAGGAGACCGTTGTCAGAGACCTCTTATTCGCTGATGCTTGCGCCCTCAACGCCAGCACAGAGCAGAAGATGCAGTGAGAAATGGACTGCCTCTCACGAGCCTGTGACAACTTTGGACTTACAATCAGCACCAAAAAGACCAAAGTTATGTACCAGCCCGCACCTGGAAAGCCCTACCAGGAACCACACATCACAGTAAAGGGGTAAAAGCTACTGGCAGTCGACAGCTTTACTTATCTGGGCAGTACTCTATCACGAGCGGTGAACATAGATGCAGAGATCAGCAACAGAATTGCCAAAGCCAGTGCTGCCTTTGGAAGACTCTGTGAGAATGTATGGGAGCAGAGAGGACTCAGCCTTACCACCAAGCTGAAGGTCTACCGAGCAGTGGTTCTCACCACCCTCCTCTATGCCAGTGAGACCTGTACTGTCTACAGCAGACACGCTAAACAGCTCAACCACTTCCACATGAGCTGCCTCCGCAGACTTCTCCATGTACGATGGCAGGACAAAGTCCCAGACATGGAGGTCCTGGAGCGGGCTAGCACCCACAGCATCTACACCCTCCTACAGAAAGCCCAAGCCAGATGGGCTGGCCATGTTGTCAGGATGTCTGACAGTCGACTACCAAAACAGCTGCTGTATGGAGAGCTGAGCCAGACCAAGCGCTCAGTTGAAGGGCAGAAGAAACGTTTCAAAGACTGCCTCAAAGTGTCCCTCAAAGACCTCAACATCAATCCCAGTAGCTGGGAATCGCTTGGTCTGGACCGCCCAACCTGGTGGAGCAGGACCACTGAAGGAGCGTATGCAGCAGAAATCAGATGCACCGCAGAGGCTCAGAGGAAATGCGCTGCGTGCAAGGCTCGAGCTACCTCCACTTCCACTGCAGCACCTACCCTCATGTGTCCCACATGTGGGCGAGCTATCAGGGCCCGGATTGTCCTCACCAGTCACCTCCAGACCCACAGTCACAAGCCCTCCACCTGACAGAAGTCGTGGTCATCTTCGACCCTGAAAGACGAACAACAACAACAATTCTCCTTCTAAGGAGATACTGGAATTTGTGATATCCTTAGATGCTGAGAAGGCTATCGATTGATTTGAATGGAATTATTTATTTAAAACCTTGGAAAAATTTAATTTTGGGCCCGATTTCATTCAATGAATTAAATTACTTTATTTATCTCCCTCTGCTCGGGTTCTTACTAATTTTCAGAATTCCAAACCATTTAAACTTCAGCGTGGAACCAGACAAGGCTTTCCTTTGAGTCGTTTGCTCTTTGATCTGGCCATAGAACGCTAAGCCATTACTTTTTGAGAATCTATTGATATCACTGGTATTTTAAGGAGAGGTACTACCCACAAGTTTCGCTCTATGGTTAAGACCTATTGCTTTTTATTTCTAATGTCAAGACTTCGTTATCTCCTGCGCTTTCATTAATCTCCTGTTTCAGGCAGATTTCAGGATATGAACTGAAAGTGTGAACTTTTTCCTTGAATAATTTTGTGTCAATTAATACCAACCTTCTTTTTAAAATTGCAAGAAATCAATTTATCTCTTTTGGTGTACTGATTACTAAGAATTATTAACACCTAAAAGAAAACATTCTTACCCTACTGAATTATGTGAAAAGGGCACTATCAAACTGGTCGCCCTTCTCGTTATCGTTGATTGGCCAAATTAATTCTATTAAAATGAATATCTTACCTATATTTATATACTTTTTTCAGGCCTTACCCGTTTTTATTCCTAAATCTTTTTTTTTTTGATCCTCTTGATTCTATTCTATCTTCTTATATATGGAAAACAAACATTCTCAACTAAATAAAGTTCATCTTCTAAACGCTAAAAAACTGGAGGTTTCGCTTTACCAAGTTTTAGGTTTTATTACTGGGCAGTCAATATGTGAAATCTTACATTTTGGTCATACTATATTAATGTGAGGACTGTCCAGTATGGGTTTCTTTAGAAGCTAATTCTGTTAATAAACTTTGTATTATTTCTCTTCTTGGATCCTCACTTCCTTTATCCTTAAGTAAACTAACTGACAATTTGATAGTTAAACATACTTTGAGGATCTGGGTACAAATTAGAAAATACTTTGTTTTATTGAGATTTTCTCTTTCAAGTCCCATTGTTTCTAATTATTCTTTTAAACCTTCTATGACCGTACCAGTTTTTAAAGAATGGGATAGATTGGGTATTAAATGCTTCCAGGATCTGTTTGTGGAGGAAATCTCTTTTTGTTTGAGCAATTGTCAGCTGAATATAGCTTACCAAAAACCCACTTTTTTCATATCTACAAATGACAGACTTTCTGCCATCTCAATTATATATATTTCCTAAAAGTCCCAATAACAACTTAGAAGATGTACCTTCTAATTTGAAACCTTTTCATTATTGTTTAATATTCAATATTTAAGGCATGTGGCTGTGAATGAGAAATGCACCTGTAGACAAAATTAAAAATCTTTGGGAACAAGATTTACAGATTTCAATTTCTGAGGAAGCTTGGAATGGAATTTTTAAATTGGTTAACACTTCATTGTTATGTGCCCGCCACTCCCTCTTCCAATTTAAAGTGGTCCATAGGGCTCACATGACCAAGTATAAGCTATCTCGTTTTTATTCGGATATATCTCCCTATTGTGATTGATGTAACAATGGAGAAGCTTCACTAATTCGTATGTTTTGGACATCTCCAAGTCTTGAAAAATACTGGAAAGATGTATTCCAAACTTTCTCTGTACTTTTAAAAGTAAATTTTAAGCCTAGCCCTTCGACTACCTTATTTGGTATTGTTGAGGGAAAAGATATTATTTTGGAGAGTTCTGAATTGCACATTTTGGCTTTTATTTCTCTTATTGCTAGGAGGGCGCTCTTGCTTAAATGGAAGGATGTCGTTTCGCCTACTCACGCTCAATGGTTACGTGATGTTACGTCAGGCTTAAATTTAAAGAAGATCCATTATTCAATTTCTGAATCTATTCAAGACTTCCAAACATTGTGGGGACCATTTTTGAACTATTTTCAAAACCTTTGATTTGTTCTTAAAGTATAGATGTTGGCTAGTAACATATTTCACTGCATGATAAGGATTTTTTTCCTTTTCTCTTTCTTTGTGAAACAGCTTTGTTCTCGGTAGTGGGTTTAGATTCTTTATATTGTATAATAAAATTATCACATTTCAATATTACGATTTAATTTAATTTACATGAATATAGGGTAATGAGATTGCAAGTGTGATTCAAATATAATGTATTTGATAATATTTTTTCCTTTTATTGACTTATATATCTTACTCTAGCAGACTGTTTGTTGCTCCAGATTCCAGCATCTGCAGTCTCTTGTGCCTCCACTTGGAGAAATAAACCAGACAGGGCAGAGTCAACATGGAGATTTGAAAGGCAGGCAAAACATGTTTAACAAATGATTGGAAAGTGAAGCTGTAACAAGCAGAGTAAGGAGGGTGAACCATGTGATGGGTGCACTTGGACTTCAGGAAGGCTTTTAATAAGGTGCAAATCTAGATTATTAAACAATATTAGAGTGCTTATTACTGGGGGTAATCCACTGATGTAGACTAAAAATTAATTAGCCTTCTGTTAATGGAGAAGGAAAAGATTATCAGTGCTGGGTTGAGAGGTGTTGACTAGGACGGTGCTGCATGGTTTGGGGCTGAGATCCCAGCTGTTCACCACCTTTATCAAGAATTTGAAACAGAAGGAAAAACAATAAATCCAAGTTCACAGTTTCTTGATATTGTGTATCCTGTGAAGGTCTGTAGAATGGGGTCAGGAGAATGTGGACAGGATTAGTGAATGGCAGATGAGCAGCTATGTGGTAACAGGGGAGCTCACCCACGGTCACAGATACAGCAAATCCCTTGCTAATTAATTTATTCACCCCGCCATTTGTAGCCATGACTTCTGCTGTCACAGCTGAGCCCAAAAAATCCCTCTGTTGGCCTTAGCTATTCCAATGCTTCCCTCATCACTCTGCAGTCTTCCAGCCTCTGAATGTAGTCTCAAGGGTCTCGGCCCAAAACACCGACTGACTATTCATTTCCATAGGTGCTGTCTGACCTGCTGAGTTCCTCCGGCATTTTGTGTGTGTTAATCATTCTCAGTATTTATCCAAATTCCACTCCCCATCAATCCACCTGGTTCTTTGTCCAACACTGCCGACAAGTAGAGGTTTGCATTCTAGCGCTCAAAACCCTCCATCTCTGGGTAAACTCCCCACCCCCCAGCCCTTTTAATCATCTGGACATCTTCCTTTTCTCCAGTCTTTCTTCGTCTTTCCCTTTGGAATTCTGCACCACAACCCCCTGACCCCACACCCAATTACCATGGTGCACGGATACAGCAAATCAGTTGCTAATTAATGTGTAATCAAACATCCTTTGTCAGATTGCACAGCAATCCTGCGATGTCATGACTTCTTCCCAATTATATTTATATGATAGGTCCAGGACAGGTCCTCTGAGATAATGAACCCCCAAGAAATTTAAAGTTACGGGCACTCTCCAGCTCTGATCCTCTGATGAGTACTGGATTTGAACTTTGAATTTTGAACCTTGAAGTTCAGGTGAATGTATCTCTCAATGGACAATTCATTAGTTGGAGGTTTACATGCTGCTATCTTTAACCACAATACCTTTCCAATACCAGACTAAAGTTTGTCTCAGCCAAGTGAGATTATAACACTCACTGTCAGCACTGTTGGTGTGTGCCTGTTGCTGATTGCTGGCTCCTCAGAGTGGACTACACAGATTCCCAACATGCTTTTGGAGATGTTTCTAAGTCTTTGGAAACTTATGAAGGCCAAGGGGATTTCTTATGGCTCTAGGAACTGCATTCAATAATAGCCAGCCAGTACAAGAACTATTGTGTGTTATACAGTTGCCACCAGAAGTGATTGAATCAAAATGTAAAGTCCACTTCAAACTGAATATAGGTGAATCTGTGGAAATGCACTTGCGGACAAATCTGCAGAAAAGGGGGCAAAGGAAGTAAAATCAGTGAAATTAGTGTCAGAAGGTCAGGGAACATATAAAGGCAACCAGACAAATGAAGGATGGAAACAACTTTGAATTCCTTTACACAGATGAACATACTAGATATGCAAGAGATGCAAGCTCAATGTTCTGACAAAGAAAAGTGGTTTTGGATGGAGATGGTGGGAAAATAGTCAGTGACCAGCATTGAGATATGGCACTAGTCACGGACACATCAGATAAACTCCTTATGATATATTGGAGTGGAAAAGATGATCAACAGATTTTCCCAAAGGGGTTGGAATCCAAAGTTCAGTGCAGAACCTCGACAAATATTGGAAAGATGCATGAAATGCCAGGAAACAACTCCTGGGGTAGCAGCAAAGCTACCACAAATAAGTGCCCCTGCCTAACCTGGTCCATTTTTGCAACTACAAGTCGACTACATTATCTTTCCAAAGTGTTAAAGATATTCTGATGTACTGGTAATAGTAGATGGGTTTTCGAGATGGGAGAAGCTACTCCAGCAAGAAAAGCCTCTGCCACACATACAGCAAAATCTCTGATCAAGGACGACATTCTGAGATGTGCATTGCCATGTCAAGTTGACTCTGACCAGGGAAAGATTTCACTGAAACTATTTGCCAGGAATTAGGTCAACTGATGAGCAAGGAATTATTTGTTTCATCATCCACATCACCCAGAGTCACCAGGACAATGGAAATGAATGAATGGATCGATCAGACAACTGACTACGTATAATGAAGAATGCATAACACAGCTTAGAACCCTTCTCATGTTTTTTATACAGCATCAGAGGAACCACAAACAGAAAATTAAATGGAACTCATTTGAGATGGTAACATGAGTCTCACAGGTATCACATGATCTTGCTGATTCTGTTAATGCCTCTTGTTATTGGGTATGCCAATATATACCACACACTTCAAAATATTCACCCATCTTAGGCATTCAAAGATTCATAAAGGTGTGGAAAACTACAGCATAGAAACACTCCTTTTGACCCATCTAGTCCATGTTGACAATTAATCTACCTGATTGCATTGATGTGCCCCTAGTCCATAGCCCTCCATACCCCTCCCATCCATGTACTTATCCAAACTTCTCTTAAATATTGAAATCAACCCCAGATCCATCACTTGAGATGGCAGGTCATTCCACACTCTCACCACCCTCTGAGCGGAGAAGTTCCCCCAAACATTTCACTTTTTACCTTTAACCCATGACCTCTAGTTCTGGTCACACCCAATGTCAGTGAGAACACCCTGCTTAATTTACCTTATCTATATCCTCATAATTTTGTATACCTTTATCGAACCTCCTACGTTCCAGAGAATAACATCCTAACCTGTTTAACCCTTTCCAATAACTTAGGTCTTCACGCCCAGGCAACATCCATGTAAATTTTCTCGGTACTCCACAATCGTATTTATATCCTTCTTTAGCTTGGTGACCAATACTCCACACAATGCTCCAGATTAATCCTCACCAACACGTCATACAATTCAAACATCCCATCTCCTGTACTCAATATGTTGATTTATGAAGGCCAGTGTCCCAAAAGCTTCCTTTACGACCCTACCTACCTCTGAACCTGGTTTCAAGCTATTATAGATCTGTATTCCCAGATAACTCTGCATTATCACACACCTCAGTGCCCTACAGAACACCTGGTTGTTTCTCCCAAAATGCAACACCTGACACTTGTCTGCATTAAATTTCATTTGCCATTTTCTGCCTATTTCACCAGCTGGCCCACACCCTGCTACAAGCTATGATAGTCTTTCTCAGTGTTCACAACACCCCCAATCTTGGTGTATCTGCAAAATTGCCAATGCAGTTAACTACATTATCATCCATACCATTGATATAGATGACAAACAACAATGGACCCCTCCCCAATCCCTGCAGAACACCTCTAGTCACAGGCATCTAGTCAGAGAGGCAACCATCTACAACCACTCTCTGGATTGTCCCACACAGCCAATGCCTAATCCAATTTACTAACTTACGTTGAATACCAGGTGATTGAACCTTCTTGACCAACCTCCCAGGCAGGACCTTGCCATAGGCCTTACTAAAGTACAGATAGACAACATCCACTGCCTTGCTTTCATCTGCTTTCCTGGTAAATTCCTCAAAAAACTCTATAAGGTTGGTCAGACATTACTTCCCACGCACAAAACCATGATGACTATCCTTAATCAGTTCCTGTGCATCCAAATACCTGTATATTTGGTCATTTAGAATAGCTTCGAATAATGTTCCCACTGATGTCAGGCTGACAGGCTGATAATTGCCTGATTTATTCTTAGCACTTTTCTAAAACAATGGAACAACATTAGCCATCCTCAGTCCTCTGGCACCTCACCTGTGGCTAAAGATGTTAAATATATCTACCGCCCCTTCAATTACTGCACCAGCCTCTGACAGATGCAAGGGAATGCATTGTCAGGCTCTGGTGATTTATCCACCGTAATTTGTTCAGGACGCCAAACACCAACTGCTGTGTAATCTTTTCAGGGTCCATGGCCTCGCTGCTACATTGCTTCATATCTATGGATTCTGTGTCAATGTCCCAAGTAAATACAGATGTACACAATTCATTTGAGGTCTCCTCCATCTCTTTTGGCTCCACTCATATGTTACCACTCTGATTGTTCCATGCTGTCTTTTTTCTCTTAATATCCAGTATTTGAAGAAGCCCTTAGGATTCAGGCTCAAAGGGCCGAATGGCCTACTCCTGCACCTATTTTTCTATGTTTCTATGATTCTCTTTCACCACATGTCTTCTTTTTGCCCTGCTGATTTCCTTGTCAAGTGTTCTCTTGCATGCCTTACACTCTTCAAGCGCCTCATTCGTTCTTGCCTGCCTGCATTTGCTATGCACCTCCTTCCTTTTTTTCGCAAGGGCCTCAATACCTTTCAAAAACCATGGTTCCCTAAACCTGTTACCCATGCTTTTTATACTGATAGGAACATACAAGTTGTGTACTCTCAAATTTGACTTTTGATAATTTCCCACTTACCAAGTACACCTTTACCAAAAAATCACCTTGCCCAATCCACACTTGTAGATCCTTTCTGTGTTGATGTTACAGACATAAAATGCTTCCTTGAGAGGTTTACCAACCAACACATTATGGTGTTGTTGGACCATACAACACAGTATGGTCCATACTGCTTCCCACTCAGAATTTCCATTAAATCACCCTGAGACCAATAGAAATACCTCAGTATCTCGGTGTGAATTGACATGTGCTGGCAAAAGTGATGGATATTGTGGACAATAAGGAAAGGGACGGACTGTACTCATTCCTGCACTCTTGTGGCACCAGATGGTATAAGTCATATTTTGGCTTTGCTCCAGTCATTTTTCAATCTTTTTTTACCACCCTTTCACTATCTATATTAAAGTGTTTATAATACTTTTATGTGCTTAAACTTTGATTTTTAGTCGCTGGAAATGGAGACCAGAGGGAAAAAGGCATCAGCCGAAGATAAGGGAGCCGGTAATGGAAACGGAAGGAGAGATGGTGATCCTAAACAGCCTAGGCAGTCTCCACTCACTTTGGAGGCTATGTCGAAGCTCCTGGATGATAAACTTGATAAAAAATTTCATACCTTGGAAGTAGTGTTAAAGGAGATTGAAGGTAGAATGGGAGCACTCAAGCGTGAGACTGAAAAACAACAGCAGCAAATCTCTGAACTCAATGAAGCTGAAAGACGAAGGGATCATAGACTGGACTTGTTGGAAGAGAAATTAACTTTGACCATTCAAACATTGGAACAGTATAAAGTCAAGATTATTGACCTGGAAAGTGGTAGTCGTAGACAGAATTTGCAAATAATAGGACTCCGTGAAGATGTTGAGAGCGGTGACCTTAGTAAATTATTTTCTCAATTTTTAATGGACATGTTCAACTCTGAAGATTTTTCTCCTCCCCCTATACTCGATCATGCCCATCGGGCTCTAAGAGTTAAACCCCCTAAGGAGATTAAGCCTCGACACGTCATACGCCGATTCCACTATGTGCATACTAAGAAGCATTTAATTTGAGTTGCCCATCGAAAAGGGGTTATTCAACATGGGATCTTAAGTTTCATTTAGTGGAAGATTATAGTCCTGAGGTAATGTGAGAAAGATCGCTTTTTAAGCCAGTGATGTCCGAGCTCTATCAAAGTTCCAACCAGCTCTGCTGTTTCCGGCTCGCCTAAGGGTGGTTCTGCCTGATAAGTCATGCAAAATGGCTTCAATCCATGGACGAAGCTCATCAATTCCTTGAGGATCAATATTCGATCTCAGCAGTTTAATAAATTTACTGTCTTTTCATGTCTGTACTCATTTGGTTTATAAGTTAATATCTAGTTTATAGATCTAGACTTTTAAAGTTTAAAGAATTTTGCCCTTGGTTTGATAATAATTGTATTTTTTTGGAGTACAGATGTTTATCAAGTTTTTATGTTAAAATTTCTTTTTTCCCTTTATTATTTTATTTTATTATTTTCAAATGTTCGCTTCTGAAAATAATTAAGAATCTAATTTGGTGGTTGACTGTTTTTTTCCTGAAATATTAATAAGATTGTACTCTGCTTCTTTTTCCAAGATCTCCCCTTTCAAAATGTTTTGTAAACGGCTGTTTTTTTTTACATTTGTTTGGGCTTTCTTATAGCATTCTTCTCTCAATGTTTTGGCTAGATGGTGGTATTTTGCATTTTTCTTTTATTTCTGGAGACTTGCCTTCAAGAGAAATGGGGATAGGGCAATATTTAGATAGTTTTATGGCTGTCTATTGGCCAGTCCTCGAGCTTTTGTGGGTAGCGGTGGGGCTATTTTAGTTTAGTTTTTCCCATGTGGGCTGATCTGAAACTACAAATATGTCTGAATTGTCATAACTTCCAGTTCCTCTTTAAACATTTTTCCCTCTTCCTGATTCAGGAGTTTCCTATGCAGCCAGGTTAACCCTTTACATACAATGCGGTTTATTCAAGTAAAATAGATAATATTATTAACTTTGTTTCATGGAATACGAATGGTCTCAATCATCCGATTAAATGGAAGAAGATTTTTAAAGTTTATCAGAGATTGAATGTTCAGATTATTTTTGCTCAGGAGACTCATGTGAGGAAGGAGGATTATCAGCATTTATTTAGGTTTTGGAAAGTTCAACAGTTTCACTCCAACAAACAGGCTAAGGTGAAAGGCGTTTCCATCTTTATAGACTCTTCGATTTCATTTGTTCACTATGAAACAATCTCATATATGGATGGTAGATTTCTGTTAAATACTGGTTTACTTTATAATCAAAAAGTTTTTATGGTTAATATCTATGCACCCAATACTGACTACACTGAATTGTTTAAGCATTTATCTGCATTTCTTCCTAATTTAAATGTATATATGTTGATAATGGGCGGAGATTTTAATTGTTGCCTGAATCCCTCGATGGACAGATCTCTGTTCAATCTGCAATTTTTATTAATTCCTTTTTAGTTGACTCCGGAATTTTAGAGATTTGGAGGTTTTTACGTCTTCATTCTCATGTATATCATAATTTCTCTAGAATTGATTACTGTTTCATCAACTCTCGATTAGTTCCGTTTGTTACTGCCTGTGTGTAGGATGCAATCTCTGTCTCTGATCATGTGCCCTTGAAACTATCAATCAAATTAACTGTTGTAACTTTTAGTACTAGACAGTGGCAGTTCAATTCTATTCTCCTTCAGGACTTAAACTTTGTTAATATTATTAAAGAACAGATTGCCTTTCTCTTTTCAACTAACTTTACAGAAGAAATTCCCAATGGGATATTATGAGATACTTTTAAAGTATATATCCATGGGCAAATTATTTCATATTCTGCTGGATTGAAAAAATGAATAATAATGAAATACGTACGTTGGTTGATAAGATTAAAGAAACTGATAAAAATATTCTGCTATTCCTAGTCTGGAGCTTTATAAAAAGAGAGTTGAACTTCAGATGCAACATACTCTGTTATTAAAATCCCCGATTGAAAATCAATTACTTAAAACGAAGAGTTGAATTTATTTACATGCTGATAAATTGGGTAAATTATTGGCCAAACAATTGAAAGCTGCTTCAGCTAAACATGTTGCAAGGACGTGGCAGTGGAACGAACCCAAGTGCTGAACACAGGCATGGAGGCTGAGGAGGGAGACGCTGCCGTCATATTGAGCGTGGGAAGGGTTCCCAGGGGATTTTTACCAGGAGTCTTGGTCTTGGTAGATAATTCAGGAACAAGGCTTGACTTAGAACTGATAATCCTAAACGCCATGGAGTGAGGTTACTCGTACATGACTGGACCAATGAACTGGCACCTTTTAGTATTGGTTACAGGACTCTTATACTACTCTGGTTGATGGAATGCAGGTGTTCCTAATTATTGGAACCTGGGAATAGATTGGGAACTAAACGAGGAGTTAAAGGCCCAATTCCTGAGTAAGACAGCCAGGTGCCAGAAAGAACCATGACAGTCTCCCCACCCAATGGGTGCCTCCTGGTGATCCTCCAGGCCTGTCTGGATGTTCCCAATGGAAGTCCTGGATGAGGGAAGAGACTAGGATAAAGGAGCAGGGGACCCAGGATCACTCTTCAGGACTGTACCCTTACCAGTCCACCAGGTATTGGAGGCCGTTGCCCCGACGGCACACATCTAGTAGTCGTCAGATGGTGTATGCTGGATGGTTGTTGATGAGTCGGGCAGTGGGGGTAGTCTCAGCTGCGGGACACAAAGGGCTGACGGAGACTGGATTTAACGGAGACACATGAAAGGTTGGGTGAATATTCATGGACTTTGGCAGCGTGAGGCGGACCACTCTGTGATTGATAATCATTTCGACATTGAATGATCCCAGGAAGCGGACCAGTGTTTCCTGTGTTTGCATTTGAGTGGGATGTCCCTGGAGGAAAGCCACACCATCTGCCCTGGTTGGTACTCCTGTGCTGGATTCTGGTGTCGATCAGCCGTTTTCTTATGCCAATCTGTTGATCTGAGTAGGGCCGTGCGAGTCTCCTCCCAAACCTTCCAACACTGATCAACATGGTCCCAAGCTGACAGTACCGCGATCTCTTCTTCCCGTGCGGGGAACAGCGGGAATTGATACCCAAAAGAGCATTCAAAAGGAGATTTTCCAGTAACGGTGCTGACGAGAGAGTTGTGGGCATACTCAACCCATGGGAAATGGTCGCTCCAGGTTGACGGGTGTTTTGCCATTACACAACATAACATCGCCTCCAGCTCTTGGTTGGCACGCTCAGTCTGCCCATTCGTCTGTGGGTGAAACCTGGAGGACAGGCTAACTGAAGCACCAAGGGCTCAACAAAAGGATCTCCAAATGCTGCATCCACCTCAGAGTTCCAAGCACCTATTTCTTTTAATTCCCATAAAAGATAAAGATCCCACTTAATGTGCTTCATATAGACCTATATCCTTGTTGAATGTAGACACTAAAAATTTTTCTAAAATATTGGCAATTAGATATGAAAATGAATGGCCACAAATTGTCTCTGGTGACCAGACAGGATTTATTAAAAATTGTTATTTGTCTTTTGTATACACATTGTATATACCTCTTCATCTAAAACTCCAGAATGTATTATTTCGCTTGATGCCAAGAAGGTGCTTCATAGAGTAGAATGGGAATATTTATTTAATACGCATGAGAGATTTAACTTTAGCCCAAAATTCATATCTTGAACACGTGCGCACACACACACACACACACACACACACACACACACACACACACACATGCATTTAATATATCATGTATGATATATCAATTGTTTGTGTATATATACACAAACACACAATTGAAATATCATACACCTTTGGCTTCTGTACTTACCAATAATCAGAGATCTCCCTTCTTCAGGCTTTTCTGAGGTAGTATATAGGGCTGTCCTTTAAGTCCTTTACTATTTGATATTGCGTTGAAGCCTTTGGCAATCACTCTTCATGATTCACACAGTATATTTGCCATTATTTGTGGGAATGGGATGCATAAGATATCAGTATATGCAAATGACCTGTTACTATATATCTCTAACCCAGAGAAATCCATCCCTGCAGTCATATCACTACTTGCTCAGTTCAGTAGTTTTTCTGGTTATAAATTGAATCTTAATAAGAGTGAGCTTTTTCCATTAAATATACAAATTTCAATCTATATAAAATCACCATTTGGACTGGTTGCTGATTATATTACCTATTTGGGCATTAAAATTGCTAAGAAACATAAGGATCTAGTTATAGTTAACTTTTTACCCCAATTGATCATGTTAAGCAATTGTTTACAAAATGGTCCCCATTGTCCTTATCATTGATTGGTCGGATTAATGCTGTTAAGATGATTATTTTAGCTAAATTTCTGCATCTATTTCAGACGGTACCAATTTTCATTTCCAAATGCTTTTTTGATGTTATTAATTCTAAAATTTCTTCATATATAGCAGAATAAAAATCCTAGGTTAAGTAAGAAATATTTACTGAAATCAAACAAGGATGGCGGTTTGGCAATGCCGAACTTTAGATTCTATTATTGGGCAATTAGTATTCGATATCTAATATTCTGGACACAAGATTTGGATGGAATTCAATGTCCACGATGGGTGAACCTCGAGTGCAAGTCAGTACAGGAGTTCTCATTGGCTTCTATTTTAGAGGCTTAGCTTCCCTTTGTACTTACAAAACTGAATAAGCAAATGACTAATCCAATAATTAAACACACAATACAAATATGGTTTCAATGTCATAAATTTTTTAGTTTGAATAAATTTATCCTATCAAGTCCTATTATATCCAATTTTTTCTTCCAACCATCCAGAACTAATCAAGGTTTTTTTTTATGGAAAATGAAGGGAATAATATGTTTTCATGATTTATTCATGGATAATTGTCTCATGTCTTTTGAACAATTTTCTAATAAATATAATTTCCCTAGATCACACTTTTTCAGATATTTACAGATTAGAAACTTTTTGAATGTTATTTTACCTACTTTTCCAATTTCACATCAAACTGAAATTACAGAAAAAGAATAGGTTTAAACCCCTATCAGAAGAGTTTAATAGCAATTATTTATGATTTAATTAAGACAATACGTCCAGGTACAACTGATAACATTAAGAATGAATGGGAAGGAGAACTTCGGGTATCTTTACCTATAGAGAAATGGGAGAAAATTCTCCAATTAGTTAACACTTCTTCAATGTGTGCTAGACACACTTTGATACAATTTAAGGTGGTTCATAGGGCCCATATGTCTAAGGATAAGTTAGCTTGTTTTTATTGCCATAAAAATCCTGTCTGTGACAGATGTAATTCTGAGGTAGCTTCCTTGACCCATATGTTCTGGTCTTGTCCTCTTTTGGAAAAAATATTGAAAATACACTTTTGATATTATTTCAGCAGTTTTGCGTATTGATTTACAACCTCATCCTATTACTGCAATTTTTGGATTACCTGTGATAGACTCTGGTCATTAATCCCCTTCAGTTTGCTGTTTGATTGCATTTGTTACATTAATGGCCAGAAGATCCATTTTATTTAAGTGGAAAGATTCTCATCCCCCTACTGCATTTCAATGGTTTTCCCAAACTATAACATGTTTAAACTTAGAAAAAAATTAGAGTGATACTATCGATCCTTCGGTCAAATTTGAAGAAATTTGGAAGCCATTTATTCAACATTTTCGTATGATGTAAACTGACCTTTTCCAAATCCTTTACAATAACTTTTTGTTTGTGTAAAAAGGAGTTGAGTTGATGACAAGTAATGATTTTAACTGATGAAACATGACAGCCCAGTCTTTGTTTTGTTTCGGTTTTTTTTCTTTTTTTTCTTTTTTAAGTGTAGGGGGATTATTTTTCTATTTCTTTTGCTCTTTTTTGTAAAAATTCTTTTGAATCTTTTTCATGTTCGGTTATTAGGAGACTGGGAGGCTCAAATTACATATGTTATTCAGAATCTGTGTCTGTATACATTAACCATTATTAATATAATCCCCATCTCTTTATATCATTATCATTGATATGTATATCAATTTGAAACTCAATAAATAAAGGTTGAGAAAGTACTCGTTACTGCGAGTGACCAACGCCACAAAATACCGATACAAGTTACGGCAGTGCAGTTGCATTATGCACAATAAAAACCGGCCACCTCAGAAAACTGAACTAGACAGTACACGAAACTTCACTGAAAGGAACGGTTTATAAAAAATTTAAAACAACAGTTTCATGCACTTATTTTTTAATATTTTTTCAAAGTTTCTTCGGCAAAACAGCACAAGATATATTGAGCATTTGGGCAAGCTAAGAAAGCAAGAAGCAGAGACACTGATACTGATTAATTGTTGTGCATTTTTGAGTTGTTACAGAATCAGAATGTTATCCATCAGGAATTCAATATCTTTACATGAATGGCAAACACTTGTGTCTGGTTCCACACTGTGTGTGTGGCAATGAAATGTTTGATGTTTTCAGCTATTTGTTGGATGGCCTGAGATGTCATTTAAAGTATCAGTATTTAGTCATTTGGTTTGTATAATTTTCACAACATGCACTTTTTCTATGTTGATGTCATTCGGTATCTCCAAGTTGCACTGAGCTCTGAGCAGAGATTTCCAACTCAGCAGCAGAAATTTCACTTGTTAAATCATGATAGGCAATTCCTTATTGTCAGCAAATGTAGATGAAGAGCTGGCGGAGTGGTTCAGAGTTTCAGCATTCATTAAGCGGTCCTTCTCTCCCAGTTGACTCAGAGTGATCAACCTGCCCCAGAGACAAAAGGAGAGTATGTCTACATAATGAACCCACAGTCCTGTATTACACCAGATCTATGGAGAGAAGTGTCCTATTGCCTATTTCATCTACTGTGCTGAATCTTTGAGCCATATATGACATGCAGCTTGTTTTTGGATTCCTTGTCAGTATTACACATGGGCCATGTAACGAACTCCCTTGTTAATTAGAGATGTCAGAGGAGGATGGCCAGACTGGTTCCAGCTGACAGAAAGGCGACAACAGCTGAACTAAATACCCATTACAACAGTGGTGTACCCCATAACTTCTCTCCAGAAAACACCATAAGTGACACATCGCAATCGCTATCTCCCTGCAACTTGTAGCCTCTCTACATGAGCTCAGGGTTGATTTGGTAATGTTGTCTAACACAAGGTACAGTGTGGATCTTTCTACAATAACTGATCTGGATTACATGGGTTCAAGTTCTGTTTATTTGTGAAGTGTATAAGCTTTATACACATCTGTAATTCTTCTGTCATCTAACACCACTTCAATGAGAACAGCAAACACCTGCTGTGTTTTACACCCATTTATCCCTCGGTATCAGAGGATTGAAATCACAGTAGTGTTCAGCTCAGGGGGGAGAGGAGCTGTGAATGTCCACTACTTACCAGAGGGTCGGTGGGTCACTCAGCCAGAGCAGCAAATTTGCGACCTTATCCCTTGACCAAGTTGTCTGAAATAGGAAAGAAAGTCATCTATTTGGCAAATTCAACTTAGATTTTTGTGCCAAGTGGTAGTTCCCTAAATTGATGAATCTGGCACCTGTATTTCTATTGAAGCCTGGAATACTTTTGTACCACAGTAGCACACAAGCAGGTTTGAACACCACACTTCTTCTTCCTTTTACGATGTTTGATTGAAGAGTGGCCCATGATGAAATAAATCATCACAAAGTTCTGACTTTGCTACCGTGAGTCATGATCTGAGTCTTTATTTGTAAAGAAGAAAGAGGACTTCAAGAGAACCGGACTTCAGATCAGTTCCTCTATAGCAATGCAAAAAAAAAAGCACTGGAAATTTATAGAAATGGAAATAACTCAGATCCCAGGATCATTTTGAAAATGTCTCCTCACCATGTTTCTGTGTTCAGACAACACCCCGTTTCCTACTACACACACGAGCCAACCCACCCCTCCTGAAACCCGAGATAACATCCATCAGATTAGATCAATATCCCGGGATCCAGGTGCATTCCAAAACTCCCCTGTCCTGTTGTGATGTCATTCTTATCCCCCAATGTTCCCCTCTCAATCCTCTCCCAAATTTCGAGTTTCTGTAAGTAAAGGTGATACTTACGGATCAATCGGCCTAGTCCGGCAGCGATTCCAGGTATCAGGCTCAAGAAGCGTTTCTGAAGATTTTCATCTGCAGACCAGCGTAATGAAAAACAATGTCAGCTGTGCATGTTAGTGTTGATATTTCTTTTCTTGCAACTGAGCATTGTGGTTTCCACAGTAACAATTCTATTTATCAAATTTAATCCTACACTGCTATGAGGATATAGATTTCCAATGAAAATCTCAGGTTTCATTCTGCAGTTACAGGTCGTTATATAAAATATCAGCCTATACAACATAGAACACAGAATATTACAGTACATCACAGATGTTGTGCCGATCTTTTAATCAACTCTGTTTGATTTAACCTTTCCCTCCTGCATTGACCTCCATGTTTCTACCATCCACGTGCCTTACTGAGAGTTTCTTAAATGTCCCCTATGTATCTGCCTCTTCCACCACCCGTGATAGAGTGTTCCATGCACCCACCACTCTAAAAAAAATTACCTTTGATTTTCCCCTCAATACTTTCCCCCAATGAACTTAAAATTATGCCCCCTTGTGTTAGCCATTATCGCCCTGGGAAAAAGTCCCTGGCTATTATCATCTATGCCTTTTATCATCCTGTGCAACTTTATGAAGTGACTTCACATCTTTTGTCAGTCCATAGAGAAGAGCCCCATCTCGCTCAATCTTCCCTCATAAGACATGCTCTTTAATCCAAGCAGAATCCTGATGAATCTCCCTTGCATCCTCTTGAAAGCTTCCACGTCCTTCCTATAATGAGGTGACCTGAACTGAACACAATATTCCAAATGTGGTCTAACCAGGGTTTAATAGGGTAGTAACATTACGCTGTGGACCTTGAACTCAGTCCTCCAATTAATGATGTCCAACACACTATACACCTACTTATCTACCCTGCCCTATCAACATGTGCAGCAACTTTGAGCGAACTACAGACATGGACTCTGAAATCATTCTGTTACTCCACACTGTGAGGAATCCTGCCATTAAACTTGCATTCTTCCTTCAAATTCACATCACTTTGCAATTCACCTCCACCTTCCACTTCTCAGTCCATCTCTGCACCCAATCAATGTCCCCTTGTAACCCACGACGAACTTCTATCCAGAACTCCACCGAGCTTTGTATCATCTGTAAACTTACAAACCTGCCCCTACACTTCCTTATTCATGTCGCTTTCAAAAAAGTCACCAAGAGCAAGCATCCTAGAACAGATCCCTGTGGAACACCACTGGTCAGGCAGAAAATATTCTATCTAAAACCACCCTTTGCCTTCTGTGGGCAGCCCAATTCTATCTCTACACAGTGAAGTTTTCCAGGATCCCGTGCATCCTGACTTTATAATTGAGCCCATCATGGGGAACACATGACTAAACTCCATATACACCACATCCACTGCTCTACCTTCGCCCATGCGGTCTGTCACATTTGCAAGGATTTTCATCAAGCCTGTGAGGCATGACCTGCCCTTCAAAGAGTTTTGCTGGCTCTCCCTAATCAATTTATGCTTGTTAAGCCCGTTTCTCAGAATTTGCCCACCACTGAAGCAAGTCTCCAGGTTATCCCTACTCCTTTTCTTGAACAAAGGAATGATATTTGCCAACCACCCACCATCTGGTCCAATGCCCAAAAGCACCACAATGTTGCCCTCTTCTCCTTGGCGCAGAGGACAGTTCAGGGCACTTTAGGTACGGCCATTCCGATTACATCACCACCCGTGAACAAACAAAACAGACGAGCTGAAGTTTCCTCACTCTGCATAGACCAAATCTCACAACTGGTCCAGGCGGAGACCGCTCAGTCCCTTGCCCATTCACTGGGATCCAGGCAACACGCGCATCTCACGCCACCAGACTTCTGTCTTCATCTCGGCCCAGACTGACCTAACAAGCTGAAACCGATCTAAGTCACGGGAGTTCCAATTACTTTAAAATCCAAGGAATTCTCAGGGAGGATAATGGCGTGTACTCAGGGGCAAACCTTGCTTCAGGATATTGCTTCTGGGGGGTGCTAAGTTGTGAATGTTGTGCCTTTGTTCCTGATTTCTGCACCAAAGGAAAATCTGTGTCTGCTTCCAGTGAAGGGAACATAAGCTCAGTTCGGTCTCCCCGAGGTCCAGTGCCCCCGGTGACTATTTGCTGATCAATGCATCCTCTCTAAATAAAATGTTTCAAACTCAGGCAAGAATTATGGACTGAACTGGTCTACCATTTAATTCGTAATTCGCCTCGTCGAGTATATACATGCACAATGAACTATCTCAATATCCCCTCCCCCACTAATATTTCCTGTAATCTTTTCACCCCATATCACATTGTTTCCCCTGGATTCTACCAATCACCTGCACACTAGTGACAATTTAGAGCAAATTAAACTTCCAAGCTGTATATGCGTCCAGCGGAAGCCGAAGCCGTCACTGAAATGATGCAAACCCCACACAGAGACCACTAGAGGGCAGGATCGAACTCGGTTCATGGAACCATGAGGCTTTATCCTCTAGCAGTGCTAATTTTCAGAGTGATCAGCCTCTTCCTGAAGATATTGTCCCTTTCCAGACTCTTACCCAGATTTCCATTCAGTGGTTCGCGAATCTCGGACTGCAAACCTTCCAGATCCCGCAGTGCCTCCTCTGAAATAGACAGACAGTGATGTGTTGCCATTTAGTTGACCTGATCTCTTATAGAAACATAGAAACATATAGAAACATAGAAAATAGGTGCAGGAGTAGGCCATTCGGCCCTTCGAGCTTGCACCGCCATTCAGTATGATCATGGCTGATCATCCAACTCAGAACCCAGTACCTGCTTTCTCTCCATACCCCCTGATCCCTTGAGCCACAAGGGCCATATCTAACTTCCTCTTAAATATAGCCAATGAACCGGCCTCAACTGTTTCCTGTGGCAGAGAATTCCACAAATTCACCACTCTCTGTGTGAAGAAGTTTTTCCTCATCTCGGTCCTAAAAGGCTTCCCCTTTATCCTTAAACTGTGACCCCTCGTTCTGGACTTCCCCAACTTCAGAAACAATCTTCCTGCATCTAGCCTGTCCAATCCCTTTAGAATTTTGTACATTTCAATAAGATCCCCCCTCAATCTTCTAAATTTCAGTGAGTATAAGCCTAGTCGATCCAGTCTTTCTTCATATGAAAGTCCTACCATCCCAGGAATCAATCTGGTGAACCTTCTCTGTACTCCTTCTATGGCAAGAATGTCTTTCCTCAGATTAGGGGACCAAAACTGCACACAATATTCTAGGTGCTGTCTCAGCAAGGCCTTTTACAACAGCAGTAGAGCCTCCCTGCTCCTGTACCCAAATCCTTTTGCTATGAATGCCAACATACCATTTGCCTTTTTCACCGCCTGCCCACCTTCAATGACTGGTGTACAATGACACCCAGGTCTTGTTGCAGCTCCCCTTTTCCTAATTGGCCACCATTCAGATAATAATCTGTTTTCCTGTTCTTGCAACCAAAGTGGATAACCTCACATTTATCCACATTAAATTGCATCTGCCATGAATTTGCCCACTCATCTAACCTATCCAAGTCACCCTGCATCCTCTTAGCATCCTCCTCACAGCTAACACCACCGCCCAGCTTCGTGTCATCCGCAAACTTGGAGATGATGCATTTAATTCCCTTGTCTAACTCATTAATATATATTGTAAACAACTGGGGTCCCAGCACTGAGCCTTGCGGTACCCCACTAGTCACTGCCTGCCATTCTGAAAAGGTCCCATTTACTCCCACTCTTTGCTTCCTGTCTGCCAACCAATTCTCTATCCACATCAATACCATACCCCCAATACCGTGTGCTTTAAGTTTGCACACTAATCTCCTGTGTGGGACCTTGTCAAAAGCCTTTTGAAAATCTAAATATACCACATCCACTGGCTCTCCCCTATCCACTCTACTGGTTACATCTTCGAAAAATTCTATAAGATTTGTCAGACATGATTTTCCTTTCACAAATCCATGCTGACTTTGTCCGATGATTTCACCTCTTTCCAAGTGTGCTGTTATCACATCTTTGATAACCGACTCTAGCATTTTCCTCACCACCGATGTCAGACTAGCCAGTCTATAATTCCCTGCTTTCTCTCTCCCTCCTTTTTTAAAAAGTGGGGTTACAGTAGCCACCCTCCAATCCTCAGGAACTAATCCAGAATCTAAGGAGTTTTGAAAAATTATCACTAATGCATCCACTATTTCTTGGACTACTTCCTTAAGCACTCTGGGATGCAGACCATCTGGCCCTGGGGATTTATCTGCCTTTAATCCCTTCAATTACCCAACACCACTTCCCTACTAACATGTATTTCCCTCGGTTCCTCCATCTCACTAGACCCTCAGTCCCTTACTATTTCTGGAAGATTATTTATGTCCTCCTTAGTGAAGACAGAACCAAAGTAGTTATTCAATTGGTCTGCCATGTCTTTGTTCCCTATGATCAATTCACCTTTTTCTGACTGTAAAGGACCTACATTTGTCTTGAACAATCTTTTTCTTTTCACATATCTATAAAAGCTTTTACAGTCAGTTTTTATGTTCACTGCCAGCTTTCTCTCATAATCTTTTTTCCCTTTCCTTATTAAGCCCTTTGTTCTCCTCTGCTTGTCTCTGAATTTCTCCCAGTCCTCAGGCGTGCCGCTTTTTTTTTTGCTAATTTATATGTTTCTTCTTTGGATTTGATACTATCCCTAATTTCCCTTGTCAGCTACGGGTGCACTACCCTCCCTGGTTTATTCTTTTGCCAAACTGGGATGAACAATTGATGTAGTTCATCCATGCAATCTCTAAATGCTTGCCATTGTATATCCACTGTCAACCCTTTAAGTATCATTTGCCAGTCTATCTTAGCTAATTCACGTCTCATACCTTCAAAGTTACCCTTCTTTAAGTTCAGAACCTTTGTTTCTGAATTAACTATGTCACTCTCCATCTTAATGAAGAATTCCACCATATTATGGTCACTCTTACCCAAGGGGCCTCGCACGACAAGATTGCTAACTAACCCTTCCTCATTGCTCAATACCCAATCTAGAATGGCCTGCTCTCTAGTTGGTTCCTCGACATTTTGGTTCAGAAAACCATCCCGCATACATTCCAAGAAATCTTCTTCCTCAGCACCCTTACCAATTTGTTTCACCCAATCCATATGTAGATTGAAGTCACCCATTATAACTACTATTCCTTTGTTGCACGCATTTCTAATTTCCTGTTTAATTCCATCCCCAACCTCACTACTACTGTTAGGTGGCCTGTACACAACTCCCACCAGCGTTTTCTGCCTCTTAGTGTTATGCAGCTCTACCCATATCAATTCCACATCCTCCAGGCTAATGTCTTTCCTTTCTATTGTGTTAATCTCCTCTCTAACCAGCAATGCTACCCCTCCTCCTTTTCTTTCCTGTCTATCCCTCCTGAATATTGACTATCCCTGGATGTTGAGCTCCCATCCTTGGTCACCCTACAGCCATGTCTCTGTGATCCCAACTATATCATATTCATTAATAACTATCTGCACATTCAATACATCCACCTTGTTACGAATGCTCCTCGCATTGACACACAAAGCCTTCAGGCTTGTTTTTACAACACTCTTAGCCCTTATACAATTATGTTGAAAAGTGGTTCTTTTTGCTTTTTGCCCTGGATTTGCCTGCCTGCCACTTTTACTTTTCACCTTACTACTTTTTGCTTCTACCCTCATTTTACATCCCTCTGTCTCTCTGCACTTGTTCCCATCCCCCTGCCACATTAGTTCAAATCCTCCTGAACAGCAGTAGCAAACACTCCCCCTAGGACATTGGTTCCAGTCCAGCCCTGGTGCAGACAGTCCTGTTTATACCGGTCCCACCTCCCCCTGAACTGGTTCCAATGCCCCAGAAATTTGAATCCCTCCCCCTTGCACAATTTTTCAAGCGACATATTCATCTGAAATATCCTCCTATTTCTACTCTGACTAGCACGTGGCACTGGTAGTAATCCAGAGATTATTACCCTTGTGGTCCTACTTTTTAGTTTATCTCCTAACTCCCTAAATTCACCTTGTAGGACCTCATCCCATTTTTTACCTATATCGTTGGTACCTATGTGCACCACGACCACTGGCTGTTCACCCTCCCATTCCAGAATGTCCTGCATCCACTCAGAGACATCCTTGACCCTTGCACCAGGGAGGCAACATACCATCCTGGAGTCTCGTTTGCGGCCACAGAAACGCCTACCTATTCCCCTTACAATCGAATCCCCTATCACTATAGCTCTCCCACTCCTTTTCCTTCCCTCCTGTGCCACAGAGCCACCCATGATGCAATGAACTTGACTGCTGCTGCCTTCCCCTGATGAGACATCTCCCCCAACAGTATCCAAAACAGTATATCTGCTTAGGAGGGAGATGACCTCAGGGGACTCTTGCACTACCTGCCTACTGCTACGCTGTCTAATGGCCACCCCTTCCCTTTCTGCCTGTGTAGCCTTTACCTGTGGTGTGGCCAACTCACCGAACGTGCTATTCACGACTTTCTCAGCATTGCGGATGCTCCAGTATGAATCCAATCGCAGCTCCAGACACTCAATGTGGTCTGCCAGAAGCTGCAGTTGGATACACTTCCTGCACACATAGTCGTCAGGGACACTGGAAGTATCCCTGATTTCCCACATGCTGCAGGATGAACAAACCACGGGGCCGATCTCAGCTGCCATGACCTACCCAATACTTGCCTTAACTTTTGAAACTTTCTCCTTTGAAAGGAACTTACCCGGCCTTACCTCACTTGGAGTGAAGCTTGTCCTCAGCCTCTTCTTGTCGAAGCCTCTCGAGTCAAAGCCTCAAATCTCCACTCCTTCACTGCCCCACTCACTCAATGGCTGCTTTTTTTTCTGTTTCCACATTTAAAGCAGTTAGCTGGGGAACTTTGCTGTTTCCCCGTTGGATTCCCCTGAACCTGTTTCACGGACTGAAGCCATATGGACAACTGTGTGTTCGACACAAATCCCTCCCCTGCCCCACCCTACCTCATCTCTCCCCTCAGAATATTGTTCTACTCCTTTGTCTCACCAGCATCAGGTTAAAAACATCAATGTTACCCGTTGTTGTAGACGCTGCTCTCAGAGTAGAGCCGGGTAAGTGCTGGGAGGGAAACCTCACCCGTCACTGTCAGCACAGGGAGAGACAGAAGGAGATGTGAACACTCACCCAGTTCTCGCACGTTGATCTCCCTCAGGGCAGAGTCCAGCTCACGCATAGCCTCCTCTGGAATAAATAGAACAAGCTAGAACATATCCTGAGCTCTCTGGGTTAGGTTTATCCTGGCACTTTGTGTAACATCCCCATTGGGAAGAGAATGGACATTGCACTGGTGTGTAATGAGTGAACCATATCACAGGAGGTGACTGTAAAATCCGGCTTACTGGACAGGCATAGCTTATACCAGGAAGGGAGCAGAAGACACAAAGTCCCTGCTGATCTGACATCTAATAAATGAACCAGTTTTTTCTTGTGAACTTTGCTTATCTGAGGTACGTGATTGTGAACACAAAAATACAACTGCAGATGCTGTGGATCAAAGAATACGTACACGATGCTGGAAGAACTCAGCAGGTCAGGCAGCATCCGTGAGAAAGGAGTAGCCAAAGTTTCTGGCCGAGACCCTTCATCTCCTGATGAAGGTTCTCAGCCCGAAACGTTGGTTACTCTTTTCTCACAGATGCTGCCTGACCTGCTGAGTTCTTCCAGCGTTCTGTACGTACGTGATTGTGATTCTGCTGCTAGTAAGTTTTTGCTGCCCTTGTGCGTCCATGTATTTGTGCATATGACAATATGGACAAGTACTTGTGCTCGATCCTGTGGAACAGGATCAAAGTTTTTGATGACATTTCAATATCCAGCACCAGCAAAGTGTCAGTGATCATGGAGTCAGCAGCTAAAGAGAGTTTTTTGCTTTTATCTATCTTCCACAAGTTGTGTGTCCACTTCCGTCTCACCTGCTGAACTGTGGAGTCCAGATTACTCAGGTCCTTTGTTAGAAATGACTGTTCTGATCTCGCCTCTAAAACTCAGATAATGGAGGAAGTTCAATAACTCCCTCAGGTTTCAGAAAAGACAGGACCAATCCTTCTGCTCCCTGCTCTCTGCCCCACTGTCGGGCTGTGTCCTCCCTTTCCATCCGCCTATCAGTCACCTCCCAAGGAATTTCACCCCTTCTGTCAATTCCACCGGAAATGGAAACATTACTGTGATGGAGGAGACTCTCCTCATTCCTACCACAATGAAAACAGCAAATAATTTGTCTGATTAACACCTTGTGCTCTCCGGATGTTTTGGAGACTTTTGGATTGTTCAGTGACACTATCCATTTCAATGTTCAATGAAGTTGGGATTTACTGGGAAGATTGAGTGCCTGGTTCACCTAAATATGGTCAGCATTGCTGAACACACTGAGGTTGGAGCAGAGGTGTCGTCCTCCTACACTGCCCTCGGAGAGTGGCAGCAGAGACCCTGACCATGATGGGAGATCCAGCTACATTCTGTAATCAGCCCTGCCATGGCCAATCTCTGAGGACTCAGTACTGTGCTGGGGTTTGGTTGAGACCAGACTGCACAGTGAGAGAAAATTCACATTGAAGTCACTCACCTGCCCCAGCAGAATGGAGGGCAACCAGAGACAACACGACCACCAGCCCAAACAGAGAGACCGTCTTCATGATTGCAGCCGCGATGTCGAGTGTTGAGCTGTCATTCCTCCCGCACTTTAAATACCCTCTCAGAGGGTATCGCATCTCAGAGGAGGTGCCCCCACTATCACCTCCTCCCTGCAGACACACACATACACAAATACACACACACCTGTTTCCTGGAATATCTTTGTCCATTGTCACGAGAGTAATCACCAGGTTGCTAATCAGGTTCCAGGTAACAACCCATCAAGATAATGTCAGAACTCAGCTCCAAAACCACATAATGTTAAAGCTTTTGTTGTTGTTCCATTCCTTGACTTTATGATCAACTGACCCCAGTCGTAAAGGATAGACACCAAGCACACTGGTGCCACACAAGGCTGAGATCTCAGCCCTCCATTCTACTCCCTGCAGCCCAAATCCGTTCTATCTCCATCTAGGAGTTTACAGATGATGCCATCCTAGTGGTCATATCTCAAATAACAGTAATTCGGAGTTGAGGAAAAATGTAGTGAGCTTTGTAACATCGAATTGTATCTATGTCAGTCAAAAAAAGAGCTGGTCATAGATTTCAGGAAAGAGAGCGGTGCACAAGTTACTGTCTACATCAGCAATATTGAGGTTGCGAGCTTCAAATTCCCAGGAGTGAACATCAATCGTAGTCTGTCCAAGTCCAGCCCCATTGATGCCACAGACAAGAGAGCTCACCGATGCCTCTACTTCCTCAAGGGGTTAAAGAAGTTCAGCACGTCTCCGTCAAGCCTTACCAATTCCTTTTGAAGCATCACAGAAAGTGTCATCTGGTTCGGATATGGCTCAAGTACAGGGTGAGAGACACTGGAGCGGGTCAATAGTTCACAGACTTTAATGTAAACAGTGTTAAGGTGAAAGGAAAACAATAAACGCCAGGCCAAACAGGGCTGTTAACGAAAAGGCTCAAATGGAAAACAAAGCCGACACTGCGGCTGAAAAGAACAACTAAATATTAAACGAATACCACTAGTCTTCAGTCAGTTGACTCGACAGTCCAATTTCTCAGGCAGGGCCGAATGCAAAAAGACAGAGGGACTGTGTCCAAGTCTCGACAAATATTACGATGGAATGAATGGAATTACATACTATCACAATGAAATAATAATTAGCTGACACGTGCATATTCACGAGTGCATTTGCCAAATCTGCTGCGCTGCTGAATCAGTGGTTGTGACAGAAAGCTTTCTATCTGGATGCAACATGCTCTACAGAGAGCTGCGGACACAGCTCATCCCGTCATGGAAACAGTTTCTCCTCCATAGATTCTGTCGACACTTCTTGCTCCCTCAGTAAAGCAGACAACATAATCAAACACCCCACTCACCTGGGGCACATGCCTCAAGGACATCTATGAATCCATGGTTACAAGACTAATAAATGGTGGTTTCATGCACGAGGTGAAATTATAGTAGTTCGTCTGACATTGAGACCACCTTTTGCATTTTTCCTTTTCCCTCCCAATATTTCTCACTTTTCCCCACTCATTCTCAGGTTCACACTTCCCCACAGATTTTCTCCATCCACCCCTGTTCCATATCTGGAACCAGTTGTACTCTTGGCCACCCTGTTTTTTCTGCCCCAACCCTATTCCTGCCATCATAAACAGCTTTCTGTACTTAAGGAATGCAGTTTCCCAATTCAGAGCCAATGCCTTCACCCCCATATTTCAGGACGAATCTGTGTACACCGTGTGAAGAACTCCCTCTTTTCCCTAGTGTGTGATCCAGTGGGACCAACTATCACCAACTCTGCTTCCTCCCACACACCTAGTCTGCCCACATTCACACTGCAGCAGGCCACACAGAAACTCAACACCATGTATGATCTGGGACCAGTCTTCAAATCCCAGTGATCAGAACTGCAGATGCTGGAAATAGTCAGCAGTTCAGGAGGTTTCTGGGGCCTGAGACAGTCTTTATGTTTCTGGTTTATACCCTCTCCCTAGATCTTCAAACACCAGATCCCTTCTACATCTAACACAAATGACTCCCACCTAACATCATTTCTATCTGCTTTTCAACATCAGAAAAGTTTATTCCTGCTTGATTCCTGTGCTTTCAACTCGAGGGTCCCATCCTCCTGTTGAGGAAATCCTGATTTGGTGACTCTTATGCTGCATATTTTCCAGTATCTTCTTATCACATTGAAGGACACCATTTCCCCATTGACAATGGCCATCTATCAAAGGGAACTCATTTCATCCATTCTGCTCTCACCCACACTCTTTCACATGTCCATCAATTCCCCCCAGTTCTCCCCCACCCACGTACACCTGGGCTAGTTTAAAGGAACAATCAACCTCCCAGCCTGTATGTCTATGGGGAGGAAAACTGAACACCCTGGGGAGAACCACAATCACAGGGCGACAGTGCAAATCCCACCCATGGATCAAGATCAAACCTACCTCTTTAGAGTTGTGAGTCAGAAGAACTAAGGTCAGTCACTGTGCCCATCAGCTTCCTGTTGGACTACATTCATTTAGTTAAGAATTTAGTCTCCTGGTATCAGCTCCCGGCTAGATTCATCCACTCAGCCTCCACAGCCACTGACAGTTTTCATTTCCACAACATCCCTCAAGAAAAAATTCTGACCTATGACCAAACCTCTGCACATTCTTCACACGTCTCTATCTCCCTCCTTTGGTAATAACCCTGAAACAACCTTTCTCACCCACCCTGCTTCTCCACTTGTGATGGATATTCACTTTCCAGGTCACATGAGGCTAAGATTATTGCTAACCTCAGCTTTCTCAGAAATTCACATAAACATTCCAAAAGGTCAGAGTTGTTTTTGATAAAGTTAAATTTCTTACCAGTATACCTTATTCAGGTTTTTGTTGTAAATAATTAAACAATCAAGTCTTGTAGGCACATGCTAAATCAACATCAGACAATGGAGTTATGCTAATTGTCCTGAACCAGTCTAGGCAACACTAGATGAGTTATTTCTACCATTGTGACTGACTCAAGGAAGCATGTAGGCCAGGTTGATTTTATATACTTAACACATCAAATGTGGTCTCAGGTACAGTTGATCAATAAATAGTGGGATATTTTTTGTACTTAGAGAGTTAGCCTCACAGCATTAACTCTGGGTGTCTGGGGTTTCTGTCCCCAGAAGCTTTTAGACCAACTGTGTGAATTACATTTTCCCAGCAAAGGTATGTAAAAACATTACAAGCAGAAAGTGTCAACCAACAACGCAACTATATAAATGTGAGAAAGAAGTGAGGATTGTTAAGAATGACATGGAGATTGACAGAAAGAAGTGAGGGTTGTTAGAAGTTACATGGAAAATAACAGAAAGAAGAACTAGAATTCAGTCCTCAACCCTTCAGTTTCTAGAATGGGTGAGTTGTTCATTTGCAACTCATTGATACATTCTTCAATTTTGTAAGAATCACACCTCTATTTAGAAATCATTTGTATTTTATAAAGCTTTTGTATTTCAGGAATCTTTTATAAATTAGAAACCCGCCACTACTCAAATAGTGGGTATTGGCAGCTATACCTGACCAAAAAGACTGGGGAAGTAGGCTAGTATTTGAAGAGCAGGTTGATACATTATACCCCAACATCTATATTGCAAAGGGCTTAAATCACTTTTTGAGTTTAGGGTTTTGTAGGCAGTGGATCTAATATCATCACACACTGTCCCGCTGTTCTTACAGCCTTCTCAGTTGTGTTCCTCCAACCTCGCATTGCTCACTCCTCCTATTCTAGTCCTCGCTGGCTTTCCAAATCTCCCTCTGATACCCTGCAAGACGTTGACCACCATTGGTGCTATGTACATGCCCACTGTCGATGCTATTCATTGCTTCATGAAAAGCAAATCACCACCGCGAGGAGTCAACGATCTCCCCCAGGGTGCAGTGGAGCTATCTTCCAGAAATACACTCTAGTGAGCACCAGCACTGTGTGAAGAACGCCACAGTTTATGTCTTTGGCCCTGAACTATGAAAGAACAGTAAGTGTCCTGGATGGTTCACATAGAGTCACTCGCCCACGCTGCTCCAACAGAAGCTGTAACCAGGTTGTCCCAGTGAAAGGGCCAACTGTAAAACCTCCACTTGATCAATTTTTGATGCACAAGGGTAACTGATTCTCACTGGCCATTACTGAGTACGCCAGCACCCAATGCAACTTCTCTCACTGTTCCTCCAGCTAATGCTCACCCAGATCCAGATATAAGTTAAAGGGCAGGATCTCCTGGGTTGGGATCTCAGGACTGCTGCCCATGTCAAATGCTACTGAAGCCAAAACTAGGAAGATTAGACAGCTTAACACGTGGCTAAGCAGTTGGTGTAGGGGGGAGGGCACAAGATTTTTGAATCATTGGGTTCTCTTCCAGGGAAAGTGGGACCTGTACAGATGGGACTGTTTGCACCTGAACTGGAGGGGGACTAATATCCTAGCAAGAAAGTTTGTTAATGCTGTATGGTGGGGTTTAGACTAGAGTTGTAGGGTTGAATTGAATTGTATTGAATTGAATTGACTTTATTTCTTACATCCTTCACGTACATGAGGAGTAAAAATCTTTGTTACGTCTCCATCTGAATGTGCAATGTGCAATCATAGTAATTTGTAATAATTTATAATAAATAGAACAATCAATATAATATAAAATACACTCAAATCAGCGTGAGTTCATCAGTCGGATAGCCTGTTGGAAGAAGCTGTCCCGGAGCCTGTTGGTCCTTGTCTTTATGCTGATTGCAGCAGCTGGAAAAGATTGTGGTTGGGATGGTTTGGCCTCCCAATGATCCTGTGGGCCCTTTTTACACACCTATCCTTGTAAATATCCTGAATCATGGGAAGTTCACAACTACAGATGTGCTGGGCTATCTGCACCACTCTCTGTAGAGTCCTGAGATTAAGGAAGGTTCAGCTCCCATAGCAGGCAGTGATGCAGCCTGTCAGGATGCTCTCAGCTGTGCCCCTGTAGAAAGTTCTTAGGATTTGGGGGCCCATACCAAACTTCCTCAACCGTCTGAGGCAAAAGAGGCGCTGTTGTGCCTTTTTCACCACACAACTGGTGTGTACAGACCATCTGAGGTCCTCGGTAATGTGGATGCCGAGGAACTTGAAGCTGTTTACCCTCTCAACCACAGATCTATTGATGTCAATAGGGGTTAGCCCATCTCCATTCCTCCTGTAATCCACAACCAGCTCCTTTGTTTTTGTCAAACCAAAGTGCCAGAACAGTTAGTGCAGAGGTTGTGGGGGCAAATGTTGGTAAGACCTCAGACAAAGTTAGAAATCAAGAGGCTGAGCATGGTGTGACTAGTGTCCTGAGCTGCCTATATTTAAATGCAAGAAGCATCGTAGGCAAAGCGGATAATAGTGCTGAAGATGAGGTAGCTAGTTTACAAATGGAGGGAATGTGTAGTGAGGAGAGGGTGCTGATAGGGCAAGATTGCAGTCAACATTATGAGTTGCAACATAAAAGGCAGACAAAATCGAAAAGGGTGAACACAGGACTGATGTGCTTGTATCTGAAAGCACGTAGAATATGGAATAAGGTAGATGAACTACAGTGCCTATAAAAAGTATTCACCCCTCCCTCCTTGGAACTTCTCATTTTTTATTGTTTTGCAACATTGAATCACAGTGGATTTCATTTTGCTTTTTTTTGACAGATCATCAGAAAAAGTCTTATGCCAAAGTGAAAACAGATCTCTACGAAGAACAGGATTCCCCAAAGATTTAGTTGCAGGTATAGTTTGTGGTGAGGAAGGCAAATGCAATGTTAGCATTCATTTCAACAGGACTAGAATATAGAAGCAAGGATGTAATGTTGAGACTTTATAAAGCACTGGTAAGGCCTCACTTAGAGTATTGTGACCAGGTTTGGGCCCCTTATCTTAAAAAGGATGTGTTGAAACTGGAATGGGTTTAAAGGAGCTTCACAAAAATTATTGCAGGATTGAATGGTTTGCAATTTAAGGGACAATTGATGACTCTGGGCCTGTATTCACTGGAACTCAGAAGAATGAGGGGTGACCTAATTGAAACCTACCAAATGGTGAAAGGCTTTGATAGAGTGGATGTGAAGAAGATGATTCCTTTTGGGGAGGGAGGGGGAGTCAAAGACCTGAGGACACAACCTCAGAATATAGGGCTGTCCTTTTAGAACAGAGATTAGGAGGAATTTCTTTATCCAGAGAGTGGGGAATCTGTGGAAGTCTTTATGTATTTTTAAGGCAGAGGTTGACAAATTCTTGATTGGTCAGGGCATGAATGGATACAGGGAGAAGGAAGGAGATTGGCTCTGAGAGGAAAATTGGATCAACCATGATGAAATGGCAAAGCAGACTCAATAGCCAAATGGATTAATCCTGCTCCTGTATCTTATGGTCTTATAAGATTAACAGTGCCATGAACATTCATAAACGGTCCTCAGACAGGGACCATTGTGTCCATTACAGCAGCACTACAGAACATGTGTTATCCACACAGATACCTGACAGGATTCTCACTGGTCATATGACATACAGAACTGGTGAACACAGAACGGTTGAGTATCAATATAGATCGTATTTATCTCTGCTTTCTTATCAACTCTATGCAAAATCACCTTTGCTATATTCTATCAGTTCAGTTGAAGTGTACTCTAGGATTAAAAATTCATTATACACACTACCTGATAAAATTTATGGAGACATTTCACTGAAGGGAAATTTGCATTCTGCTAACATGAAACGCACCAGCCTCCCAACACAGGATGAAGGTGGGATTTGAACCTTCACTGAAGTGACACAAAAACATGCTCGGAACATTCAGCAGTTTAGTGGAACTAATTCTAATGACATGTCTTCAGAATGAACCTTTAACACCCTTTGCTGTTGCCACAGATGCTGTCTGACCTGATGAGAGTTTACAGATTTGTCTCTTTTCAGTTTTAACAATCAACATTTCAATTCATTTACAAGCAGGAGCATAATGTAAATGCCAGGCAGGGAATGAATGCCCAGCATCATTGTTCAAGGTCTTTCAATGTGAGCTGCCCAGTGCACTCACTGCTCCCCCATTGTTCAGGACCAAACATGAAGAATGTGTTTCCTCACATAGTGATACAGCTCACCAGACCGCAGTTCCAGAAGGTGCTACCTTTACGCTTTGTGGGAGAGGTTTGACTCCTCGTGGTGGGGCTTTGATTTTCACAAGGCAATGAATAGCACTGCAGTGGGCATTTACTCAGAACCACAGGTATCACAGTGTTACAGGGTATCAGAGAGAGGATTGTTCACACATCAAGGGTCAGAGCAGGAGTGAACTAAAGGAGTTTGTAGGGACACAAGTGAGAAGATTTTAAAGGCTGAAGGTAAGTGGAGAAACAGGATGGGTAAGACAGGCTGTTTCACAGTCAGTCACCTAAGACACTGGGATGAACAGATAGGGGTCTATGGTGGACACAGTGAATCACAGGTCAGAGTTGCAGGGCTGGGGGATTTGGTGGAGATGGACACTGTCCAAAGCTGTGGAGGCAGTGTGGGTGAATACAGCTGGAAGTTGAAGACCAACACCAGGATTGAAATCTTAAATAAATGGATGTAATCCAACTGGAAGCAGTAACAGGCACAGAGACTAACATTAGCTTTCTGACTCACAGCTCCAGAGAGACAGGTTCAATCCTGAGCTACAGCACAGTCTGTGTAGGGTTTGCACTGTCTCCCTGTGAGTGTGGTTTTCCCCAGAGTGCCTGGTTTCGTCCCACATTCCAGAGCTGGGCAGGCTGGGAGGTTAACAGGTTCCTGTAATTACCATTGTGTAAGTGGGTGAAGTGGAAATTGAGGAGAGTCAATGTCCATGTGAGAGAGAGTATTTCACAGTGGAATGGGTGTGATTGCTTGGGGAGCACACAGTTTCCCCACGGGTACAATGGTGTCCTTCAATGTTGTAAGAAAATATGAGGAGTTGGAGGATGCAGGAGATCCTTAATGAATATTTTGCTTCTGTGTTCACTATAAGAGGAACCTTGAATTTTATAAGAACAGTGTGAGACTGAATTGCTAGAAAATGCCATTGTGCTGAAACTTTTGAAAAACTAGGAGTAGTTATTTCTCCCGAACATTATATGATATGCCTCAGGTTACTATAGGAAGTGAGGGAAGAGTTTGCTGCATATTTGGTGATAATTTTTCTGTTTTCCCTGGCCAAACGGCAATACCAGATGACTGGAGGGCAGCAAATGTTATTCCTTTATTTGAGAAAGAGAACAAGGATAACTTTGCAAATTATAGACCAGCGAGTCTCACTTCAGTAGTTGGAAAATTATTGGAGAAGGCCACAGAGATAGGATTTACAGGCATTTGAAGAAGCATATTCTGTGTAGGGATAGTCAGCACAGCTTTGTGAGAGGCAGGTCATGCCTCATGAGTCTGACTGAATTCTTTGAGAATGTGGGTAGAGCAGTGGATGTAGTCTACAGTATATGGTTTATAGTGAGGCGGATGATATGTTTCACCACGGTCGGCTGATTCAGAAAGTCAGGGGGATCTGGAACCGGGAAAACTTGGTTCTGTGGAATGAGAACACACAAAATGCTGGGGGAACACAGCAGGCTAGGCAGCACCTATAAGGAGAAGCACTGTCGATGTTTCAGGCCGAGACCCTTCCTCAGTATGTCCTGACGAAGGGTCTCAGCCCGAAACATCAACAGTACTTCTCCTTATTGATGCTGCCTGGCCTGCTGTGTTCCACCAGCATTTTTTGAGTTGTTGTTTGAATTTCCAGCATCTGCAGATTTCCTAGTGTTTACTCTCTGGAATGAGAGATCATTTGCCCACAGAAGGGAGAGTTTGGTTGTGGAGGGAGCAATTTCTGCCTGCAGGTCAGTGACCAGTGGTTTTCTACAACAATCTGTTCCCTGACCATGCTCTTCGTGATTTTTATGAATGACTTGGATTAGGAAGTGAAAGGTTGGGTGGTAAATTTGCAGATGACAGAAAGGTTAGTGGAGTTGTGGCTGGTCTAGAAGGTTGCCATAGGTTACAATGGGACATTGACAGGCTGCAGAGCAGGGATGAAAAGTAGAAGATGGAATTCAGCCAGTGTTTCACTTTGGAAGGTGGAATTTGAAGGCAGAGTACAGGACACACCTCACGAGCCTGAGTGAATTTTTCAGGTTGCAGGTAGAGCAGTGAATGTGGTATAACTGAAGATTGGAAGTGGAGAGCACTACTTGTTTAGAAATTTGTGCAGATTCAGCATTTCATCTGAAACTTTGACAAACTTCTATTCATCCACAGTCCCGAATATTACGACTGGTTACATCATCACCAGGAATGGGAGCAGTAATGCCAAGAATGGAAAAGTCCACAAGAAGTGATGGATACAGCACAGTCCATCAAAGGAAAAGCACCCCCTATGAGTTATCACATCTACAAGTATTTGTATTTTCAGAATGCCTTTAGCAAAGTGCTACACATGAGGCTGCTTTATAAGTTAACAACTCATTATATTACATGAAAGTTCTTTACATGGATAGAGGATTGGCTGATTGACAGGAGCCAAAGAGTGGGAATAAAGGGAGCCTTGTCTGGTTGGTTGGTTTCAGTGATTAGTGATTCAACAGGGGTCTGTGTAGGGACTGCTTCTTTTTACATTATATGTCATTGATTTGGATGATGGGATTGATGGCTTTGTGGCCAAGTTTGCAGATGATACAAAGATAGGTTGTGTTGAGGAAATCGAGACACTACAGAATGAGAATGGGCAAAGAAATGTCCTCATGGAGGATTCCCAAAAGGTTTATTTGCAGGTTGAGTTGGTGGTGAGGAAGCCAACTGCAAAGTTAGGATGAATTTTGAGAGGATTAGGATATAAAAGCAAGGATGTAATGTTGAGGCTTATATGACACATGGAGAATTATCAGCAACATTGGGCCCCTTATCTTAGAAAGAATGTGCTGACATCGGAGACGGTTAAGAGGACATTGAGAAGAATGTTTCTGGGAATGAAAGCATTACTAGATGAGGACTGATTGATGGCTCTAAGTCTGTACTTGCTGGAATACAGAAGAATAAGGAGGATCTCACTGAAACCTATTGAACGTTGAAATGCCTCTACAGAGCAGATGTGGAGATGATGCTTCCTATAGTGGGGGAGTCTAGGACCAGAGGCACAATGTCGGAATAGAGGGATGTTCATTTAGAATGGAGATGAGGAGGACTGCTTTAGCTAACAGGTGCTAAATCTGTGGAATATGTAGCCAAAGGCAACTGTGGAGACCAAGCCATTAAGTATAGCTAAGGCAAAGCCTGATAGATTCTTGATTAGTTAGGGAATGAAGCGTTACGGGGAGAAAGCTGGACATCAGAGCTGACATCCAAGAATCCAAGATGACGGCGCGACGCAGCTTGCAGCGGCCACTCCGGAACTGATTATCTGTTATTTGTGAAGTGGGGTGCCGTGCGCAATCATAATCGATTGAAATTGACGTGGAAGCATGGAGAAACATCGGGAAATTCCAGGAAGACCTTCTTCATTGCTGCTGCTGCTGTGAGGTCCAGGACTCTGCTGGGAAGAACAGGCCCCTAGTCCTCGGGGTCGTGTTGCCGATGGCCGTCTTAATATGCTCGGCAGAGGTTGGTGCTCAGAGAAGCTGTGCCGGAGGGGATGGTCATCGGCTCAGAGGTTCGATGGACTCGGGGAGTTTCCATTGTGTGCTGCGTCTGCGAGGCTGAGTCGGGCAGTGACGCGGAAGTCCACAGCGGGGGTACTCCCTTCTGCTGCCGGCGTGGGATAGCGAGTATGTTGGGACCCTGGGGACTTGTTGAAATGGTGGTAATTTCTTTTGAACTTACAGTCCTTTAAAATCTTGGACTATTTTTACAGTGCCCATAGTATGTTTTTTTTTTATCAATTATGCTATTGTTTGCACTGTTGTAACTATAAGTTGTAATTATGTGGTTTTGTGCAGGTCTTGTAGATTTAGTTTTTCATCTTGTTTTTTGTCTGGTGGATTTGGAGCTCCTTTCCGGGGAATGTGATAAATGGTAGCGCGATATTAATACGCAGCAGCCTCTCAGGACTCTGGATTCGGGATTGCCAAACGTTACGTGGATTTTCTGGTAAGTTTCTGTTTTGTCATATGCTTTTGTGATATCATTCTGGGGGAACGTTGTCTCATTTTTTAACTGCATTGCATTTGTGGTTTCTAAATGACAATAAACTGAATCTGAATCTGACATGGAAATGGATCAGCCATGTTGAAATGACACCATCAGTGTCAATGGGCCAAATGGCCTAATTCTGCTCCTATTTCTCATGTCTTATTGTCTTATGTTCATATGTCTGCATTTGACGGCTCTGGATCTGTACTTGCTGGAATTTAGAGGAATGATAGGGAAATCTCATTGAAAATTATTAAATTCTGGAAGGTCTGGATAGAGTAGATGTGCAGAGGATGTTTCTAGGATCAGAAGCACTATCTCAGAACAGAGGGAAATCCATTTTGAACGGAAAAGATGAGGAATTTCTTTAGCCAGAGGCTGGTGAATTCATCGCCGCAGGCAGCTGCGGAGGGCAGGTCATTGGGCCTATTTAAGACTTCTTGCTAGGTTCAGGTGTAAATGGTTACAGGGAGAAGGCAGGAGAATGGGGTTGAGAAGGAAATGGATCAGCAATGATCAAATGGAGGAGCAGGCTTGATGGGCTGAATGGCCTAATTCTGCTCCTGTGTCTTATGGTCTTAATAGGCCCAAGAACACCACAATGTTGCCCTTTTAATACACACTCTCCCCCAGCACAAAGATCATTTTAGGGACAATTAGGGATGACAAGAAATGCTGACATTCCTTGTTATGTCACCACTTGATGAACAAATAAAACTGACACATCTGAAGTTTCCTCATTTAGCATCAAAGAAAGATCACTCTTGGGACCAGAGAGAGGGCTCAGACTTTCACCCATTCAGTGCCATCCAGGCAACCCGCTCGACTCAGCTCTTTATTTCCTCACAACCTGACCTAAACTGCAACTGATGTCAGTCTTAGGACAGAACAAATACACCATCTTTACTTATGACCTTAAACATAGAACAGTACAGGCCCCTTGGCTCACGATGCTGTGGTGACCTTTGAACCTACTCTTAAGATCAATTCAACCTTTCCCTCCCACATAGTGCTGCATTTAATTTTACTCTAAGCCCCTAACTAAGAGTCTCTTAATTGTCCCCAATCTATCTGCTTCGACCATTGCCCCTGGCAGTGTGCTGTGTTAAACCTGACCCCAAGATCTCTCTGTTCTCCACACTTCTAATAATCCTGCAATGAACCACATATTCTGCCTTTGTTTGAACTTCTGAAGAGCACCACTTCATACTTTCTTGACTGAACTCCAGTTGCCACTTCTCAGCCCTGCACCCCATCCCACCAACCCACAACAATCTTCTGTACTATCCACAGCACCACCAACCTTCACATCAAACTTACTACTCACCCTTCCGCATCCTTATCCAAATCATTTATAAAAATCATAAGGAGCAAGTGTCCCAGAACAGATCCCTGGAGAGAACACGGGTCACCGTCCAGACAGAATTCACTCCACATACTGCCACCCACTGCCTTTGCGGGCAAGCGAATTCTGATTTCACACAGGCAACATTCCTGGATGTCCTGCCTCCTGATTTTCTGAATGACCCACATATGGGAAACCTGGTACAAATGTCTTACTAAAATCCCTATACAACACATCTACAGGTCTACCTTTGTCAATCTGTTGTGTCACTTTCAAAGAATTCAGTCAAGTTTGTGGGGCATGATGTGCTCTTCATAAAGTCATGTTGACTACCCTTAATCAGACTATGTTTCTCCAAATGCTTGTTAATCCAGTTTCTAAGAATCCTTTCCAATCGTTTGCCCACTGCAGATGCAAGGTTCACTGATTTATAATACCAGCGTTATCCTTATTTACTTTCTTGAACAAAGGAATAAATTATAATACCAGTGTTATCCTTATTTCCTTTCTTGAACAAAGGAATAAAATGTGCCACCATCCGATCTTCTGGAACTACTCCTGTGGCCAGTGAGGACACACAGATCATTATCAAAAACCAGCAATTTTTTTCCTCACTTCCCTTTGCATTCCGAGGTGTATTCCAACTGGCCATGGGACTTCTCTATCCTGATGAGTTCTCAACATTTCCAGCACATCGACTTTCTAATCATTGATATATTCTATCAGCCTGCGTTATACAGTCCTCACACTCATCACAATCTCTCTCACTGGTGAATACTTAAGCAAAATATTTATAAAGGACTGTCCCTTCCACCTCCGGCTCCAGACACATTTTTCCTCTTCTATCCCTGATCGGACCTACCCTCACTTGAGACATCTGCCTGTTCTTCATTGATGTATAGGATGCCATCAGGGTTTCGTCAATCCTACTCCCCATTTTCATGCACCCTTCTAGATCTCTTATGACCATTCTGAAGCTTTTTCCTGGCTACCATGTAACTCTTGAGTCCTGACTGATACTTGTTTCCTAAGCTTCTTTCTTCCTCTTGACTAGATGTTCCACATCTCTCATCAACCATGCATCCTCCCCACTACATTCCACTCCCTGCCTCAATGGGACAAACCTATCTAGAACCTCATCCAAATGCTTGCTAAACAGTGTCCACATTTTCATTGTGCTTTTTTCTGAGTATATCTTTTCCTACTTAATGCTCCCAAGTTCCTGTATAATAGCACCATAATTTGCCTTCCCCAATTTACTTTCCCATGCCATCTGCTCCAGTCTCTGTCCAAAGATATGCTAAAGGTTAGGGGGTTTTGTGACACTTACTGCTTACCCACTGAGAAATATGTCATCTGACCAGGTTCATTACTTACTACCAAACACAACATGGCCTCTTGTCTAGTCAGCCTGTCTACCTATTGAGTCAATTAAACTTCTAAACCACATATGCATGAGACATGAGAGGCCATATCCACACCTGGTGAAAGGCCTAGCCATTGGGAATATTTAAGGCAGGGGTTGATGGATTCTTGATTAGTCATGGCATGAAGGGATATGGGGAGATGGCGGGAGATTGGGGCTGAGAGGGAAATGGATCAACCATGATGAAATGGCAGAGAAGACTCTTGGGGTAAAATGGATGATTTCTGCTCCTATATCTTATGGTCGTATAGTCCATTAACATTAACAGCACCATTAGCATTCATAAATGGTCCTATAACAACATTCTTTTTCACCCAACAGAAGCACTCCAGATCACATGTTATCCATACAGATACACAATTGTGTTCTCATTGGTCCATTGATGTACAACACCTGATGCACACAGTAATGAATAAGCTGAATATAGATTGTACATATCACTGCTTTCCTGAGAAGTTTATGCAAACCTAACTTAGTTTTAATTTCTCAGATCAGATGAAGTGAACTCAGAATGAATAAGTCATTATAAACATTAACTGATAAAGTTTGTGGAGACATTTTACTAATGAAATATTTGCATTCTGCTATCGTCAAACACACGAACCTCCTGATACAGGATTAAAATGAGTTGAGGCCCCTCACTGCAGTGAAAAATAACAACATCCCAGGAACACTCATCCTTAGCATCTGTGGAACCAATTAAGATGACGTGTCTTCAACATCAAACTTTAACCCACTCTGCTATTGCTACAGATGCTGCCTGGCCTGCCGAGTGTTTCCTGCTTCATCTCCCTGTAAATTTTATAATCAACATTCCAGTTCATTTACAACCAGGACCAAATGTAAAGTACCGGGCAGCAAATAAATGCCCTGCAGAATCATTTGGGGTCTTTCACACTGAACTGTCCAGTGGCTCATTGGCCCTCCATGATTCAGGTCACAAACAGAAATTCTGGTCTTCACACAGTGAAACTACTGAGTGAGCAGAGGGAGGATGGGAAATATTCACAAATGAGAGGGTTTGAAAGGTGGAGGGAAATAGAGAAGCAGGGTTGGTGAGACAGGCTCTTCCGGGTCGGTCACCAAAGCCGATGGGGTGGAGAGAGAGGGGTGGGAGAGGATTCATTTTGATCAGAGGTCCAAGTTGCCAGCTGAGGCATGTATTGGAAATGAAATCTGTCCGAGGCTGTGGTAGAAGTGTGGATGAAGATGACAGGAAGATGAAGACCAACACAGTGTCTGAAATCTCATACAAATGAAAGCAATACCACACGAAACTGTGATGTTTTCAGTGACTGACGTTAGTTCTTTAAGAGGGCTTGTTAAGAGTGGAACACACTGGTGTTCTTGGGCATATTGTGGTGTTTTATTTAAATATTCTGTCAAAGGAAGAATGAAATGTGGGATTATCTATTTTCTGATGTCAGTGTGGCTCTAAATTTGCTTCATTACTCTGCAAACCCAGTGATCAGTGACACATAGTGACCGTGTAGCAAATACAGAACTCTGAACACTAATGTGGGTTGCCTCACATTGTCTCTCATTTCATTGGCCAAAAGATGAAAAGCTGTATAGACTTAGATGGCTTGGCAAGGCTTTTAAGATACTCGGAAAACTCGGAAAAGGACTCAGTAAGTATTTCCTTTGAAATTTGAATGAATGAAATTTGACAGCGATGTGAGGATTAAGGATGGACATTTGGGGCAATGGAGATCAGCATCACAACAGGACTGGAGATTTCCGGAATTCACTTGATGCTGGGGAATCGATCCAATCTAATGGATGCTACCTGGAGTTCAGGGGACTGGCGTTCGTTAGCTGCTGGGTGATAGGTTTCTGTGTGCATGTTGTCTGAGCAATGAGCCCAGTGGAAGTTTCACAGAAACGTGGAGAGGAGATATTTATAGGAACTGGGATATTTTCACTTCTGGAAGTTTGCAGTGCCTTTTCTAAGTTACTGTTAAATGAACTGAAGTCCTGTTCAACACAAATCCTCTTTCTCCTTTACACACGGGCATAAAGCTCACAGTCCGTGACTGACAGTAGCAATGTCGGAACCTTGTGATGACTCAGATTATCAATGGGTCATTTTTCGATTTGATATCAAGCGAGGAAGTTGTAGTATTTGCTCATGTGCTACCGCGGTGTATTCAGTAACCCAGACAAACTGCAGGTATCTCCAGAAATGCAAGTGTCAGGCTCATCGATTAAAGAAACTGCAACTTCGAAAAAAAATCTAAATTGAACTTGTCAAATGGATAATATTACCTCTTATTTCAGTAAAAGTAATTGGAAGTAAATTAAGCGAACCTGCTGCTCCGGCTGAGTGATCTGCTGACCTTCTGGTAAGTACTGGACATTCACAGCTCCCCCAACCCAGAGCTGAACATTTCATTTAAATATTTACCGAAGGGTAAATGTGTAGGGAATGCAGCAAGTTATGGGGCAATGGAAATGGTTACTGGAGGGTGGAATAGCTAGGAACAGAACACTGATAGAGGTCGTTCGTGAGCAAAGCTCATTCAGATGGAAGACAATGTGGCAAAGTCTGAGGTCATCCACCTTGGATCAAAGAGGAATAACTCCGAGAGCAGCTGTGGACAATTGACTAGATCGATCACTACCATAGCATTGTTGGTCTGCAGCGTATTATTCCACTGATGGGTCTGTGGCCACATGGCTTACACTTCCCTTCTCATTGCAACTTTCAAACACGTTCCATTGTGGTGTCCATCCAATGTTCCTGTGATGCTCAACTCCAGAGGGCCCCTAGGGCAGATACCAACCCACTGTTTAACATCGGTGGACTTCCTTGTTGTTCCATGGAGGTCTTCAAATCAATGTCCATGCAGTCAGGAAGCAGCATTTAGAATGTCTCATTCAGTTTCTGTTCCCTTTTTAGTACACTGATTTGTTGTTACACACTCCTGGTGTAATACAGAACTGTGGGTCTCAGTGCACAGACCTGGTGTAATAGAGGAATGTGGGGCTCATTACACAGACCTGGTGTAATATGGAACTGTGGGTCTCATTACACAGACCTTATGTAATACAGAACAAAAATGCAATAGGAGGGTTAACTAATCAGTTTTGTCTCTGTCGCAGTTTAATTGACCCCATTCACCTCTGAGAGAAGGACCTTTTAATGAATGCTGAAACTCTGAACTACCCAACTCCAGCTGTTCATCTACGTGTGCTGACAATACAGAACTGCCGATGATGCTTTAACAAGTGAAATTTCTGCTGCACAGTTGGAAATCTCTGCTCATGGCTCAGTGCGAGTCTGAGACTCCTAATCACCTCAGCTTTCTTCCTTACCTGTGTGCTTACATAATCTAAGCAAAGCAAGTTTAAAAATAATAAAAAATAAGTGCATTAAACAATTGTTCCCCATTTTTTCCCTGAGAATTCGTTGCTACTTTTGGCTCCTGTTATTGACGTTGCCAGCTGCACCGGGGTAACTTGTGTCCGTTCCGCCCTGCTGCAGCTTTGGTCTCTCACTGTAATGAGCACCGTTAAAGTGCTGGAGGAACTCACAGGCCAGGCAGCATCTATGGAAAAGAGTACTGTTGACATTCAAAGGGTCCTTCCAAATGGTCCCTGCCTGTAACGTCGACTGTACTCTTTTCCGTAGGTACTGCCTGGTCTGTGTATTCCCCTAACAGGTTGTGTGAGTTGCGTGGATTTCAGAATCAGAATCAGGTTTATTTTCACCGGCATGTGTCGTGGAATTTGTTAACTTAGCGGCAGCAGTTGAATGCAGTACATACTATAGAAGAAGAAATTAATCAATCAATTACAGTATGCATATATTAAATAGATTAAAAATCGTGCAAACACAGAAGTAATATATTTTTAAAAGTCAGCTAGTGTTCACAGGTTCAATCTACAGTTAGGAATTGGATGAAAGTGGGGAAGAAGCTGTTCCCGAATCGCTGAGTGTGTGCCTTCAGGCTTCTGTATCTCCTACCTGATGGTAACAGTGAGAAAAGGGCATGAACTGGGTGCTGGAGGTCATTAATAATGGACGCTGCCTTTCTGAGACACTTCTCCCTAAAGACGTCCTGGGTACTTTGTAGGCTAGTGTCCAAGATGGAACTGACTAGGTTTATGACCCTCTGCAGCCTCTTTCGGTCCTGTGCAGCAGACACCCACCACACACCCCCCCATACCAGACAGTGATGCAGCCTGTAAGGATGCTCTCTACGGTACATCTATAGAAGTTTTTGTTTACATATCAAATCTCTGCAAACTTCAAATGAAGTATAGTTGATGTCTTGCCTTCTTTATAGCTGAATCAATATGTTAGGACCAGGTTAGGTTCTCAGAGATCTGACACCCAGGAACTTGAAACTGCCCTCTCTCTCCACTTCTGATCCCTCTATATGTATTGGTATCTGTTCCTTCATCTTGCCCTTCCTGAAGTCTACAATCAGCTCTTTTGTCTTACTGATTTTGAGTGCAAGGTAGTTGCTGCGACACCACTCCACTCATAGAAACATAGAAAACCTACAGCACAATATAGGCCCTTCGGCCCACAAAGCTGTGCTGAACATGCCCCTAACTTAGAAATTATTAGGGTTACCCTTGGCAATCTATCTTTCTAAGCTCCATGTACCTATCCAAAAGTCTCTTAAAAGACCTTATCATATCCTCCTCCACCACCATTGCCGGCAGCCCATTCCACACATTCTCCATTCTCAACGTAAAAAACATAGCCCTGACATTTCCTCTGTACCTACTCCCCAGCAACTTAAACCTATACCCTTTTGTGGCAGCCATTTCAGTCCTGGGAAAAAGCCTCTGATTATCCACACGATCAATGCCTCTCATCATCTTATACACTTCTATCAGGTCTCCTCCCATCCTCCGTCGCTCCAAGGAGCAAAGGCCGAGTTCACTCAACCTATTCTCATAAGGCATGCTCCCCAATCCAGGCAACATCCTTGTGAATCTCCTCTGCACCCTCTCTATGGTTTCCACGTCCTTCCTGTAGTGAGGCGACCAGAGCTGAGCACAGCACTCCAAGTAGGGTCTGACTAGGGTCCTATATAGTTGCAACATTTCCTCTCGGCTGCTAAATCCAAATCCACAATTGATAAAGGCCAATACACCATATGCCTTCTTAACCAAAGAATCAACTGTGCAGCTGCTTTGAGTGTTCTATTCACTCAGACAGTGCGGAGATCCCTCTGATCCTCCACAGTGCCAAGAGTCTTACTGTTCTATGGTTCTATCAGATCTGCAATCCTGTCTGCCCATTGCCCTGGACCCCCATCAATTTGCCTATTGCACCAACAGGTCAACAGAGGATGCCATCTCCACGCCACTTCACTCTGCCCTGACCACAACTCTTACGTCAGAATGCTGTACATTGACTTTAGTTCAGCATTCAATACTGTGACCCCCTCCAAGCTAATCACCAAACTTCACCAGCTTGGTATCAGCTCATCCCTCTATAATTAGACCTTGGATTTTCTGACTAACAGACCCCATTCCGTTAAGTCAGACAACCTCTCCTCCTCCACTCTCATCCTGAACACCGGTGTGCCTCAAGACTGTGTACTAAGCCCTCTTCTGTACTCCATTTTCGCCTATGATTGCGTTCCTGTACATGGTTCTATCTCCATAATCAAGTTTGCAGAAAACACCACAGAGAATGGCCTGATCCGGGGGGGATGATGAGATGGCCTACAGGGATGACGACCAGCTCCTGGCCGTGTGGTGTGCTGACAACAACCTGGGCCTTAACACCCAGAAGACCAAAGAGATCATTGTGGACTTCAGGCACGTCCCCATCACTTCCCCATCTACATCAACAGAGCTGCAGTGGAGCATGGATCAAGCTTCAAATTCTTTGATGTGCACATTTTCGAGGATCTCAATGTTCCCAAAGGAGCGGAGGGCTCGTCTATGACAGAGTTTGTCGGAAAGTTACTGTGGGACGTACTGGATCTTCCCCCCACTATGGAGCGGGAAGTCGAGAGAACCCACCGCGCGTTAGTTCCGAAACCTACCCAGGACAGTGTTACGAATGTGCCACAACTCTGAGGGTACAAAGTCGCCCCCTCCTTTTTGAGAATCGCAAGATCGCTATTAATTCGGGTCTGGGACCCAGGAAATGAGAGAGAATCCACAAGGTTTGGAATGTGTCCTGGCCTCAGCGAAACAAAACCATTGATAATGGCTATTGTCTCTTGGAGACAGAATTGTGTATTGAGTACTGTACTATTCATTGAAGCCCCTCAGGGGACGACCAGAGTGGGCTGGTTGAGGGATTGCATCATCCCCACCTGATTGACATCTGAGACCCCGTGAGTAAGGATAACAGAGTGTCTGGGGAACAACCCCTTTAGACGCACCAGGAGAAACGCTTGAAATCCCGTGACAGCGTTTAATAGCGACAGCCGGTGGGGGCTCGTGTGCATCCTTCCCTTGCTTGTGATTGGTGGGTTCGCCACGGAAGAACGGCTTTAGCTAAAGGAGAGGCCACAAGTGAACGGCCACACCAATGGGACTCCTGACGGATCAAAATCATAACAGAAAAGCCGGCAAGTTTCTCAAAATCTCTCTCTCTCTCCAACCATTGCCACACAGCGGTCCCCAAAGGCTGCAGCCTGCATGAACTGAGTGAACTTTATATTTCCATTGGACAATACATTATCCCCTAGACAACGATAGAGCTTATTTCTTATTGATTATTATTATAACTGCACTTTTAGATTTAGTATTGATGACATATATTAACTGTATATTTGCATTGATATTATTTTGTGTATTTTTACTAATAAATACTGTTAAAAATAGTACCATCAGACTTCAACGGACCTCTCTATCTTTGCTGCTAAGTGACCCAGTTACGGGGTTCGTAACAACAGAAAGCCATGCTCAATAATAATTAAATTCCTTCGGTACAGCACCAAGGCGGAGATTCTACGAAGGGCCTGGAGTAAGAAGAGCGTGTTTTTTGATGATAAATTAATATATTTTGACGAAGATTACCCCCCCCCATGGTCCTCCAGAAGCGCAAAGAATACTCTGAAGTAAAGCGAGTACTAAAGCAAAATAAGATTAGATTCCAAACTCCATACCCTGCTAAACTTCGAGTGTTTTATGACAACGGGACACGGTTGTACCAGACAGTAGAAGAGGCAACTACAGACATGAAGGCCAGAGGGTTGCCCGTCAGCATGACCAAAACGAGAGAAAGCCTGGCTGAAGAATTATCCCACTCCGCTTGGGAGATAGTGCAAGAATCAAGAAGGCTGGAGACTGGAGGAGGCCGAGAGAAATATATGAGGAAGAGACCGGGAGTTTCCCAAAGACAGTCCTCACCCCCTTCAGAAGAGCCATAAGGTTTGGCTAACTTTAAAAATGTTGAGAAGCTAAACAGAAGCAAAAGTAGACGGTGATATACCTATCTCGAGAAATACTTATTATAATATGGATTTTATATTACTTAGTTGTTATTCTTTATTTGCACACTTACTCCTTTTCCCCAGCAAAATGAGAATATATATATATATATATATATGTGTGCATATATGTGTATGTATGTAATATGTGTGTGTATATATACATATGCGTGTGTGTGTGTATATATATATAGGAGGAGAACACAGGGAAATCTTTTCTGTGTAATGGATTTGTGCACTGACATTTATGAATACTGCAATGGGGGCCCTCAACTCACAAGTAGGAGGGGTTATCCCCCAAAGCTAGACATTTCCTTTAGCTAAACGGAGGGTCATCTACTAGAGACCTCAGCCTTGGAATCACACGTTCATTGCCATTTTTGTTATTATTTGAGTTTCTTGGATCTTAATTGTTCAGGGAGTAGATCGATGTAAGTTTTATTCTAATTTCAATGATACATTGACAGATAAATACAGGTGGTTAAGGACAAGGTAAAATACATGTTTTAATGTTAATGGACTATTAAATTCAATCAAACATAAGAGAATTTTATCCAAAATGAAAAAAAGAACAAGCCCATGTAGTATATTTACAGGAAACTCATTTAAGTGATAATGAGCATAAAAAACTAAAGAGAATGGGCTTCACTAATCTGTTTTTCTCCTCATATAAATCAGGACATAGGAGAGGAGTTCCTATTTTTATCTTAAGTAAGGTAATTTTTGAAAAAGTATTCAAAATGGGAGATAAAGAGGGAAGATATATTCTGGTAAGGGGGAATATAGATGACAATTCAGTTACTCTATTGAATATATACGCAACCCCGGGAACTGATATTGGTTTCTTTCAGAAAATTACTGATATTATGCTAACGGAAACAGAAGGTCTCCTGATATGTGGGGGAGATTTAAATTTACAATTACAACCAGAATTAGACTCTTCCAATAGAAAAACCTATGAAACAAAATCTTTACACAAGAAAGATAATACACTTTTTGAGGATGTTGGTTTAATTGATATATGGAGGGACCTTTTCCCTGACAGAAGGGATTACACTCACTATTCTGCTCCCCATTCGGTATATACAAGAATAGACTATTTCATAACATTTGGAAAAGACAAAGACAAAATAAGCACATGTGGAATTGGGAGAATAGATGTAAGTGACCATGCACCTATATATTTATCTGTTGATTTTGACCTACAACCAAAGAATACTATTTGGAAACTAAATTCAAGTCTACTCAATGATCCATACTTTAAGGAACAAATTAAAGAAGAAATTGGTCTCTGCTTAGAATTTAATGATAATGGAGAGGTTTCAACTCCCATTCTATGGGATACTCTGAAGGCGGTCTTAAGAGGGAAAATTATAGTGATATCTTCATATAAGAAAAAAATAAGGAATAAAACATTAGCGGAATTACAAAATAGGCTGAAGGAACAAGAGAAAAAACACAAATTGAATTTGGCACAGGATACATTAGGGGAAATTAAAAGAATTAGGAATGAAATAAATAATTTGGCTACGCAAGAAATCAGGAAAAACTTTATGTTTCTGAAACAGAAACATTATGAAAGTGGATCAAAATCTATGAAAATACTGGCATGGAAAATGGAAAAAAAAGATAGCAGAAAATACAATTCATAGAATTAGGGACCCAAGAATGAAAATGATAAAAATAAGCTAAGTGAAATTCAAGAAGTTTTTGAAGTGTTTTACAAAACTCTATAGTCCAAAGTTCCAGGGGGAAGCATAACCCAAATTGACACCTTCTTGAATTCTCTAGAGTTACCCAATTGAAGCGAAGAGTAAAATAGAATGATGACTGCTGATATAACTGAAGTTGATTTAAAAACTGCAATTAGTAGGCTTAAATTAAGCAAGTTACCAGGATCAGATGGGTATACGGCAGAGTGGTATAAAGAATTTAAAAATGAGTTAATTCTTGTTTTAGTCCCCACACTGAACTGGGCTCTAAAAAAGGCACAAATGCCACCCAGTTGGAAGGAAGCGATAATCTCAGCTATACCGAAAGAAGGCAAGGATAAAATGGAATGCGGGTCATTTAGACCAATATCCATTCTTAATGTAGATTATAGGTTATTTACCTCCAACATGGCCAAACGATTAGAGGAGTATCTACCCATACTGATACGTAACGATCAGGCAGGTTTTATACGACAATGCCAGATACAAGACAATATACGAAGGACACTTCACATTACGGATCATCAAAAAAATAAAATCGAAGCAAAGTGACAAGCAGGAATGCTAAAAAAGCATTTGATTCAGTTAATTAGTATTTTGGTTACAGAGTTTTACATAGATTTGGTTTCCAAGACACAATTATTAAAACTATACAGACACTATATGACAATCTTACTGCTGGAATTAAAATCAATGGATATTTATCAAATAGTCTTACTCTAGAAAGGAGCATGAGACAGGGTTGTGCATGGTCATCACTACTCTTCGTGTTATATCTGGAACCATTAGCTCAATATATCAGACAAAATGAAGATATCAGGGGAATTACTATTAAAGGGACACAGCATGAATTGGCTTGTTATGCGGATGACATTTTGATCTATCTAGGGCAACCAACATACTCTTTACCTAAATTGATGCAATCCTTTGAACAATATGGTCAATTATCAGGATGCAAGATCAACATAGATAAAACCCAATTACTTTCATATTACTATAGCCCACCAAGAGAAATTGAAAGCCGATACCCTTGGGCATGGCACACAGAGTCTTTCAAATATTTGGGCATCATTATGCCAAAAGATTTGGCAAAATTATCAGAATGTAATTATCAGCCTTTATATAAAAATATTAAGGAAGATGTGGCAAGATGGAGCCTGATTCCTTTTTTCAGTCTCAGTTCAAGGATTGAGTCTATTAAAATGAATATACTGCCCAGACTGTTATATCTCTTTCAGGCCCTAACAATAGTGATTGATCAAAATCAATTCAATGAAAGGAACAAGATGTTATCAAGGTATATTTGGCAGGGTAAAAGCCTAGAGTTCATCTCAAAACATTGCAATTAGCAAAGGAAAAGGGGGGATGGGGCGTACCTTCTCTTAGAGCTTATTATTTTGCAGCACAGTTGAGAGCTGTGATATGTTGGTGTAACCCATCATATGACGCTCAATGGAAAAACATTGAGGAGCGGGTACTTCCCGTCCCGATACAAGCAATTTTGGCTGATAACAACTTGCAAAGGTACATAAATACTATTGATAACCCATGGGTGAAATTGACTCTTAAAATATGGAAAACTACTACAAAAGAATATAATCTAGAGGGAGATATTGCAATTCTTAAATGGTGTGCATATGACTTGGATTTTACACCAAATCAATTGGATGCTAGATTTAAGGACTGGAGAGCTAAAGGAATAACAGTTCTTTGCAACATAACGAAAGAAGGAACACTTTTCAGTTTTGAAATGCTGAAAGAGAAACACTTATTAGAAAAACAAGATTTTTATCGGTATTTACAGATGTGACAATATGTTAATAAGACACTTAAAAATGTAACCAAGGTAAATACATGCTTGATAGAGCTCTTTAGAAAAGCATATAATTCAGATAATGGTGGTAGAAACATTTCAAGCATGTATAAGGGGTTGTCAAATAATAAAACACATTCGACTTCATACATTAAAACAAAATGGGAGAAGGAAGGAGGGATAATTATATTTGAGGGAGAATGGACGGCAATATGGAGATATCAATGGAAGTGCACCAGTTCACAGAAATGGAGGGAGTTTGGATGGAAAAACTTGATAAGATATTTTATTACACCCTCTCAGAAATCCCATTATGATGGCAACCTCCCAGTTTACTGGAGAAATAGTGGAAATCAAAATGCAAATCGTTACCATAATTTTTGGGACTGCCCTGTTATCAAAAACTATTGGAGGGGGATACACAATGCCATACAAGACATCTTTAAATGTGAAATACCCTAAGAGAGTAACATCATATATTTTGGATATATACCTGAAGAATGGTTGAAAAGAGATAAATATTTAATGAATATACAATTGGTGCTTGGTAAAAAGACTCTTACTAGGAAATAGTTATCACAGGAGAGCCCAACTTTAAATATATGGATGAAAATTACAATGGACATTTACAAAATGGAGAAGGTAACAACATCTGTTAACCATAAGCTATAACAATTTGATTCATATTAGGAAAAATGGTTTAACTACATAATGCCTCATAGGCCAGATTTTATTCTCACAGATCAATGAATCTGTTGTATAAAAAAAGATCACTCCCTACTTGTACAAAGTTCTTGACGTTTTGTTTGTTTTTTCTTTCCACTCTTTTCTATAAGTGTATACCTCAGATAAAAACTTTGTGGAGATTTGTGATATATATGATTATATGATATATATGTACAATGTCTGAAATACATCTTATGAAAATGTTTGATGATGAACTTCAATAAAAAAATAAATTACAAAAAAAACTAAGCTAAGTGAAATTGAAGAAGCTTTTGAAGTGTTTTACAAACTCTATATTCCAAAGTTCCAGGGGGAAGCATAATCCAAATTGACACCTTCTTGAATTCTCTAGAGTTACCCACTTTATGCGAAGGACAAAATAGAACGATGACTGCAGACATAACTGAAATTGAACTAAAAGCTGCAATGAGTAGGCTTAGATTAAGCAAGTCACCAGGTTCAGATAGGTATACGGCAGAATGGTACAAAGAATTTAAATGTGAGTCTTACTCCCCACACTGAACTGGGCTCTAAAAAAGGCACAAATGCCACCCAGCTGGAAGGAAACGATAATCTCAGCTATACTGAAAGAAGGCAAGGATCAAATGGTCATTTAGACCAATATCTGCTTTTAATGTAGATTATAGATTATTTATCTCCTTGATGGCCAAACGATTAGAAGAGTTTCTACCCATACTGATACATAATGATCAGACAGGTGTTATACAACAACGCCAAACACAAGAAAATATACAAAGGACACTTCACATTATGGATCATATACAAAACAATAAAATCCAAGGAATAGTGATAAGCATGGACGATGAAGAGGCATTTGATTCGGTTAATTGGAATCCTCTTTAGAGTTTTACATAGATTTGGTTTCCATGACACAATTAATAAAACAATACAGGCATTATATGTCAACCCTGCAGCTAGGATTAAAATCAATGGATATTTATCAAATAGTCTTACCCTAGAAAGGGGCACGAGACAGGGTTGTGCATGGTCACCACTACTATTCACATTATATCTGGAACCATTAACTCAATACATCAGACAAAATGAAGATATTGGGGAAATTACTATTAAAGGGACAGAGCAAAAATTGACTTGATACGCGGATGACATTTTGATCTATCAAGGGCAACCAACATGCTCTTTACTTAAATTGATGCAATACTTTGAACAATATGTTCAATTATCGGGATGCCAGATCAACATAGATAAAACCCAACTACTTTCACATAGCTGTAGCCCTCCAAGTGATATTGAGTCTTTCAAATATTTGGGCATCATCATGCCAAAAGTTTGGCAAAATTATCAGAATGCAATTATCAGCATATATATTAAAAAATTAAGGAAGATATAACACGATGGAACTTAATTCCTTTTTTCAGTCTTAGTTCAAGTACTGAATCTATTACAATGAATATACTGCCCAGACTATCATATCTCCTTCAAACCCTACCTATAGAGACTAATCAAAATCCATTCAATGAATGGAACAAAATGTTATCAAGATATATTTGCAAGGTAAAAGGCCTAATGTTCATCTCAAAACTTTGCAATTATCCAAGGAAAAGTGGGGATGGGGCCGACCTTCCTGAGAGATTATTATTTTCCAGCACAGTTGAGAGCTGTGATATGTTGGTGCAACCCATCATATGATGCTCAATGGAAAAACATTGAGGAGGGGATACTTCCCATCAATTTTGGCTGATAACAACCTACAAAGGTACATAAATACTACTGATAACCCATGGGTGAAATGGACTCTTAAAATATGGAAAACTATTATAAAAGAATATAAACTAAAGGGAGATATTGCAATTCTTAAATGGTGTGCATATGACTCGGATTTTACGCCAAATAAACTGGATGCTAGATTTCAGGACTGGACAGCTAAAGCAAAAACAGTTCTTTGCAATATAATGAAAAAGGGAACACTGTTCAGTTTTGAAATGCTTAAAGAGAAACACTAATTACAAAACAAGACTTTTATCAGTATTTACAAATGCAACAATATGTTAATAGGATGGTTAAAAATGTAACCAAGGCAAGAACATATTTGATAGAGCTATTTAGAAAAGTATATAGTTCAGATAACAGTAGTAGAATATTTTCAAGTGTGTATAAGGGTTTGTCAAATCTTAAAACACATTTGACTTCATACATTAAAACAAAATGGGAGAAGTAGGAGAGATAATTATATCAGAAGAATGGACAATAATATGGAGGTATCAATGGAAGTGTAACAGTTCACAGAAATGGTGGGAGTTCGGATGAAAAAACTTGATAAGATATTTGATTACACCCTCGCAGGAATCCCTTTATGACAGTAACCTTCCTGTTTGCTGGAGAAATTGCTGAAATCAAATTGCAAACCATTATCATATTTCTTGGGAATGCCCCATTATCAAAGTCTATTGGAGTGGGATACACAATGCCCTACAAGACATCTTTAAATGTGAAATACTCTTAGAAAGTAAGACCATATCTCTTGGGTATATACCTCAAGAATGGTTGAAAAGAGATAAATATTTAATGAATATACTGCTCGTGGCTGGTAAAAAGACTCTTACTAGGAAATGATTATCACAGGAGAGCTCAGCCTTAAATGCATGAATGGAAATTACAAACAGACATTTACAAAATGGAGAAGATAACAGCATCTGTTAATCATAAGTTGGAACAATTTGATTCATACTGGGATAAATGGTTTAACTACATAACACCTCATAGGCCTGATTTTATCCTCACAAGTCAATGAATATGTTGTAAAAATAAAAGGATCACTTCCTACTTGTACATAGTTTTCTCTTTTAGCTTGCTCTTTCTTCCCTCTCTTTTCTATAAGTGAATAACTCAGATAAATATTATATGGAGATTTGGGGCTTATATGTCTATATGATATGTATGTACAATATCTGAAATACATCTTATGTTTGCCTGTTTGATGTTAAACTTCAATTAAAAGATAAATTACAAACAAATGAACATCTACCATAAACGCTGCCTGGGCAGGGCGAAAAGCATTATCAAGGATGCAACTCACCCTAACCGTGGACTTTTTACTCTCCCCCCATTTGGTAGGCGCTACAGGACCCTCTGCTCCAGCACCAGCAGGCACAGGAAGAGCTTCTTCCCTGAGGCTGTGACCTTGCTGAACCCCACATCACAGTGCTAAGCAATATTGCACCCATATTGAACTGTCTCAGTACTTTTATATTTGTCTGCTGTAGCACTTACTTTTTATTCACATTTATTTTGTAAGTGACACCGTTCGTTGCATTTATGGTTAGATGCTAACTGCATTTCATTTGGTTCTGTATCTGTACTCAGCACAATGACAATAAAGTTGAATCTAATCTAATCTAATCTAATTAATACTACAGTATATTCTGTCATTATATTTGACCGAACAAAATGAAACAATTCACACTTCTCTGGGTTGAACTCCATTTGACACTTCTCAGCCTAGTTTTGCATCATATCAATGTCCCGTTGTAACCTCTGACAGCCCTCCACACTATCCATGACATCCCCAACATTTTTGTCATCAGCAAACTTACTAACCCATCCCTTCACTTCATCATCCAGGTCATTTATAAAAATCAGGAAGAGTAAGTGTCGTAGAACTGATCCCTGAGGCACACCACTGGTCACCAACATCCATTCAGAATATGACCCATCCACAACCACTCTTTCCCTTGGATCCAGAAAGCAATGCCCCCTTGGATCCCATGCCTCTGTACTTTCTCAATAAGCCTTGTATGAGATACCTTATCAAATGTCTTGCTGAAATCCATATACACTACATCTACTGCTCTTCTTTCATCAATGTGTTTAGTCACATCCTCAAAAAATTCAGTCAGGTTCGTAAGGCATGACCTGCCCTTGACAAAGCCATGCTGACTATTCATAATCATATTATATCTCTCCAAACATTCATAAATCCTGCCTCTCCCATCCCCATTGATGATGCAAAGATCATCGCCAGAGGCTCGGCAATCTCCTCCTTTGCCCCCCACAGTAGCCTGGGGTACATCTCATCTGTTCCCGGCGACTTACCCGACTTGATGCTTTCCAAAAACTCCAGCACATCTTCTTTCTTAATATCTACATGCTCAAGCTTTTCAGTCTGCAGCAAGTTATCACTACAATCACCAAGATCCTATTCCATAGTGAATACTGGAGTAATCTATTCATCAAATTCCTTTGCTATTTCCTCCAGTTCCAAACACATTTTTCCACTGTCACACTTGACAGGTCCTATTCTTTCCCATCTTATCCCATGCTCTTCACATACTTGTAGAATGCCTTGGGGTTTTTTTTAATCCTGCCAGCCAAGGCCTTCTCATGGTGCCTTCCAGCTCTCCTAATTTCCTTTAAAGCTCCTGCCTGTTAGCCTTATAATCTTCTAGATCTCTAACATTACTAGCTCTCTGAACCTTTTGTAAGCTTTCCTGTTCTTCTTGACTATATTTATTACAGCCTTTGTACACTACGGCTCCTGTACCCTACTATAACTTCCCTGTCTCATTGGAATGTACCTATGCAGAACTCCACACAAATATCCCCTGAACATTTGCCACATTTCTTCTGTACTTTTCCCTGGGAACATCTCTTTCCAATTTAAATTTCCAAGTTCCTACCTGATAGCCTCATAATTCCCCTTACTGCAATTAAATGCTTTTCTAACTTGTCTGTTCCTATCTCTCTCCAATGCTATTGTAAATGAGATAGAATTATGATCACTGTCTCCAAAATGCTCTCCCACTGAGAGATCTGACACCTGACCAAGATCATTTCCCAATACCAAATCAAGTACAGTCTCTCCTCTTCTAGGCTTATCTACATATTATGTCAAGAAACCTTTCTGAACACACCTAACAAACTCCACCCCATCTAAACCCCTTGCCCCAGGAAGATGCCAATCTATATTTGGGAAATTAAAATCTTCCATCATGACTACTCTGTTATTATTATACCTTTCCAGGGTCTGTTTCCCTATCTGTTCCTCGATATCCCTGTTACTATTGGGTAGCCTATAAAAAAATCTCCCAGTAGAGTTACTGAGCCCTTCCTGTTCCTAACCTCCATCTACAGAGACTCGGTAGACAATCCCTCCATGATGTCTGCCTTTTCTGCAGCTGTGACACTATCTCTCATCAACAGTGCCACACACCCACCTCTTTTGCCTCCTACTCTGTGCTTCCTGAAACATCTAAAACTCTGCACTTGAAGTAACCAATCCTGTCCCTAAGCCATCCAAATTTCTGTAATGGTCACCACATCATAGCTCCAAGTACTGATCCACGCTCTAAGCTCACCTGCTTTGTTCACAATACTCCTTGCGTTAAAATACACACATCTCAAACCTTCAGTCTGAGCGAGTCCCTTCTCTATCACCCGCCTATCCTTCCTCACACACTGTCTCCAAGCTTTCTCTATTTGTGAGCCAACCGTCTCTTCCCCAGTCTCTTCAGTTCGGTTCCCACCACCAACAATTCTAATTTAAACTCTCCCCAGTAGCCTTAGGAATCCTCCCCACCAAGATATTGCTCCCCTTGGGATTCAAGTGCAACCCAACCTTTTTGTACACATCACACCTGCCCCAAAAGAGGTCCCAATGATCCAGAAATCTGAATCCCTGCCCCCTGCTCCAATCCCTCAGCTACGCATTTATCCTCCACCTCATTCTACTCCTATACACACTGTCATGTGGCAAAGGCAGTAATCCTGAGATTACTACCTTTGAGGTCCAGAGAATATTCTTAGCTAATGATGACCTTGGATCTCAGCAGGTATCCTTTGGCATTTACTGACCAGTGATGTGACAGCAGAAACCAGTTCAGAATTTAGATCAGCAGCTGAAGGACGAGTAGATTTTTAACATCATTCAGAGATTTTCCTTCACTCCTCAGCAACTTAAAATGAAAATCATCATGCTCAGCAGCATCTGGATTTGTATTCTATGAGATTCTAAACACATAAACTGGCCATGGCCCTGCCTGTCCAGGGATTCCTTTCTCACTGGGCAGAGTGAGATCAGTCACATCTCTGGAGGTCCGGGCAAGCACAAAACTTTTGCCAACTGATGCATTCAAACTGTTCCCAGTGCTTTCACAGGATTCAAAGCTTTATGTAAAATGTTGTTATTAACCTCAACAGAAACATTGCTCAATACACAAGCACTGGGAGTAGATCATCTCTCTTTCTTATACCAAAACTTAATCTCTGCAGCATCTGTATCACAGTATCTGAATTAAGAAAAGTACTTTAAATTGTACTAAAATGACACTGGTGTAACACTGGCTTGAATCCAAATAACCAAGCTATCCAATCATTAGACAGCATTAGATCACTGAAGCATCTTATCCAGGATGAACCCCCAAAAGTATAACATCATAGGCTCATAATGAGTTAACTGTTAATGTCAATACCAAATAACAGCAACGTAACTCCACAATGCATGCAATTAATGATGAAAAGGCCATTACCAGTAAATAAATGGGTCTAGGATGGATATGCTATGTGTAACCACAAAACAAAAAATTTGAATGTTTCTCTAAAGGGAACCAAGACAATTACTTTTATGAATACTGAACAACACCTAGGCAAATTTAATGATCCCCAGAAGCAATAATTTATCTCACACCAGTATAAATTTAGATTGAAATTGCATTGACAAAATATATTAAGGTTTAACAAAGAAAATGAAGAAAAGGACCCATCTTTTTATCTATCTATATATGTATATATACATTTGTAAATATTAGTGCATGAAATTATTGGAATTCACTCTTGTATAATCAATCTAGTTTGCTTCACTTTGTTTACTCATGGTAGCAAAATGGTTCTGCACCAAAGAAACAGTCCAAGCAAAAACAAAAGTAAATAAATTTCCCCACAACATTCAAGGAAGAGGGTCAATCTGTCTCCTCATGCCCTTTCTCCAATTGGTGTGTGCTGGATGGCAAACTGGAAGTTATTCTCCATGAGACCATAGCTTGCTGAGGCTTTTCAGACATCTGTATCAGTCCTACCAAATCAGGTTCTCTGAGTGTTCCACTATGTTCTTCTGCCAAGTTTCCTGTCTGTTTCTTCTCTCTCCATTTCTCTCAAGACACCTTTGATCTCGCACTCTCTGTACATAATGTTCTTATTCTGGGCATCTCATTGGCTAAAATGTTGACAAGTCAAATCCTACTGGTTGGTTCAACATGTTTAATTTGTTAGTCAACAGAATTTTTATGTCAAACAGAGAAATGAAATAACTGATTGAAACTGTAGATTACCAAGTACATAATTTAATTAAAGGAACATTTCTTTAATATAGTTTTTGCATTTGAGATAAAAAAATAAGATGCCCAACAGCACAACTGTATTAATAAAAGAAATCGTTGTTTTAAAACATTGTATTACAAAAGATTTTATGATTCATTCCTAAATTATACTTTATGAACTGTTATGGTGAACAGACTACAGACCAGCAGTTTGGAGAAAAGATACTTAGCATGCCACTCTGCTGTCTATTCCATTCGCAATTTTGTTTTGCATCTGACATTCATCCTTTCAGCCACAGTAAAAAAGTGCTGTCTGACCTGCTGAGTTCCTCCGGCATTTTGTGTGTGTTAATCATTCTCAGTATTTATCCAAATCCCACTCCCTATCAATCCACCTGGTTCTTTGTCCAACACTGCCGACAAGTAGAGGTTTGCATTCTAGCGCTCAAAACCCTCCATCACAGGGTAAACTCCCCACCCCCCAGCCCTTTTAATCATCTGGACATCTTCCTTTTCTCCAGTCTTTCTTGGTCTTTCCCTTTGGAATTCTGCACCACAACCCCCTGACCCCACACCCAATTACCATGGTGCACGGATACAGCAAATCCGTTGCTAATTAGTGTGTAATCAAACATCCTTTGTCAGATTGCACAGCAATCCTGCAATGTCATGACTTCTTCCCAATTTTATTTATATGATGGGTCCAGGACAGGTCCTCTGAGATAATGACCCCCCAAGAAATTTAAAGTTACGGGCACTCTCCAGCTCTGATCCTCTGATGAGTACTGGCTTTGAACTTTGAATTTTGAACCTTGAAGTTCAGGTGAATGTATCTCTTAATGGACAATTCATTAGTTGGAGGTTTACATGCTGCTATCTTTAACCACAATACCTTTCCAATACCGGACTAAAGTTTGTCTCAGCCAAGTGAGATTATAACACTCACTGTCAGCACTCTGTTGGTGTGTGCCTGTTGCTGATTGCTGGCTCCTCAGAGTGGACTACACAGATTCCCAATATGCTTTTGGAGATGTTTAAGTCTTTGGAAACTTATGAAGGCCAGGGGGATTTCTTATGGCTCTAGGAACTGCATTCAATAATAGCCAATCAGTACAAGAACTATTGTGTGTTATACAGTTGCCATCAGAAGTGATTGTATCAAAATGTAAAGTCCACTTCAAACTGAATATAGGTGAAACTGTGGAAATGCATTTGCCGACAAATCTGTAGAAAAGGGGGCAAAGGAAGTAAAATCAGTGAAATTAGTGACAGAAGTTCAGGGAACACATGAAGGCAACCAGACAAATGAAGGATGGAAACAACTTTGAATTCCTTAACACAGATGAACATACTAGATATGCAAGAGATGCAAGCTCAATGTTCTGACAAAGAAAAGTGGTTTTGGATGGAGATGGTGGGAAAATAGTCAGTGACCAGCATTGAGATATGGCACTAGTCACGGACACATCAGATAAACCCCTTATGATATATTGGAGTGGAAAAGATGATCAACAGATTTTCCCAAAGGGGTTGGAATCCAAAGATCAGTGCAGAACCTCGACAAATATTGGTAAGATGCATGAAATGCCGGGAAACAACTCCTGGGGTAGTAGCAAAGCTACCGCAAGTAAGTGCACCTGTCTAACCTGGTCCATTTTTGCAACTACAAGTGGACTACATTAACTTTCCAAAGTGTTAAAGATATTCTGATGTACTGGTAATAGTAGATGGGTTTTCAAGATGGGAGAAGCTACTCCAGCAAGAAAAGCCTCTGCCACACATACAGCAAAATCTCTGATCAAGGACGACATTCCGAGATGTGCATTGCCATGTCAAGTTGACTCTGACCAGGGAAAGATTTCACTGGAACTGTTTGCCAGGAATTAGGTCAACTGATGAGCAAGGAATTATTTTTTTCATCATCCACATCACCCAGAGTCACCAGGACAATGGAAATTAATGAATGGATCGATCAGACAACCACTGACTACGTATAATGAAGAATGCGTAACACAGCTCAGAACCCTTTTCATGTTTTTTATACAACATCAGAGCAACCACAAACAGAAAATTAAATTAAACTCATTTGAGATGGTAACAGATGAGTTTCACAGGTATCACATGATCTTGCTGATTCTGTTAATGCCTCTTGTTATTGGGTATGCCAGTATATACCACACACTTCAAAATATTCACCAATCTTGGGCATTCATAGATTCATAAAGGTGTGGAAAACTGCAGCATAGAAACACTCCTTTTGGCCCATCTAGTCCATGGTGACAATTAATCTACCTGATCGCATTGATGTGCACCCAGTCCATCGGGCTCCATAACTCTCCCATCCATGTACTTATCCAAACTTCTGTTAAATATTGAAATCAACCCCAGATCCATCACTTGAGATGGCAGGTCATTCCACACTCTCGCCATCCTATGAGCAGAGAAGTTCCCCCAAACATTTCACCTTTCACCTTTAACCCATGAACTCTAGTTCTGGTCACACCCAACGTCAGTGGGAACACCCTGCTTAATTTACCTTATTTATTTCCTCATAATTTTGTATACCTTTATCGAACCTCCTACATTCCAAGGAATAACATCCTAACCTGTTTAACCCTTCCCAATAACTTAGGTCTTCACGCCCAGGCAACATCCATGTAAATTTTCTCGGTACTCCACAATCTTGTTTATATCTTTCTTTAGCTTGGTGACCAAAACTCCACACAATGCTCCAGATTATTCCTCACCAACATCTCAAACAATTTGACCATCCCATCTCCTGTACTCAATACGTTGATTTATGAAGGCCAGTGTCCCAAAAGCTTCCTTTACGACCCTATCTACCTCTGAACCTGGTTTCAAGGTATTATAGGTCTGTATTCCCAGAGAACTCTGCATTATCACACACCTCAGTGCCCTACAGAACACCTGGTTGTTTCTCCCAAAATGCAACACCTGACACTTGTGTGCATTAAATTTCATTTGCCATTTTCTGCCTATTTCACCAGCTGGCCCATACCCTGCTACAAGCTATGATAGTTTTTCTCAGTGTTCACAACACCCTCAATCTTGGTGTATCTGCAAAATTGCCAATGCAGTTAACTACATGATCATCCGTACCATTTATATAGATGACAAATAACAATGGACACCTCACCAATACAAGCAGAACACCTCTAGTCACAGGCATCTAGTCAGAGAGTCAACCATCTACAACAACTCTCTGGATTGTCCCACACAGACAATGCCTAATCCAATTTACTAATTTATCTTGAATACCAGGTGATTGAACCTTCTTGACCAACCTCCCAGGCAGGACATTGCCAAAGTACAGATAGACAACATCCACTGCCTTGCTTTCATCTGCTTTCCTGGTAAATTCCTCAAAAAACTCTATAAGATTGGTCAGACATTACTTCCCACACACAAAACCATGATGACTATCCTTAATCAGTTCCTGTGCATCCAAATACCTGTATATTTGGTCATTTAGAATAGCTTCGAATAATGTTCCCACTGATGTCAGGCTCACAGGCTGATAATTGCCTGATTTATTCTTAGCACTTTTCTAAAACAATGGAACAACATTAGCCATCTTCAATCCTCTGGCACCTCACCTGTGGCTAAAGATGTTAAATATATCTACCGCCCCTTCAATTACTGCACCAGCCTCTGACAGATGCAAGGGAATGCATTGTCAGGCTCTGGTGATTTATCCACCGTAATTTGTTCAGGACGCCAAATACCAACTGCTGTGTAAACTTTTCAGGGTCCATGACCTCGCTGCTACATTGCTTCATATCTATGGATTCTGTGTCAATGTCCCAAGTAAATACAGATGTACACAATTCATTTGAGGTTTCCTCCATCTCTTTTGGCTCCACTCATATGTTATCACTCTGATTGTTCCATGCTGTCTTTTTTCTCTTAATATCCAGTATTTGAAGAAGCCCTTAGGATTCAGGCTCAAAGGGCCGAATGGCCTACTCCTGCACCTATTTTTCTTGTTTCTATGATTCTCCTTCACCACATGTCTTCTTTTTGCCCTGCTGATTTCCTTGTCAAGTGTTCTCTTGCATGCCTTACACTCTTCAAGCGCCTCATTCGTTCTTGCCTGCCTGCATTTGCTATGCACCTCCTTCCTTTTCTTAGCAAGGGCCTCAATACCTTTCAAAAACCATGATTCCCTAAACCTGTTACCCATGCCTTTTATACATATAGGGACGTACAAGTTGTGTACTCTCAAATTTGACTTTTGATAATTTCCCACTTACCAAGTACACCTTTACCAAAAAATCACCTTGCCCAATCCACACTTGTAGATCCTTTCTGTGTTGATGTTACAAACATAAAATGCTTCCTTGAGAGATTTACCAACCAACAGATTCTTCAGTGATGGTCCATACTGCTTCCCACTCAGAATTTCCATTAAATCACCCCAAGACCAGTAGAAATACCTCAGTATCTCGGTGTGAATTGACATGTGCTGGCAAAAGGTGATGGATGTTGTGGACAATAAGGAAAGGGATGGACTGTACTCATTCCTGCACTCTTGTGGCACCAGATGGTATAAGTCACATTTTGGCTTTGCTCCAGTCATTTTTCAATCTTGTTTACCACCCTTTCACTATTTATATTAAAGTGTTTATAATACTTTTATGTGCTTAAACTTTGATTTTTAGTCACTGTAAATGGAGACCAGAGGGAAAAAGGCATCAGCCGAAGATAAGGGAGCCGGTAATGGAAACGGAAGGAGAGATGGTGATCCTAAACAGCCTAGGCAGTCTCCACTCACTTTGGAGGCTATGTCGAAGCTCCTGGATGATAAACTTGATAAAAATTTTCATACCTTGGAAGTAGTGTTAAAGGAGATTGAAGGTAGAATGGGAGCACTCAAGCGTGAGACTGAAAAACAACAGCAGCAAATCTCTGAACTCGATGAAGCTGAAAGACAAAGGGATCATAGACTGGACTTGTTGGAAGAGAAATTAACTTCGACCATTCAAACATTGGAACAGTATAAAGTCAAGATTATTGACCTGGAAAGTGGTAGTCATAGACAGAATTTGCAAATAATAGGACTCTGTGAAGATGTTGAGAGCGGTGACCTTAGTAAGTACTTTTCTCAATTTTTAATGGACGTGTTCAGCTCTGAAGATTTTTCTCCTCCCTCTATACTCGATCATGCCCATTGGGCTCTAAGAGTTAAACCCCCTAAGGAGATTAAGCCTCGACACGTCATACTCCAATTCCACTATGTGTATACTAAGAAGCATTTAATTTGAATTGCCCATCGAAAAGGGTTTATTCAACATGGGGATCTTAAGTTTCATTTAGTGGAAGATTATAGTCCTGAGGTAATGTGAGAAAGATCGCTTTTTATGCCAATGATGTCCGACCTCTATCAAAGTTCCAACCAGCTCTGCTATTTCCGGCTCACCTACGGGTGGTTCTGCCTGATAAGTCACGCAAAATGGTTTTAATCCATGGACAAAGCTCATCAATTCCTTTAGTATCAATATTCGATCTCAGCTGTTAAATAAATTTACTGTCTTTTCATGTCTGTACTCATTTGGTTTATAAGTTAATATCCAATTTATAGATCCAGACTTTTAAAGTTTGAAGAATTTTGCCCTTGGTTTGATAATATTCGTATTTTTTGGAGTACAGATATTTATCAAGTTTTTATGTTAAAATTTCTTTTTTCCCTTTATTATTTTATTTTATTATTTCCAAATATTCACTTTTGAAAATAATTAAGAATGTGATTTGGTGGTTGACTGTTGTTTTCCTGAAATATTAATAAGATTGTTCTTTTTCCAAGATATCCCCTTTCAAAATGTTTTGTAAAAGGCTGTGTTTTTTTTAACATCTGTTTGGGCTTTCATATGGCATTCTTCTCTCAATGTTTTGGCTAGTTAGTGGTACTTGCCTTCAAGAGAAATGGGGGTAGGGCAATATTTAGATAGTTTTATGGCTGTCTATTTGCCAGTTTTTGAGCTTTTGTAGGTAGGGGTGGGGCTATCTTTAGTTTAGTTTTTTCCATCTGGGCTGATCTGAAACTACAAATATGTCTGAATTGTCATAACTTCCAGTTCCTCTTTAAACATTTTCCCTCTTCCTGATTCATGAGTTTCCTATGCAGCAAGGTTAACCCTTTACATACAATATGGTTTATTCAAGTAAAATGGATAATATTATTAACTTTGTTTCATGGAATACGAATGGTCTCAATCATCCGATTAAATGGAAGAAGATTTTTAACGTTTTTCAGAGATTGAATGTTCAGCTTATCTTTGCTCAGGAGACTCATGTGAGGAAGAAGGATAATCAGCTTTTTATTAGGTTTTGAAAAGGTCAACAGTTTCACTCCAACGTACAGACTAAGATGAAAGACGTTTCTATCTGTATAGATTCTTCAATTTCATTTGTTCACCGTGATACAATCTCAGACCCAAATGGTAGATTTCTGTTAATTACTGATTTGCTTTATAATCAAAAAGTTGTCATGGTTAATATCTATGCACCCAGTACCAACTACCCTGAATTGTTTAAGCATTTATTTGTATTTCTTCCTATTTTAAATGAATATATGTTGATAATGGGTGGAGATTTTAATTGTTGCCAGAACCTCTTGATAGACAGATCTATGTCCAATCTGCTATTTTTATTAATTCTTTTTTAGTTGACTCCAGAATTTTAGAGATTTGGGGTTTTTTTTTATCCTCATGATAAAGAGTTTTATTTCTTTTCTCATGTATATCATAATTACTCTAGAATTGATTACTGTTTCATCGACTCTTGATTAGTTCTGTTTGTTACTGCCTGTGAGTATGATCCAATCGCTGTCTCTGATCATGCACCCTTGAAAGTATCAATCAAATTAACTGATGTAACTTTTAGTACTAGGCAATGGCGTTCAATTCTACTCTCCTTCAGAACTTAAACTTTGTTAATTTTATTAAAGAACAGATTGCCTTTCTCTTTTCAACTAACTTTATGGAAAAAAAATTCAGTGGGATATTATGGGATACTTTTAAAGTATATAGCAGTGGGGAAATTATTTCATATTCTGCTGGATTGAAAAAAATGAATTAATCATGAAATACATACATTGGTTAATAAGATTAAAGAAACTGATATTTTAAAATGCTGCTGCTCCTAGTCTGGATCTTTATAAAAAGAGAGTTGAACTTCAGATGCAACATGGACTGTTATTAACATCCCCGATTGAAAATCAATTACTTAAAACAGAGGGTAAATTTTGTATACATGGTGACAAATAGTGTAAATTATTGGCCAGACAACTGAAAGTTGCTTCGGCTAAAATGTCAGATTATTAAAGTTCGTAAATGGGATGATATTTTGACAGTTGACCATGATGAAATTAAGAAATCTTTTCAAGAATTCTATACCTCTTTATACCAATCAGAATTTTCTGACGATTCCACCATAATGCATGATTTTTTAAGGAAATAGAATATTCTGAAATTATCACATAATAAATGTTTAGCATTAGATGCACACATCACGAAAGAAGAAATAAAGAAAGCAAATTCTTTGATGAATTCTTGTAAAGCACCTGGTCCGGATGGGTATGCAGTAGAATTTTTAAAGTCTTTTTCAAATCAATTTTCTCCTTGGTTATGTAGAATTTTTAAGGATGCCTTATTTATAAGTGAATTACCACAATCCTCTTATGAAGCATCTATTTCTTTAATTCCAAAAAAAGATAAAGTCCCACTGAATGTGCATTGAGGTAGTAGATAGGGCTGTCTTTTAAGCCCTTTACTATTTGATATTGTGTTGAAGTCTTTGGCAATCGCTCTTCATGATTCACCCAATATATTTGGCATTATTTGTGGGAATGGGATGCATAAGATATCAGTACATGCAGATGACCTGGTACCATATATCTCTAATCAGAGAAATCCATCCCTGCAGTCATATCACTACTTGCTCAATTCAGTAGTTTTTCTGGTTATAAATTGAATCTTAATAAGAGTGAGCTTTTCCCATTAAATATGCAAGTTTCAATCTATGCACAATCACCATTTAGACTGTTTGCTGAGTATTTTACTTATTTGGGCATTAAAATTGCTACAAAACATAAGGGTCTATTTAAATTTAACTTTTTACCCCTAATTGATCATGTTAAGCAGTTGTTTACAAAATGGTCCCCATTGTCCTTATCATTGATTGGTCAAATTAATGCTGTTAAGATGATTATTTTACATAAATTTCTTATCTATTTCAGAAGGTACCAATTTTCATTTCCAAATGCTTTTTTGATGTTATTAATTCTAAAATTTCTTCATATATAGCAGAATAAAAATCCTAGGTTAAGTAAGAAATATTTACCAAAATCAAACAAGGATGGCGATTTGGCAATGCCAGACTTTAGATTCTATTATTGGGCAATTAATATTCAATATCTAATATTCTGGACACAAGATTTGGATGGAATTCAATGTCCATGATGAATGAACCTCGAGTGCAAATCTGTACAGGAGTTCTCATTGGTTTCTATTTTAAAGGCTTTGCTTCCCTTTGTACTTACAAAACTGAATAACCAAATGACTAATCCAATAATTAAACACACAATAGAAATATGGTTTCAATGTTGTAAATTTTTTAGTTTGAATAAATTTATCCTATCAAGTGCTATTATATCCAATTTTTCTTCCAACCATCCAGAACTAATCAAGGTTTTTTTATATGGAAAACAAAGGGAATAACATGTTTTCATGATTTATTCATGATTAATTCTCTCATGTCTTTTGAACAGTTGTCTAATAAATATAATTTCCCTAGATCACCTTTTTTCAGATTTTTACAGATTAGAACATTTTTGTATGTTATTTTACTTACTTTTCCGATATCACATCAAATTGAAATTACAGAAAAAATAGGTTTAAACCCCGATCAGAAGAGTTTAATAGCAATTATTTATGATTTAATTAAGAAAATACATCCAGATACAACTGATAAAATTAAGAATGAATGGAAAAGAGAACTTCAGGAATCTTTACCTATAGAGAAATGGGGAAAAAAAATCTCCAAATAGTTAACACTTCTTCAATGTGTGCTAGAACACACTTTGATACAATTTAAGGTGTTAAGGTGGTTCATAGGGCCCATATGTCTAAGGATAAGTTAGCTTGTTTTTATTGCCATATAAGTCCTGTCTGTGACAGATGTAATTCTGAGGTAGCTTCCTTGACACATATGTTTTGGTCTTGTCCTCTTTTGGAAAAATATTGGAAAGACATTTTTGATATTATTTCAGCAGTTTTGCATATTGATTTACAACCTCATCCTATTACTGCAATTTTTGGATTACCAATGATGGATTCTGGTCATTAATCCCCTTCAGCTTGCCATTTGATTGCATTTGTTACATTAATGGCCAGAAGATCCATTTTATTTAAATGGAAAGATACTAATCCCCCTACTGCAATTTCAATGGTTTTCCCAAACTATAACATGTTTGAACTTAGAAAGAAATTAGGAGTGGTACTTTGGTTAAATTTGAAGAAACTTGGAGGCCATTTATTCAACATTTTCATATGATGTTATCTGACCTTATCCGAATCCTTTCCAATAAATTTTTGTTTGTGTATAAAGGAGCCAAGTTGATGACAAGTAATGATTTTAACCAATGAAACATGGCAGCCCAGTCTTTGTTTTGTTTTGGGGTTTTTTCTTTTTCTAGGGTAGGGGGAGTTTTCCTTTTTTTTTTGCTGTTTTTTGTAAAAATTCTTTTGAATCTTTTTCATGGTCGGTTATTAGGAGACTGAGGGGCTCAAATTACATATGTTATTCAGAGTCTGTGTCTGTATACATTAACTGTTATTAATGTAATCCCCATCTCTTTATATCATTATCATTGATATGTATATCAATTTGAAACTCAATAAAAAAAAGTTGAGAAAGTACTCGTTACTGCAAGTGACCAATACCACAATACCGGTACAAGTTATGGCAGTGCAGTTGTGTTACGCACAATAAAAACTGGCCGTCTGCAGAAAATTGAACTAGATGGTACACAAATCTTTACTGAAAGGAACGGTTTATAAAAAATTTAAAATGACAGTTTCATTCACTTATTTTTAAATATTTTTTTCAAAGTTTCTTCGGCAAAACAGCACGAGATAAATTGAGCATTTGGGCAAGCTAAGAAAGCAAGAAGCAGAGACACTGATACTGATTAAATGTTGTTCATTTTTGACTTGTTACAGAAGCAGAATGTTACTCATCAGAAATTCAATCTGTATTCCTCTTTACATGAATGGAAAACATCTGTGTCTGGATCTGATCTGTGTCTGCGGCAATGAAATGTTTGATGCTCTCAGCTATTTGTTGGATGGCCTGAGATGTCATTTAAAGTATCAGTATTTAGTCATTGGGTTTGTATAATTTTCATAACAACAACTTTCACTATGTTGATGTCATTGGGTGTCTCTGAGTTGCACTGAGCCCTGAGCAGAGATTTCAAACTCAGCAGCAGAAAGTTCACTTTTTAAAGCATGATAGGCAATTCCTTATTGTCAGCAAATGTAGATAAAGAGCAGGTGGAGTGGTTCAGAGTTTCAGCATTCATAAAGCAGCCCTTCTCTCTGAGTTGGCACAGAGTGATCAACCTGCCCCGGAGACAAAAGGATGAGTTACTCTCCTGTTGTATTCTTTATTCTACATTACATCATGTCTACATAATGAACCCACAGTCCTGTATTACACCAGATCTACGGAGAGAAGTGTCCTATTGCCTGTTGCATCAACTGTGCTGAATTTTCATGCCATGTATGACATGCAGCTTGTTTTTGGATCCCTTGTCAGTATTACACATGGGCCATGTAACAAACTCCCTTGTTAATTAGAGATGTCAGAGGAGGATGGCCAGACTGGTTCCAGCTGACAGAAAGGCGACAGTAGTTCAACTAAATACCCGTTACAACAGTGGTGTACCCCATAACTTCTCTCCGGAATACATCATAAGTGACACATTGCAATTGCTATCTCCC